>NC_092128.1:131693653-131993653 GCF_043159975.1 Macaca nemestrina
TTCAGGAAGACTCACTCCTTACACTCAACAGTGTACTTGGAGCCAGAGGAACACAAGAGATTCTGGTTGACCACATACCAAGTCCAGGAGGCGTGTTGGTTAGTTGGGGGGGTGGGAAGAGAATCTCTGAATCCTGCAGTCGCTCGCTGTACCAGAAATGTTGACCTAACAAAAAAAGCTAAGGTACAAAATGTAATTTTTTTATTTTTGAGACAGAGTTTTACTCTTGTTGCCCAGGCTGGAGTGCAGTGGCATGATCTCAGCTCACTGACACCTCTGCCTCCAGGGTTCAAGAGTTTCTCCTGCCTCAGCCTCCTGAGTAGCTGGGATTATGGGTGCCCACCACCATGCCCAGCTAATTTTTGTATTTTTAGTGAAGATGGGGTTTCATAATGTTGGCCAGGCTGGTCTTGAACTCCTGGCCTCAGGTGATCTGCCCGCCTAGGCCTCCCAAAGTGCTGGGATTACAGGTGTGAGCCAACTGTGCCCAGCCACAAAATATAATTTTAAAGAATTTGCTTCAGGCCAAGGTGAGGATGACTGCTTGGGAGACTCAGACTCAACCTCAAATAGGAACCACATTTGGCCTTTGTTACAAGATTCATAAAGACAAAATAATAGGAAGTGGGTTGATACAATGTTGTTAGGAATTCGCACTGGTTTACATATATGCTGGTACACAGAAAGCTTGGCCCCTGATTCACAGCTCTTGGGTGACCCCTTGAGGAATGATGCTCATGAACTACACAAGAAATAACACTGATAGTTATTGAATAGACATTGTTGAACTACAGGGTATGGGTTTTGTTGTCCAGCATGTAGAATTGAGGTTAATGTATAGCCACTTGTGGCATCAGTCCAGATTCCACAGAGCAAGCAGCTTCACAAAAAGATTACGTAGCTCAAGGGGGGAAGTGAGACAAAACTGTTGCCTAATTTCTGTGCCTGCATGGGCCTAATAATTTAGAAGTAGTTCACATTCCTCAGATTAAAAAATTTCTGCCTGGTGCAGTGGCTCATGCCTGTAATCCCAGCACTTTAGGAGGCTGAGGCAGGTGGATCCCCTGAGGTCAAGAGTTCGAGACCAGCCTGGTCAACATGGTGAAACCCCATCTCTACTAAAAATACAAAAAAAATAGCTGGGCATGGTGGTAGTTGCCTGTAATCCCAGCTATTCAGGAGACTGAGGCAGGAGAATTGCTTGAACCTAGAAGGCAGAAGTTCAAAAAAAAAAAAAAAACAAAACTATTCTTTTTCATTGTTAACTGATTTTTTGTCCCCAGTGCAGAAGTTCAGGTGTAGGGGGAGAATACTGTCCTGGCATGCCCACCTGGGCATAAATACTCCAACTATGAGCTGCCAGATTCAGTGGAGGAGGCAGATAAACAACACGGCTCAGCATGGGCAGAGACTCATTAAGGAAATCACTATTTTGGGGCTGGTTTCTGCTTGCAAAGGGTATGCATGGGCATAACCTGGATGCTTGGGCAGCCTTCCCTCCACACACACCAGTATCATGAAGCACGCCTCCGTTTCTGGTTGGTTTATGCTCTGAGAGGAAAACTCTTCGCGAGGTTTGTCTTCAGCAGAAGAGGAAGAAGAGGTTACCTAGAACCTCAGGTACTGAGATTGCAGATTGGGTTAAGACTGAGCCCTTTTATTAAGGATGGTATGCATGGAAGAGTCATGGAGCCATTTCAGAAGGATACAAAAATGTGTCCCTTATGATTATTTGGGGAAGTGAGACGAGAGTGGAGAAGATTTTCATTTGTTTGCCGTTTTAAAAATAGTTATTTTATTTTACCATATAATGTACTGACCCATGGCTGGGCACGGTGACTCATACCTGTAATCCCAGCACTTTGGGAGGCTGAGGCGGGTGGATCACCTGACGTCAAAAGTTCAAGACCAGCCTGGCCAACATGGTAGAACCCCGTCTCCACTAAAAATACAAAAATTAGCTGGGTATGGTGGCACACACCTGAAATCCCAGCTACTGGGGAGACTGAGGCAGGAGAATCTCGATTGAACCCAGGAGGTGCAGGTTGTAGTGAGCCGAGGGTTGAGTGTTTCCAGTGAATGATATCAGGAGAGTCAAGGACATGTGGGTGCCTGTGAATCACCCAGCATGGGTCAGGAAGGTCCTGGGCTGGAGGGAGACTCCAGGTGTCGTGAAAAATCGAGGCTCTGTTCCGCACACAGGCTGTCACATTGTAAATTGTCCTGTGATCTCATGTTTCTCCCAGGGTCAGTGGCAACTGGAGACACAGAGGAAATGAGTTCTGAGGACAGATCCCTCCCCCATTCAGTTGTCACCATATAATTCTGCCCACTCGCACACGCGCACACGTAGGTAATGATGTGGCCTTGTAACCAGACCCAGGTTCAGCTGCTCACCACTTAAAAGCCAGAACGCAAGAGGTGAGGGTTGATGGGAGGAAAAGCAGGTTTAATTGGAGAGCCAGACAACCAAGAAGAGGGTGAGCTAGTGTTATAAAGTACCATCTTACATTTTAAAATTCACTATAGCAGTTTTAAAGGGAAGCTTGGTGTGAGAGGCTTGTGGGCGTGGTGCGGGATGCAGCGTGCAGGTCTGTGGATCCTCTTCCAGCAGCTATCTAGGAGATTTGCCCTTCCGGAGGTCTGGTTGGTGATTACCTGACTTTGGCCTGATGGTGGTGGACTAATTGTGCCCAACGCCCCGCTAAATGGGAAAACTCCACAGGGGCTCCCTGCCTGGTTTATTTCAAAATTAGTCTCTGGATTTTTTTTTTTTTTCTTTTTTTTGACAGTATCTCAATCTCTCCCCCAGGCTGGAATGCAGTGGTGCAGTCATGGCTTGCTGAAGTCTCGACCTCCTGGGCTCAAGCAATCCTCCTACCTCAGCCTCCTGAGTAGCTGGGACCACAAGTATGTGCCACTATGCCTGGCTAATTTTTTAAATTTTTTTGTAGGGATGAGGTCTCCCTATGTTCCCCATGCTGGTCTTGAACTCCTGGGCTCATGCGGTCCTCCTGCTTTGGCCTCCAGAAGTGCTGGGATTACAGGTGTGAGCCACTGCACTCAGTCTGGAACTTTTTAAGCGCATAATTGGATAAGCAGGCATTGCCAGAGGGGATTATCTAGAGAGGTTAGGAGTAAAGGGTCAGAGGGGAGGGAAGGAAGAAAAAGAAAGAGGGTGATTTAAATAACTGAGGTCCCTGGTTACAAACTCCCCACTGTCAAGTTTCATTCTGTCTCTATGGAAAACAGGCAACTGATTCATTCTGGCTACTTCGCATTGAAAAGGGGCATAGTCAGGGGGCTGTGGAATAAACCTATCCACCCAGAGTTGAAAGTGCTTGAGAGTCCCTGGAGTTAGAGAAGAATAACAGCAATACAGTCCACAGCAGAAGAATATTCCTATCCCTGTAATCATGAGCAACTTTTCCCACCAGGAGGGGCCTGATACAAACCATGAGGTGAGCCATTGATTTAAAGACATTGTGGGATCAGACATAGCATTGGTTTGCTTGTGCATGTCTCGTAGGGCTGAGGATGATTCCAGAGTTATCCTGGAAGTACATAGCATTCAGTCTTTTTTTTTTTGAGACAGTCTCATTCTGTGGCCTAGGCTGGAGTGTAATGGTATGATCTCAGCTCACTGCAACCTCTGCCTCCTGGGTTCAAATAACTCTCGTGCCTCAGGCTCCTGAGTAGCTGGAATTAGAGGTATGCACCACCACGCCTGGCTAAGTTTATTTTATGTTTAGTAGAGATGGGGTTTTACCATGTTGGCCAGGCTGGTCTCGAACTCCTGGTCTCATGTGAGCTGCCTGCCTCAGTCTCCCAAAGTGCTAGGATTACACGTGTGAACCATCGTGCCCGGCCAGCATTCAATCTTAACTATTAAATTGATTAATAATTAAGTTCTGCACTGTCAGTTGTACCCACAGCTTCTATGGTGATCTGACAGCAGAATGGTTACACGTATTTAACAGGTTACAGGAGGAGCTGTGAATATTCATGAAGGCAGTCCTGACACATGCATATTGAACCAATACATATGCATGTAATATATGACCCACGTTCATTTTGGGATGGAGACAACATTTAAATGTACAATTAGACCCTATCTGTCAAAAGGTCTTTTCAGGACACAAAGACATGAAGATGTATAATTTCTTTTTTCTTTCTTTTTGAGATGGGGTCTCACTCTGTTGCCCAGGCTGGAGTGCAGTGGCAAGATATTGGCTCACTGCAACCTCCACCACCGATATTCATGTGATTGTCATGCCTCAGCCTCCCAAGTAGCTGGGATTACAGGTGCACACCACCACACGTGGCTAATTTTTAAATATTTTTTGTAGAGACAGGATTTTGCCATGTTGGCCAGGCTGGTCTCCAACCCCTGACCTCAGGTGATCTGCCTGCCTTGGCCTTCCAAAGTGCTGGAATTACCGGCATGAGCCACCGCACTCGGCCCATAAATTGTTGTAATATTACTTATCTTAAGGCCAATACTTCTTCGGCTGCTAGAGAAAAAAAAAAAGAAATCTTGTGCCAGTTAGAATCTAGTTTACTTTTTAAGTGTAGGAGTGTGTGAGTTAACCCTTGCCAGGCATGGTGTTAGGTCTTGTTTATAATTTGGTATCTTATTGTTATTAAGAGTCTGTATTGTCAGTCTTAGGAAACCAATTTTAATGTTAATGCTGGTCAGTTGTTCCTAAACTCCCAAGTGGGGAGGGTATGAAGAGGCACATCCAACCCTCCTTCCCTTCATAGCTTGAACTAGTTTTTCAGGTTTCTTTGGGATCCCCTTGGCCAATTTAAATTACATATACATTTTTTACATAGTTTTTTTTATCACAGCTTACAGAGACCATCTATAACATGCTAAATAACTTTTAAATAACCTCCAAATTATATACAATTATCTTTTTCTTAGTAAGAACACAACTTACAGAATTATATACCAACTAGAATTCTTATTCTTAGAAACTTTAAATTTTAGTGAAAACCTAAGAAGCAAGAAACCCAGAGATGTCTATCAGATGTTAGTATTTTATAGATGAAACCATTCCACAAGTTTTAGAAACATGTTTCCCCATATTGTAAACTTTTTCATAATTGGAAATGACCCAGACATCCAACTAGCATCTGTTATTTAATTCAAAATAATTTTAAGGTATTATTTTTATTTTATCTTATGTATGTATGTATTTAGAGACAGGGTCTCATTCTGTCACCCAGGCTGGAATGCAGTGGTGCAATCTCGGCTTATGCAGCCTTGACCTCCTGGGCCCAAGCGATCTGCACATCTCAGCCTCCTAAGTAACTGGAACTGTAGGTGTGTGCCACCATGCCTGGCAAATTTTAATATTTACTTTAATTAATTAATGTATTTATTTTTGAGACAGGATCTCGCTCTGTCACTCAGGCTGGAGAGCAGTGGTGCAATCTCGGCTCACTGTGACCTCCTCCCTGCGGGCTCAAGCGATCCTCCCATGTCAGCCTCCCGAGTAGCTGGGACCATAAGCAGACACCACCATGCCTGGCTATCTTTTTGTATTTTCAGTAGAGACAGGGTTTCACCACTTTGGCTAGGCTGGTCTTGAAATGTGTTGTGAGAAGCTCCCCTCCAATGGAAGTTGTTTTTGAGAAGCCTGGGTTTGTTTCTCTTGCTTTTCACAAAGGAATATCTATTTCATTCTCTTAAATTCTCTAAGTAATCTACTTCCCCTTCAGTAATGTTCTTTGAGTTTACAGTGACAATCAGTTTTCTCCATGGCCTATAAGAGATGGTGTGATCTCACTGCTTTTCCATTGCTTTTGAGGACAGAAATATCTGCATATTACTGATACATTTTATGTTAAACCATGTTTTCACTTCTATGTTTGCACCATGTCGGAAACGTGTGAGAGGAGTGCTGAATTGGGATGTGTTCATCAGTTCCAGAAATACCACAGACAGAGGTTGTGTGTTTTCTGCTTTATGATTTCCTATCCAGTGGAGGTTTCAAATGTGATTTTACGGAAATGTATACTTAAGAAAACAAAGCATCTCCCTAAATATTTGAAAGTCTAATGCTATTTTACTTCAAAATAATATTATGAGTATTTTTAGTATAAACTGAGATTGGTAATTTAAACTCTGTGTGCCCAAATTCTTCAATTGCAATACAGTTTAATGTACCTTCATCATACATTTCTCAAATATACTCTGTTACTGGGGAGCTTAAAACATTGCTGAGCATATATTAAACTCCCACTTGTTACTTTCCTTTTAAGTAACTGTCATTTTATAATTTTCTCCTGTTTGGTATCAAGTTTACCAGGACCTTCATATATATATATATATATATATATATATATATATATATACACACACACACACACACACACACACACACACACACACACACACATGCATTTACATGTGTATATGTGTATCTGTGTGTGTAATGTGTTTTTTTCCACAAATAATTGGGTAACTGTATTCATTGTGTACAGTGTAATGATTTTATATGTGCCTACATTATGAAATGACTAACACAATCAAGTTAATGAGGACACACATGTATCACCTCACATGGTTACCTTTTTTTGTAGTGAGAACATTTAAGGTCTACTGTCTTAGCAAATTTAAAGTATACATAACATTATTAACCATAGTCATGAAGCTATACATTAGATCTCCAAAACTTATTTATGTTATTACTGAAGATTTGTACCCTTTGAATATCTTCCATCTTCTCCACTTCTGAGCCCTGGCAACTGCTTTCATATTCTGCGTCTGTGAGTTCAACCTTTATATATTCTTCATAGAAGTGAGATCATACAGTGTTTATCTTTCTGTTTTTGGCTATTTCACTTAGCATAATGTCCTCTAGGTCCATCCATCTTGTTGAAATGGCAGGATGTCATTTTTTATGGCTGTATAATATTCTACTATGTATATATGCCACATTCTCTTCATCCTTTCAGCATCCACAAACATTTAGATTGTTTTCACATCTCAGCAATTGTCAATGATGCTACAATGAACATAATGTGGCTGATATTTCTTTGAGATGCTGATTTTATTTTCTTTGGTTGTATATGCAGAAGTGGGATTGCTGGATTGTTTAGTGGTACTATTAAAAAGAATTTTTTTAAATAAAAACTCTTTCATATTGGTTTTCATAATGACCCTACCAAGTTACAACTCACCAAGAGTGTACAGAATTTCTTTTTCTTCACTTTCTTGTCAACTCTTGTTATCTCTCTTCTGTTTGCTATTAGCCATCATAACAAGTGGAAAGTGATGTCTCAGCATGCTTTTAATTTGCAGGTGCATGATGATTGGTGATGTTGAGCACCTTGTCATATACCTGTTATCCATCTGTATGTCTTTACTGGAAAAATATCTATTCAGTCTTTGGCTTATTTTTCAATCAGATTATTATTACCGTTATTATTGTTTTTGCCTTTGATTTGTATGAGTTCCTTACCTATTTTTGACATTAGTCATCTATCAGATATATGGTTTGCAGATTTTCTTATTTTATTGTTTTCTTGACTGCAGAAGTTTTTTAGTCTGATGCAGTCCAACTTGTTTATATATGCTTTTGTTTGCTGTTGTATTCAGAAATTCATTGGCAAGACCAATATCAAGGTGTTTTTAAAATGTGTTTTCTTTTAAGATTTTTGAGTATTTATGTCTTACATGTAAGTCCTTATTTTCAGTTAATCTTCGGGTATGATGTAAGATTAATGGTCTAATTTTGTGGTTTTGCTTGTGGATATTCAGTTTTCCCAGAACCAAGTATGGAAGAGACTATACTTTTCTCATTGTGTATTCTGAGTGCCCTTGTCAAAGATTAGTTGGCTTTCTATGCCAACTAATTGTTGCAGTTGCTTCTGGGTTCTCCAATTTTTTTGTCCATTTTTGTGCACATACCATATGGTTTTTATTACAATAGTCTTCAAATATAGATTGAAATCACAAAGTATAATGCTCTCAGCTTTGTTCTTATTCCTCAAGATTGCTTTGCTTATTCAAAGTATTTTGTAGTTCTATATAAATTTTAGGATTGTATTTTCTTTTCTTTCTTTCTTTCTTTTTTTTTTTTTTTTTTTTTTTTTGAGATGGAGTCTCGCTCTGTCGCTCAGGCTGGAGTGCAGTGGTGTGATCTCGGCTCACTGCAACCTCCACCTCCCAGGTTCAGGCAGTTCTTCTGCCTCAGCCTCCCGAGGAGCTGGGATTACAGCCATGTGCCACCATGCCTGGCTGATTTTGTTGCATTTTTAGTAGAGACAGGGTTTCACCATATTAGCCAGGCTGGTCTCAGACACCTGACCTTGTGATCCACCTGCCTTGGCCTCCCAAAGTGCTGGGATTACAGGTGTGAGCCACTGCACCCAGCCAGGATTGTATTTTCTATTACTGTGAAAAATGCCATTGGAATTTTGATAGGGAGTTCATTGAATCTATACATCACTTTAAGTTATAAGGCAGTTTAATAGTATTTATCCTTCCAATAAATGAACGTGGAATATTTTTGCATTTATTTGTGTCTTCTTCAGTTTCTTTCATCAATATCTAATATATTTCAGTGTAAAAATGTTTCACCTTGGGACATGGGGTTTGTACCAAGAAATTTCTCTCTGTGCCTGCACAGTACCCACCACCCATTGATTCACCTTATCCAAAGCAGTTTCCTTTGAATCGGCCAGTTCTATATTCATTAGATCATTGCCTCCTTTGTAACTTTTCCTGTTTGCCAAGAGCACTGGGAAACTAATCCTTTTAGATAGTAGCTTTTTGATGCACAAAACGTCACATTTAAATTTAGTTTAAAAATGCTTTAACTTTTGTGTCAAAAAGGAGGAGTTGAGGAGTTGAGCAGGATTCATACATAGCCCCATTGTATAGAAAACATCAGTTTGGTTCAGGCATTTGTCACATTTCAGGTTTAACTTGTTCTTTTCAGAAGGCTAAAGGCAGAGGAATGGGGGCTGGGCCAGTCCCTTTGAGCTCTCAGATCTATAGACAAGCTCTGTGAAAACAGATGTAATCTTGCGGCAAATACTAATATAGTGGGGATGTGGTTTATGTGACCATCAGGTTCCTCTAAAAAGTTTTTCTTCCTCTCTTTGGAGCCAAAATAAAAGCAAACTATGCTGTTTGGATGAAGTCACAATTAGATGCTGTCAGTTTGACCCAGCTGGTTTTGCTTATGGTCAAGTTGCAATCTGTTGAGAGAATAGGGATCAAGTTTTAAATCCTCTTCTCTCCCTGTTTCTGGAATCTTCATGGCCAGAGTTTTCCTTTTTATCCTGCTTGCTACCCTTTTGTGGTATGGAAAAGTGATTTAAACCCAAGACTAACTTAAACCCTTCCTTGACCTTCTTGTTTTCTGTTCATTTCTATGCCAAGGAAATAGCTGCCCCAGTGTCTATGTCTTGCCTTCTCTGAGTCGTTGTTGGCAGAGCAGAGAGGTACATTGAGCAGTCACAGCTGCTTTTCATTCATCACTTCTCTCTTCTCCCCAAGATCTGACAGAAGCCAAGCAAGTGTTCTTGTGTTACGTCTGAACTTAGCACCTGTGATCGTTGGGGTATGGATGGATGTGCACGAGAGAGAGAGAGAGAGAGAGAGAGAGAGAGAGAGAGAGAATGCAGGAGTGAGTGTGAGTGCCTGCATAGGTGCTAAGGAATTGCGATTGCCCCATGTTCTGACTTACGGCAATTTGACTCTGCACTTGGGGGTCTGTCCGTAGAGTTACTTATGTCATTGTAATGATTTCACTCCTAACTGTAACATTTTAGTCAAATGTGTGAATAAATACATAAAGACTGGTACAAAAAATCATTTGCCTTGGTTAAAGTTACTGTTAAAAGTTTAAGATTTTGATGCTATTGTAGCTGAGTTTTTTCTTTTTAGCTAATAGTTTTCTATTAGTGTATGAAAACACAGTTGATATTTGTATGTTAATTTTATATTCTGCATATTTACTGAGTATGTTTATTATCTGAAACACTATTTTGGTGTATTATTTATGGTTTTCTAATACAAGATAATCTCATCTATAAACAGCAACATTTTTACTTCTTTTCAACGTAGATGGCTTTAAGAAAGTGTTCTAGCCTAACTGTTCTGTGTGGGATTGCCAGTACTGTGTAAAAATAGAACCATTAAAAATGGACAAAGTGCAGCCTTATATGAGTGTCTGTGAATTTGAAGGAGCAAACACCTCTTCCAATTGTTATAAACTGACATCAGCAAGTAAAGAGCTTCTCCTGTGGAGTCCTGAGGCTGATGGGACACCTTTTGGGCTTGCATCGGAGATGAGTGGTAAGTGGGTCATAATTATAAGGCTGCTGTTTGGGTCTGGCTTTAACGGGTTTGGTACCAGTAGCCTGGGTGGTTTTTAATCTTGTCATACTCCTGGGCAAACTGGATTGCCTTCAGGACTTTGATCTCTAGGGCTGGCACTAAGGCAGGGTTCTACAGTTGGGTCTCCCTATGGTGGGCCTAAATCCAGGTTTGTGGATGAGTATGGCTCCCACTTAGTACCTTGCAGGATCTCCCCAGGTCGCTGTGTGGGTCCTTATGTGGACAGAACTGGCCATGGACTGTGGCTACGAGGGCTGAAACTGAGTACAACTGAAGTGCCTGCCTCCAGGCATGAATGAACATCTTTCCCCTGGTCTCTGGATGGGCAGGACCACTTCTGGACCATGGCTGGGAGGAGTTGGAGATGGGTAGAGTCACTTTTAAATTGTAAGTAGGGTCAAGTTGAGTGGGCCATTTCCTGGTGTGTAGCCAAAGCCAGGTCCTCAACTTTGCCACCTAAATGAGGGTCAGCCTTCTCAAAATGACTCCCATTCATCTTAGGCTTGAGCAGGGTTTCACCACCTTCTTTCTGAATCTCAAAATTGTTATAAAGGCTATTTCTTTAAGACATGGTCTCACTATAATTACCCAGGCTGTTCTCAAACTCCTGGCATGAAGATCCTTGTGCCTCAGCCTACCAAGTAGCTGAAATTACAGGTGTGAGCCAGAATGTCTGTCAAGATGATGGACTCCCTGTATCACTTCTTGTAGGTGTGTTGTAGAAGTGGCAGACACCTTCAACTTCTGTTATTTTGGAAAGTCTTTATTTTTTCTTTGTTTTTGGAGTACATTTTTCCCAGGTCAAGTCCTCTTGTTTGATAGTATTTTATTTTATTTATTTATTTATTTATTTATTTATTTAATTTTTTTTTTTTTGAGACGGAGTCTCGCTCTGTCGCCCGGGCTGGAGTGCAGTGGCTGGATCTCAGCTCACTGCAAGCTCCGCCTCCCGGGTTCACGCCATTCTCCTGCCTCAGCCTCCCGAGTAGCTGGGACTACAGGCGTCCGCCACCTCGGCCGGCTAGTTTTCTGTATTTTTTAGTAGAGACGGGGTTTCACCGTGTTAGCCAGGATGGTCTCGATCTCCTGACCTCGTGATCCGCCCGTCTCGGCCTCCCAAAGTGCTGGGATTACAGGCTTGAGCCACCGCGCCCGGCCGATAGTATTTTATTTTTAATCACTTTGAGATTTTGGAAGTTCTTAGTCCCTTTTTTCTTCAAATAACCCCTCTACTGTGTTTCCTCCAATAAGTTCCATATTGTATCTTCATGTTTCTCCATTTTTAAGAAGTTTATTTCCATGACTTAATATTTATAAATGATACATCTTTCTGATTCTTTTACCTACTTTATTAATTCTGCTGTTTTGATTCTAGTACATTTTTCAACTATTATTTTATTCTTCAGCTCCACAATTTCAATTGGATTGTTTTTCATAGTTTTTAGCTCTTTGTTGTTATCTTATTTCTTTTGCATCTTTGTTTGTTTATGTTCTAATTTTGCTTATTGAGCATATTTAATATAATTGTTTTGAAGCCTTTGTCAGACAGTGTAAAGTTTTGTTCCTTCAAGAGGGGCATGTTTCCTGCCTTCTCTTTGTGTCCTGAACTCCTTTGATGAGATTTGGAAATTTATAAGCAGTCAACTAATGTGGTGTTTAAAGATAGGCCTGCTACAGGGGTGTACTGACACCCGTCAGCCAGGCTATAGATTTTGGGGCTTCACAAACATGTTCCCAGATGTGTCTCTGGACTTGTGTGTGTATTTTCTCAGTTAATGGGATTTTTCCTCATTTCATTTCCAGGTTCTGTAGTCTTTTGCTTCCCTGGTTGACTGTGGCACTGCAGTTTCTCTAGTGTTGTAATAAGCATCCACTTTTCTTCTCAACAGCTACAAACTCTTATCCTATTACCCCATCATTTCCTTTAGCAATCCATGTTAGCGGGGACAGAATATAGTCACCAGACAGTTCTTTAAAATGCCACAACTTTGAATGTGTGTTTCACTCTTCTAGGTCACTCCTGAGGGAGACACTGGGAGTTGTTTGTTTTTTCCTGAACTTAATTTCTATTCCGGGAAAGAAGAAGGGATGTGGTGAACAGCATTTAAGCATGCAGCAAAGGAAGTATCCCTGGAATGTAAAGGGAGAAGACAATAGCTATACACCCAGATTGGTGGGAACGTATGAGCAGAAGAGATAACACATGTGAGAGGCCCAGAAGTCAAAGAGGAAACCAGAGTTCAAAATGTGGTTTTGCAAGCTCTGCTTCAACAGAATTGTTTTTTGACAAGCCTGGATTTATTTTATTTATAGTCACAGAGGGCAACTGCCTGCACTATGCTTATTATGCTTTTAAATTCTCTAAGACTTCTCCTGTCCTTCAGTGATCTCCCACTGCTTTCACAGTGAGGGGCAATCTCTTCCCTTTATGCTGTGGGGGACCTGTGTGATCTGACTGCTCTTCCATTGCTTTGAGGGATCTGGATAAATTTGTGCACATGTTTGGAGACCTCTATGTTAGGCTATTTTTAAAGATCTGTTTGCACCTTATGTCAGCAGTCTGTGATGGGAGCACTGGAGACATTGGGATTTTGTTCAGAAATTCCAGACACACCAGGAACAGATGTCATATGTTTTCTGCTTTATAATTTCCAGTCCCAGGGAGGTTTCATACATGACCCTACAGAAAATGAGACCGAGGAATTCCATGAGAGCACAAAGCGTCTCATTAAATATGAAAAAAAAATCTGTTTTGCTTTAAGATTTTCTTTTTATTAGTAGGAGCTAAGTTTACAAATCTAAACTCTATATGTCAAATTCCTCTACTGTAGAATAGTTGATTGTATCTACTCATCTCATAAAAATTTTAAAAACACTAATACCATAGGGAAACTTGGAACATTGCCTAGCATGTAGCAAATTTTAAATTGTTACCTACTTCTTTTTTTTTTTTTTTTTTTTTTTTTTTTTTTTTTTTTTTTTGAGACGGAGTCTCACGCTGTTGCCCAGGCTGGAGTGCAGTGGCGCGATCTCGGCTCACTGCAAGCTCCGCCTCCTGGGTTCACGCCATTCTCCTGCCTCAGCCTCCTGAGTAGCTAGGACTACAGGCGCCCGCCACCGCGCCCGGCTAATTTTTTGTATTTTTAGTAGAGACGGGGTTTCACTGTGGTCTCGATCTCCTGACCTTGTGATCCGCCCGCCTCAGCCTCCCAAAGTGCTGGGATTACAGGCTTGAGCCACTGCGCCCGGCCAATTGTTACCTACTTCTTAATAACTATCATCCTAGAATCCTGTCTTTAGTGTAGAAATTACCAGGACTGTATCCTAGGTGTTTTCACTTTCTAATTGATCACATGCCAAATTTGCCTGTAATTTTAGTTTCAAAGTTCTGAAATAACATGTTTGATTTTATTATATAAAAAGAAAATTAGATAATTAGTAGGCACTCCACTTTTATTAAAATGTTTGGTTATTATGTTTAAGATTACTCTTTGTAAAAAGTTATCATTAGCTAGGCTCATGCTTCCTGGGTTCAAGTGATTCTCCTGTCTCAGCCTCCTGAATAGCTGGGACTACAGGCACCCACCATCATGCCCGGCTAATTTTTGTATTTTGTAGAGATAGGGTTTCACCATGTTGGCCAGGCTGGTCTCAAACTCCTGACCTCAGGTGATCTGACCGCCTAAGCCTCCCAAAGTGTTGGGATTACAGGCATTAACCTCACTAATGAAAATGTGGTGGCTCATGCCTATAAGCTACTTGGGAGGCTGAGGCAGGAAAATTGCTTGAGCCCAGGAGGCAGAGGCTGCAGTGAACTGAGACTGCACCACTGCACTCCAGCCTAGGCAAGAGAGCAAGATTCTGTCTCAAAAAAAAAAAAAAAGTTATTATTAGCATTTTCATTGATTTTTCTTAACATTTATCTTAATGATAGGATAACTTGTCCCTAACTGTTCACTTTATACATCAGTGTTTATCATTATATTTAGCATTTATAAATGTATTTTAAGCATTATATTTAGAAATTTAACATTTTTCTTTGCTTCTAAAAGCCAGATTATAGCTTTTACATTTTGTATATGAAGAGTAGCAATATACTAATAACATAATACAGAAGTTTCTCAGAAGCATTTCTCATAATATAGCAATATATTAATAACATAATACAATATATTAATAACATAATACAATATATTAATAACATAATACAATATATTAATAACATAATACAATATATTAATAACAGTACAGAAGGAACAAGAAAATGCTTATGATAATTTTCTCATCAAAGCTTTTAATAATTATGTATTTTCTGTGAAATTTATTGCTCTCACTTTATATTCATGATTCAAAATTTATGCTCTTCAATAGCAAAGACACAGAATCAAGCTAGGTGCCCATAAATGGTGGATTGCATAAAGAAAATGTGGTCCATGTATACCATGGAATACTATGCAGCCATTAAAAAAAGAATAAAATTGATCAGGCACAATGGCTCACACCTGTAATCCCAGCACTTTGGGAGGCTGAGGCAGTTGAATTGCTTGGGCCCAGGAGTTTGAGGCCAGCCTGGACAATGTATTGAAACCCTGTCTCTACTAAAAATACAAAACTTAGCGATATGTGGTAGTGCATTCGTGTAGTCCTGGCTACTCAGGAGGCTGAGACAGGAGGATTGCTTGAACCCAGGAGGTCAAGGCTGCAGTAAGCTGTGATTGTGCCATATAAAGATGGGAACAGCAGACACTGGAGACCACTGGGTTGGGGGGAGGGAGTGGGCCAAGGATTGAAAACCTATCTGTTGGGTACTATGCTCACTGCTTGGCTGATGGGATCAATCCTACCCTAAACCTCAACATCATGCTATACACCCTTGTAACAAACCAGCTCATGTAACCTTTGAACCTACAAGTTGAAGTTTTAATAAAATCAAATATTTCCTCTTTATGGATGCCCAGTCATAGTTGAAAATTGTAGGTATCTAGAAGGATTCCATAGTGAACTATGCTTATTCAAGACTTTTTTGGTTAACCTGTTTTTAAATTTTTGTTTTGCAATTTTATTTTATTTTATTTTTTGAGACAGAGTCTCGCTGTCAGCCAGGCTGGAGTGCAGTGATGTGATCTCGGCTCACTGCAGCCTCTGCCTCTCAGGTTCAAGAGATTCTTCTGCCTCAGCCTCCTGAGTAGCTGGGACTACAGGTACATGCCACCATGCCTGGCTAATTTTTTTCTTGTATTTTTAGTAGAGATGGGATTTCACCATGTTGGTCAGGCTGGTCTTGAACTCCCAGTCTCATGTGATCTGCCTGCCTTGGCTTTCCAAAGTGCTGAGATGACAGGCATGAGCTACCGTACCCAGCCTAGAATGTTTTTATCTTGTGAAACTAATACAATCCGTGTGAATCCTATTTCCCATTGCCTGGGCCTTTCCAAACATTATTCTATTTTCTAATTTTAATAGTGGAACTACTTTAGATATCCCATATGAGTGGATTCATATAGTGTTTTCATATAGCTTATTACATTTAACATAATGTCGTCAAGATTTATGTTTATGGCAGATATTAGAAGGTTTCCTTTTTTTTTTAAGCTGAATAATATTCCATTATTTTTATATTCCAAATTATACTTATCCACTTATTTGGTGTGGGAAGTTTGGGTTGCTTTTACCTATTGGTTTTTGTGAATAGTGCCACAATAAATGGTGTTAATAACTCATTTGACCATGCATGTGACAGTTTTTATCTGTTCTGCATTCTGTGTTGTTGGTGTAGGGTTCTACTTTTATGCCAGCACCAAAGTGCTTTGATTACCCTACCTTCGTTTTGTATTTTGAAATCATTAAGCACGATGCCTCCAATATTGTTTTTCTTTTTTAAATAGGCTCTTTGTGGTTTCTTAATATTCCATATAATTTGGGAGTTGTTTTCCTATTTTTGAAGAAGTGAAATTTGGAATTTGAAAGGGATTGTATTGACTGTGTAGATAGATCACTTTGGTCAGTATGGCCATCTTCACGATATTCAGTCTTCCAACCTTTGGACAGGAGCATGCTTAAGAGTATATTGTTTAATTTTCATATTTTGTGAATTTTTTTGGTTTTCCTTCTTTTAGTGATTTTTAGTTTCATTCAATCTTGGCCAAAAATAATAGTGTGTTATAAAGTGGATTTCTTCCCTGCAGTGTCTTACACCAATTTACCAGGATAGATATTGAGAATTTCTCAAGTTTAAAAAATGGATTAAGACTTGTTTTATGAGATAACAGGTGTTGTATCCAGGAGAATTTTCTTATGAGCTATTGAAAAGATTGTGTATTCTGCTGTTGTGTGGTGTATTTTGTATATGTCTTTTAGGTGTAATTGTTTTACAGTGCTTTCAAGTCCTTTGTTCCCTTATTAATATTCTGTCATGCTTTATTATTTATTACAGAAAGTATTAAAGTATTCACCCAGTTTTACTTCATTTCTGTCAATGCTTGTTTTATATATTTGGGAACCCTGATAGGAGATATAAATAGGTTCCCAGTGAATGAACCATTTTATTATAATTTAATGTCCTTGTTTGTCTATTGTGAGTTTTGACTTAAACTATATTTTATAAAATATGTCAGCTTTTGACTTAATATAATTAGTTCTCTGCCTCTCATTTGGTTAACATTTGCATGGAATGTCTTTTCCCATCCTGCCACTTTCAGTCTATTTTCTGAGGTGAGTCTCTTGGAAACATGACATAGGTGGATTTTGTTTTCTAAATTAAAAAAAAAAAAAAAACTCGGCCGGGCGCGGTGGCTCAAGCCTGTAATCCCAGCACTTTGGGAGGCCGAGACGGGCGGATCACGAGCTCAGGAGTTCGAGACCATCCTAGCTAACACGGTGAAACCCCGTCTCTACTAAAAAATACAAAAAACTAGCTGGGAGAGGTGGCGGGCGCCTGTAGTCCCGGCTACTCGGGAGGCTGAGGCAGGAGAATGGCGTAAAAACCCGGGAGGCAGAGCTTGCAGTGAGCTGAGATCCGGCCACTGCACTCCAGCCTGGGCGACACAGTGAGACTTCGTCTCCAAAAAAAAAAAAACACACACACAAAAAAACAAAAAACTCTTTAATATTTGCCATTTGATTGGAAAGTTTAGTCCATGAATATTTTATTTTATTTTATTTTATTTTTTGAGACGGAGTCTCGCTCTGTCGCCCAGGCTGGAGTGCAGTGGCCAGATCTCAGCTCACTGCAAGCTCCGCCTCCCGGGTTCCCGCCATTCTCCTGCCTCAGCCTCCCGAGTAGCTGGGACCACAGGCGCCGCCACCTCGCCCGGCTAATTTTTTCTGTTTTTAGTAGAGACGGGGTTTCGCCGTGTTAGCCAGGATGGTCTCGATCTCCTGACCTTGTGATCCGCCCGTCTCGGCCTCCCAAAGTGCTAGGATTACAGGCTTGAGCCACCGCGCCCGGCCCATGAATATTTTAATACTTTTCTGAAGGGAAATGACTTGCAATTGCCATTTTATTGTTTTATTTGACCTCTGTAGCTATTTTGTCCCTATTTACCTTGTTTTCCTTTGTGTCTTGTTGATATTTGCAGTGACATGCTTAGATTTTATATTTTCTATTGTGTATCTGCATTTTTTTATGGTTACCATTTAAATTACATAACATCTCTTAAAGTTAC
Organism: Macaca nemestrina; assembly: GCF_043159975.1. Lineage (NCBI taxonomy): Eukaryota > Metazoa > Chordata > Mammalia > Primates > Cercopithecidae > Macaca > Macaca nemestrina. Next base: position 131,711,678 of record NC_092128.1, read on the forward strand.
AACTGTGTATTTTAAACTGGTAACAACTTGCCCTCAGTTGCATACAAAAATGCTTGCTCATTACATCTGTGCTCAACTTGTGATGTCGCTGAGTATATCATGTATTAATGGGTGTTTTAATTTTCATGATGTCTTTCAGATTTTTTTTTTTTTTTTTTTTTTTTTTTTTTTTTGAGACGGAGTCTCGCTCTGTCGCCCGGGCTGGAGTGCAGTGGCCGGATCTCAGCTCACTGCAAGCTCCGCCTCCCGGGTTCGCTCCATTCTCCTGCCTCAGCCTCCCCAGCAGCTGGGACTACAGGCGCCCACCACCTCGCCCGGCTAGTTTTTTTGTATTTTTTAGTAGAGACGGGTTTTCACCGTGTTAGCCAGGATGGTCTTGATCTCCTGACCTCGTGATCCGCCCGTCTCGGCCTCCCAAAGTGCTGGGATTGCAGGCTTGAGCCACCGCGCCCGGCCGATGTCTTTCAGATTTTAAAGCACAATTGTTTTCTGCCTATTTATTATAATACTACAAAGTATTGTTTTTGTGTATGTGCGTATCTTTCCCAGGGAGTCATGTATTTTTATATGATTTTGTTCGTTTTCTATCATTTTAAATTTTCAATGGGAAAGACTTCTTTTTGCATTTCTTGTAGGACAGTTATACTGGTGATGTACTTTCTCAGCATTTAAGTTATCTTGGAAAATCTTTGGTTTTTAAAATTTTCTAGGACAGTTTTGCTAAAACTATTTTTACCTTTAGCACTTGGGCTATATAACCCAACTCTCCTCTTATCTGCAGAGGTTTTGTTAAAAAATTCACTGGTAATCTTGCAGGAGCGAGCATATAGGTGATACATCCCTCTTGTCTTTCTGCATTCAAGATTCTCCTCTTTTCTGTGACTTTCAAAATTTTGCTTATGTTGTGTCTTGTTATGGGTCTTTCTATCCAAGTTGGAGTTTGTTGAACTTCAGTTTTTAATGTTTTTTTCTTACATTGGATAATTTCTCAGTCTTTTTTTTTGTATTCTTCTGCTCCAAAACTTGTTTTTTTTTTTGTTGATATTCTTATTTTTCTGATTACACTTAGTTGTTTGTGTTCCCATGTTATACATTGAGGATAATTGAGATGGTTATTTTGATTTTTTTCTCAGATAATTTTTACATCTTCATTTCTTTAGGGTTGATTTCTGCATACTTCTTTCTTTGATTGGGCCATGTTAGTCTGATACTTTGTAGTATTTGGTTGAGAAATGTGCATTAAAAATAAAAAGCCACCTATCACAGTCTGTATAAAGTGGCTTTCTTTCCTGCAGAGTCTGACACCAATTTACCAGGATAGATATTGAGAATTTCTCAAACCTGTTCTTAAGATGTCTCTTCCCTAAGATTTGTGTTTCCTTTATTGAGTTATGTGATTTTGCCCATGTTTCTGCTTAAGAGCCTGTAATTAGTTGGTACACCGGCTGTTTCTCTGTGGTCCTACAGTCTCTCTGCTGTTGTAACAATCCTTTACCTTTTGTCTCACAGACACTAACCTGACATTCAAAGTATAGCACTATTTCTTTTCCTTTCTTTTTTCTTTTTCCTTTTTTTTTTGAGTTGGAGTCTCGCTCTGTCACCCAGGCTGGGGTGCAGTGGCATGATCTCACTGCAACCTCCGCCTCCCGGGTTCAAGCCATTCTCCTGCCTCAGCCTCCCGAGTATCTGGGATTACAGGCACCGCCACCATGCCTGGCTAATTTTTTGTTATTTTAGTACAGACAGGGTTTCACTATGTGGGCTAGGCTGGTCTTGAACTCCTGACCTCATAATCCACCTGCCTCGGCCTCCCAAAGTGCTGGAATTACAGGCATGAGCCAACGTGCCCGGCAAGCACCATTTCTTTCAGCACTCTATGTCACTGTAGACAGAAACCAGTCTTTGGAAAGATCCCTCAAAGCCAGAAGTATGGACACATGTGCCACTATTTTTTTTTTTTTCACTTTTGAGAGAGAAGCCAGGAGTTGAGTGTTTACACTTAAAGGCATTATTTTGCATTGGGGAGGAGGTATGGCTGTGGTGAATAAATGCAACAAATGCTTCTTTGTCTTCTATGTGGCTCTTGGCATCATTCTCATCTATGGCACTGCAATCTCTTAACTGGTTTTTAGAGCTCTTACAAAGGCATTTTGGTCAATATATTTTTGTTAAGTTTGCATGTCTATTAAGGAATTTGGGCATGTGGTATTATGCCATCTTATTGTGCTGGTATAATTTTATATTTTGTATTTGTAAAGTATATTCTCCTGAGTCTAATAAGTGGTATAATTTATTTTTATTTCTTTTAGCTGTGTCCTCTCGTTTTACTCCAGACCTTTTGCCTGAGCAAAGCATAAACATTTATTCCCAAAAGTGATGCTGAGAAGATATGAAAGCTATAGAATTGAAAATTTAAACTTAAGAAAAGACTGGGAATGTGCGGGTGACTGTAAGGGACAGAAAAAAGGTTGTAATGGACTTAACCAATATTTATCAACTACCCTTAGCAAAATCTTTCAATGTGATGAATGTTGTAAAGCTTTTAACCAGTGCTCAATCCTTACTCAGCATAAGAGAATTCATACAGGAGAGAAACCATACAAATGTGAGGAATGTGGTAAAGCCTTTAACTGGTTCTCAAACCTTATTCAAAAGAAGACAATTCATACTATAGGGAAACCCTACAAATGTGAAGAATGTGGCAAAGCCTTTAACCAGTGTTCACACCTGATTGGACACAAGAGAATTCATACTGGAGAGAAACCTTACACATGTGAAGAATGTGGCAAAGGCTTCACCCAGGGCTCACATCTCACTGGACACGAGGCAACTCATACTGAAGGAAACCCTACGCATGTGAAGAATGCGGCAAAACTTTTAACTGGTTCTCATACTTTTCTCAACGTAAGGGAATTCATACTGGAGAGAAACCCTACAATTTTGAAGAATGTGCAAAAGCTTTTATGCATGCCTTAATGCTTACTAAACATAAGAGAATTCATACTGGAGAAAAATGCTACAAATGTGAAGAACGTGGCAAAACTTTTAATCTGAGCTCACATCTTATTGGACACAAGATAATTCAAACTGGAGAGCAACGCTACAAATGTGAAAAATGTGGCAAAGCCTTTAACTGGTTCTCAAACCTTACTAAACATAAGAGAATTCATACTGGAGAGAAACTTAAGAAATGTGAAGAATGTGGTAAGTCTTTAATCAATGCTGAATCCTTACTGAATATAAGATAATTCACATGATAGAGAACCCCTACAATTGTAGGGAAAGTAGCAAAGGTTTTAATTTGTGCTCACCTTTTACTGTAAGTGAATTCATTCTGGAGAGAAACCCTACCAAGGTAAAAAATGTGGCAAAACCATTAATGAATGCTGACATCACAATCTACAGCAATGATTTCATCCTAAATAAAAGTGGTATTAATGTAATGACTGTTGCAGGATCTTTCACAAAATAGAACCCTTAATGTGCATGAGATTATTTTGGTGAAGGAAAGCATTGCAAATATAAAGAAAGGCACAATACCTTACTTATACCACAGATTGTATTGTACACTGGAAAATTTATACTGAAGGGAAACTCTCCGGGAGTTCCTCAGACTTTCTGTTGGGGAGAAACCCTATGGATGTAATAAATGTGGAAGAACTTCTGTTCCATACATATACCTTAGAAAACACTGGACAGTTTCTACTAGAATATATTATACAGATTTAGGAAATGTGAAAAAGTAAATTAGAAATCAAGCCTAAGTAAAAGTCGTAGATTGACAGTAGAAAGCACCAAGGCAGTAACAGTTTGAGACATTACTCTAATCGGTGTTGAATATAGAGAATAATTTAAAATAGGTTGCTTACTTGTATGTAAGTTCAAATGGAGAAGATTGATTTTCTCTTTTATGGACAGTTATGATTACATTCAAATTACACTTTTTGGAATTGAAATAATTATAATTACTTTGAAAAGCAAATATTTATGTCAATTAAACTCACAAATTTCTTGATGTTATATCATCGTTTCTAGTGCTCATGTGAAAGCACGTGGTTAATGGTTTCTGCATCAGAGCTCGGAGACATCTGCACCATTTTTTTTTTTTTTTTTTTGAGACAGAGTCTTGCTCTGTCGCCCAGGCTGGGGTGCAGTGGCCGGATCTCAGCTCACTACAAGCTCCGCCTCCCGGGTTTAGACCATTCTCCTGCCTCAGCCTCCCGAGTAGCTGGGACTACAGGCGCCCGCCACCTCGCCCGGCTAGTTTTTTGTATTTTTTAGTAGAGACGGGGTTTCACCGTGTTAGCCAGGATGGTCTCGATCTCCTGACCTCGTGATCTGCCCGTCTCGGCCTCCCAAAGTGCTGGGATTACAGGCTTGAGCCACCGCGCCCGGCGACATCTGCACCATTAATACACTTTTCCGTGGAACACTAAGGACACTTGAATGTAAGACGCATGAAGAAAATCTAAGTGGAGAGGCCCTTTATAACAGTGTTGTAAGTGATTTATGAGGTAGGTGTTCAGGATAATATGATTCTGCATTGTAGGAGAAGAGAGGCATTTTGAATCTTAGAAGTAAATTGTTTTACCAGTTACCCACTGAAATAATAAAATGCAGTGGAGTTTAAAATGCTTTTTGAGATAATGTTTGATCTTAATTTATTTTAATGGAATAAAATTGTTTTCAATATGTTAAGACTATTTTCCATTGAATGAAATGCATCTTACCACCAGCATTAACCTATTCCACCTTACTCCATGTTGTAGGTAACTGATGGTCACAATATACTATTGGATAGCATAGTAGAGGGTAACATAGTACAATGACATCTTTTGTAATCCCTTTTCTCAGTGGAATATTGTTACCAGAGGTAATAAATTTATTTTTTTCTTCTTTTTGTAACTACAGGATCATTATGGTTATAATAATAATTACATAAGACTATAATAAAATATATTCACATATGGTTATAATAAAGATTACATAAGACTGTAATAAAATATATTCACATATTTCTGAATTCTGAATGACTATTTTAAAATTTTATTCTATATTTTTCTTTTTTTTCTTTTTTTTCTTTTTTTTTGAGACGGAGTCTCGCTCTGTCGCCCAGGCTGGAGTTCAGTGGCCGGATCTCAGCTCACTGCAAGCTCTGCCTCCCGGGTTCACGCCATTCTCCTGCCTCAGCCTCCCGAGTAGCTGGGACTACAGGCGCCTGCCACCTCGCCCGGCTAGTTTTTTGTATTTTTTAGTAGAGACGGGGTTTCACCGTGTTAGCCAGGATGGTCTCGATCTCCTGACCTCGTGATCCGCCCGTCTCGGCCTCCCAAAGTGCTGGGATTACAGGCTTGAGCCACCGCGCCCGGCCTATTCTATATTTTTCTGAACGTGCCCACTCTAGTCTGCAAAACACAGATTTTTAGTTTTGATTTACATGGATTTGCATATACAAATATATCACTTTATAGATGAACTTCAGGTGTAAGAGGTTTGTGGTGAATGTAGTTATGTTTGTGTGTGAGTGTGTACCTATTTTGAGAAGAAAAGACAAACATTAGATCAATATAGATAATTTTTAAGAGTGTGGATAATTTACTAGGCAGATCAAAACCTCAAAGATTCTGAAAGCAAATCTATTTTCTCTGCTTTGTGTTGAATTCATTTATCTAAAATCTTATGGCCCTTTGGTTCAGAATCTCTATGGAAATCCTGTTTTTTTCTTGCCTGTTTCTTATGCTGGACCTAGTATATAATTTTCTCATCCCAAGGTTCATGAAGTATTCTTTATATGATGTTCTCTGGGATTATAAGAATGACTTTTATGAAATGTAATCATGATCAGAAAATAACTTTTAGATGTTAGTGTTTCTACAGTGAGTGTTTTAAGTTACATTCCATCCTTTTTCTTTTAATTGGAGAACTCCATTTAAGCCACTTTTTCTTTCATGGTGGTTCTTTTTGTAATTGACATAATCAAGTTTATTGAGCCAATTTGTTTGTGTAAACAATAGGAGGCTTCATACACCATGAGGTTGTTTTGGCACATAAATGAACATACACAGGGCAGTGCTCCCTGTGTAATAGAAGCTCCATAATTAGCAGTAAACATGAGAGGCCCAGGGACTGTCATCTTTGTTCACTGAATTATGCCAGGCATCTAGAAAACTGACTTTACACATTGTGCTGAAAATATATGTACTGAATAAACAAACCTCAACAAGAACCTCCTCAGATATCTGAGTTGGGTAGGGAATCCTCTTCAGCACCCTAGGAAGTTTGTTCATTCTGTGTCAAGGACAAAATCCAGCTAGAAAGAATCTCAAATGTGGTTTACCAATGCAAAAACAGCTTTGCTTTCTAGGTGCTGTTTCAAATGTAGAGGGACACAGGCCAATGGAGGAGAATTTCTTGGGCAAAAAGACAGAAAAAAAATATAGAATCAACCAGAACATCCTAAGTAGCCTTTGTACAGAGCCAGGCACTAGGCATCTGCTTGCTGTGTCTTATGCCATTTAGTCCCTACAAGAACTCTATGAGGTTCATCTTCTCACTTTTCAGAGGCATAGACAGGCTCAGAGAGCTGCAGTGATATCTTTAGTACCCACCTGGTAGCTTACAGAGTCATCACTGTGTCTTGAAGGAGACAAGACACTACTAAATAGCTTACCCAGGAACTGTGGATTGGTGGTGAAGTCCTGGTGGGAACCCAGGAAGGTGGTAAAGAAGATGTGTCAACCTGGAAGTCTAGTACCAGAAGCTGATTCAGCTTCTCTCTTGTACCTGGCTGGGAGTACCTGCATTATTCTCATCTCAAGGTTTAGGGTAGACTTATTTTTATGTGGAGGGGAACAAGAAGAGACATATGGTCAATGACAGCACTGTGAACCACTGGCAGATTGGGGACTGGGGCTTACACAAGGAAGGTCCTGTTCTTCAGAGACTTGTGCATGTGGAGGACACAGTACAGTGTCCACGGTGAAGAAGGTTCTAGGCTTCAAAAGTTTTATGTGGGCCATGTGCAGTAGCTCATGCCTGTAATTCCAGCACTTTGGGAGGTATGTGAGTGGGTCACCTGAGGTCAGGAGATCAAGACCAGCCGGGCCAACATGTAGAAACCCCATCTGTAGTAATAATACTAAAAATTAGCCAGGCCTGGTGGCGGGCGCCTGTAATCTTAGCTGCTGAGGAGGCTGAGGCAAGAGAATCGCTTGAACCCAGGAGGTGGAGGTTGCCATGAGCCAAGATCGCACCATTGCACTCCAGCCTGGGTGACAAGAGTGAAACTTCATCTGAACAGGGATGCCCTCTCTCACCACTCCTATTCAACATAGTTTTGAAAGTTCTGGCTAGGGCAATCAGGCAAGAGAAAGAAATAAAGGGTATTCAGTTAGGAGAAGAAGAAGTCATATTGTCCCTGTTTGCAGATGACATGATTGTATACTTAGAAAACCCCATTGTCTCAGCCCAAAATCTCCTTAAGCTGATAAGCAACTTCAGCAAAGTCTCAGGATACAAAATCAATATGCAAAAATCACAAACACTCTTATACACCAGTAACAGACAAACAGAGAGCCAAATCATGAATGAACTCCCATTCACAATAGCTTCAAAGAGAATAAAATACCTAGGAATCCAACTTACAAGGGATGTTAAGGACCTCTTCAAGGAGAACTACAAACCACTGCTCAGTGAAATAGAAGAGGACACAAACACATGGAAGAACATACTATGCTCATGGATAGGAAGAATCAGTATTGTGAAAATGGCCATACTGCCCAAGGTAATTTATAGATTCAATGCCATTCCCATTAAGCTACCAATGACTTTCTTCACAGAATTGGAAAAAACTGCTTTAGAGTTCATATGGAACCAAAAAAGACCCTGCATTGCCAAGACAATCCTAAACCAAAAGAACCAAGCTGGAGGCATCACGCTACCTTACTTCAAACTATACTACAAAGCTACAGTAACCAAAACAGCATGGTACTGGTACCAAAACAGAGATATAGACCAATGGAACAGAACAGAGCCCTCAGAAATAACACCACACATCTACAGTCATCTGATCTTTGAGAAACCTGACAAAAACAAGAAATGGGGAAAGGATTCCCTATTTAATAAATAGTGCTTGGAAAATTGTCTAGCCATAAGTAGAAAGCTGAAACTGAATCCTTCCTTTACTCCTTATATGAAAATTAATTCAAGATGGATTAGAGACTTAAATGTTAGATGTAAAACCATAAAAACCCTAGAAGAAAACCTAGGGAATACCATTCAGGACATAGGCATGGGCAAGGACTTCATGTCTAAAACACCAAAAGCAATGGCAACAAAAGCCAAAATTGACAATTGGGATCTAATTAAATGAAAGAGCTTCTGCACAGCAAAAGAAACTACCATGAGAGTGAACAGGCAACCTACAGAATGGGAGAAAATTTTTGCAATCTACTCATCTGACAAAGGGCTAATATCCAAAACCTATAAAGAACCAATCACATTTACAAGAAAAAAACAACCCCATCAACAAGTGGGCAAAGGATATGAACAGACACTTCTCAAAAGAAGACATTCATATAGCCAACAGACACATGAAAAAATGCTCATCATCACTCACCATCAGAGAAATGCAAATCAAAAGCACAATGAGATACCATCTCACACCAATTAGAATGGCAATCATTAAAAAATCAGGAAACAACAGGTGCTGGAGAGGATGTGGAGAAATAGGAACACTTTTACACTGTTGGTGGGACTGTAAACTAGTTCAACCATTGTGGAAAACTGTGGCGATTCCTCAAGGTTCTAGAACTAGAAGTGCCGTTTGACCCAGCCATTCCATTACTGGGGATATACCCAAAGGATTATAAGTCATGCAACTATAAAGACACATGCACACGTATGTTTATTGCAGCACTATTCACAATAGCAAAGACTTGGAATCAATGCAAATGTCCATCAGTGACAGACTAGATTAAGAAAATGTGGCACATATACACCATGGAATACTATGCAGCCACAAAAAAGGATGAGTTTGTGTCCTTTGTAGGGACATGGATGCAGCTGGAGACCATCATTCTCAGCAAACTATAGCAAGAACAGAAAACCAAACACCGCATGTTCTCACTCATAGGTGAGAATTGAACAATGAGATCACTTGGACACAGGAAGGGGAACATCACACACTGGGACCTATTGTGGAGAGGGGTGGGGGGAGGGATAGCATTAGGAGATATACCTAATGTAAATGAGGAGTTAATGGGTGCAGCACACCAACATGGCACATGTATACACATATGTAACATACCTGCATGTTGTGCACATGTACCCTAGAACTTGAAGTATAATAATAAAAAAAAAAAAGAGTGAAACTCCCTCTGAAAAACAAACAATGACAACAAAGTTTTATGTGGGGGTGGAGAATAATTAAGCCATTAACACTTTCAAGGCATCTTCATGATACTTCATCATCTGTGGAGCAACAGCACCCGTCTATATTAATAACCTATATGAAGATTAATTATCCCAGTGAGTCCTCAGAAAATGTCCTTCTTGTAGAGTTGGGAAAACACAGGCTTTGCAATGTCAAGTGTCTGCTCAATAGCACACAGGTCAGAACTGAGAACTGTAAACAGCAAGGGCTGCAAGAAATTTCCTTCAAGCTACTCGAGGCTCTGTCTGCTCCTCACATGGATGGAAAGGGCCTCAAGAAGGCTCATTTTCTATTTTAGGGGGAGAGACAGTGCACGGGGCAAGACAGCCTAGGAATACCTTTTTGACTTTAAGCAACACAATTTTTTAACATTAGAAGAAACCTTGTCAAACAGCTACAATTCTAGACATGACAAGAGGGCAAACGCTGGGAGAGTCCAGGGTGGGAGAAAGCCCACTTAAAGGGCCAAGAATCCGAGCAGGTGACTCAGGGAAAACACATATGTATTAAGCAATTGAAAGATCACTTGAGGGCTAGGCACAGTGGCTCATGCCTGTAATCCCAGCACTTTTGAAGGCTGAGGTAGGTGGATCACCTGAGGTCTGGAGTTCTAGACCAGCCTGGCCAACATGGTGAAACCCATCTCTACTAAAAATAAAAAAAAATAGCTGGGTGTGGTGGCACATGCCTGTAATCCCAGCTACTTGGGAGGCTGAGGTAGAAGAATCACTTGAACCTGGGAAGTGGAGGTTGCAGTGAGCCGAGATCACACCATTGCACTCCAGCCTGGGCAGAAAGAGCAAAACTCCATCTCAAAAAAAAGAAAGATGACTCGAAAATTTCAGTCAGGAAACAAAATCAACATGATTTTATTTGCCACATGGATACCAGATTGGCAAAACATTAAAAGAAACTTACCATCCAGGAGAATCTGGATTCAGGGAAGTAGCTATATTCAGACATTGCTGGTGGCAGTGTACCTTCCAAAGCCCTTTTGGAAAGTGATCGGTCTATAGCTATTACAATTTTACATGTGCATATCCTTCCACTGAGTAATCTCCTGGGAGTTTGTCATCTACACGGGAATAATATGTCCAATGGGTTGAGTGGTGTCCCGTCCCCAAAGTTCACGTTCTAACACTCAGTGCCTCAGAATGTGACTGTATTTGGACATATGGTCTCCAAAGAGATTATAAGTTTTGAGTTCATTGGAGTGGACCCAAATCCAATATGACTGGAGTCCTTATTAGAAGAGGCAGTAAGGACGCAGAGATAGAAGTCAGCCATCTGCAAGCCAAGGAGAGAGTTCTGAGAAACCATCCCAGCTAACAGCTTGTTGTTAGATTTCTAGCCTCCAAAATTGTGGGAAAGTAAGTTTCTGCTGTTAAAGTCCTTCAGTCTGCAGTGGTGTGTATGGATGCTCTAGCAGATGGTTACAGACTACTGGGGCACATATAGGATGTTTCCTGAAGAGTGGCCGAAATTGAAACAGAAGATCATCATGTCCAGGCTCCACCTGCATTGCAAGGCTGAACTGCTGAGGGAAATGGCCTCCTTCATGGAATATTATGAAGCCATGTGAGGTTGCAGCTCCAGCCCTGATGGGGCTACAGGAATGAGTTCTGTGGGATAACCAATACATAGAGCAGCTTAACCATCCTTCCTCCCCCTTTTGGCTCCCTTTTTGTGTAAAAAGCATACTAGAGTGTGGACTTTTACATCTTAAAGGTCCGGCAGGGCAGTGGGGTTGCCTGCTACAGGAAATACATGGGGTGGGTGTTTAAAACAATATAAATAGGCTGGGCATTGTGGCTCATGCCTATAATCCTAGCACTTTGGGAGGCTGAGGCAGGCGAATCACCTGAGGTCAGGAGTTCAAGACCAGCCTGGTTAACATGGTAAAACCATGTTTCTACTAAAAATACAAAAATTAGCTGGTTGTGGTGGCACCTGCCTGGAATCTCAGCTACCTAGGAGGCTGAGGTAGTAGAATCGCTGGAACCCAGGAGGCAGGGGTTGCAGTAAGCCTAGATGGGGCCACTGCATTCCAGCCTAGGTGACAGACCGAGACTCTGTCTAAAATAAATAAATAAATAAAGCCAATATAAATAGTAGCAACATGAAAAAGATACTCATGGCCTAGTGTAAACAATAAAAAACTATTTTTCTCTCCTCTTTCTCCAACTATGTGAGCAAGAACTTAGGACCAAATCAAGTTTCTGTTGGTGATGAATGGAGGTCCAATTCTTTTGGGAGGGGACTGTGGGTCACTTAGGTATGAAAGCCCTTCGACAGGGGCAATGGAGGCTCTATATTTGAGTCTGGGCCCTGGTCATGCCTTGATCTTTTTGGATTCCTGTCTGAGGTGACCCCTCTGTTCCTACTGTCACCCCAGACCAGCGCTGGCCATGGTTGGTGGTGTGGTGCTCCTGCCCTTTGTCCAAGGAGATGGAGTGGTTGAACCTATCACTCATTTCTACTGATCTTCATGAAGCTCTGCAAGGAGAGTGCCCAGCAGCTGGGCCAAGAGGTGTCAGTGAACTGCCTGGCTGTCTCTGCAGGGGGAAAGCCCAGTTAGAAATTCTGTTCCGTGGCTGGGCGCAGTAGCTCACACCTGTAATCCCAGCACTTTGGGAGGCTGAGGTGGGCAGATCATGAGGTCAGGAGATCGAGACCATCCTGGCTAGCACAGTGAAACCCCGTCTCTACTAAATATACAAAAAAAAAAAAAAAATTAGCCGGGCATGGTGGTGGGCGCCTGTAGTCCCAGCTACTCGGGAGGCTGAGGCAGGAGAATGGCGTGAACCTGGGAGGCAGAGCTTGCAGTGAGCTGAGATCTTGCCACTGTACTCCAGCCTGGGCGACAGAGCGAGACTCCGTCTCAAAATAAAAATAAAAAAATAAAACGAAATTCTGTTCCACAGACCAGGCACATATGAGCATCTGCATAGATTCCCAGTCAGAGAGAAAACTAGGTTACAATGTGAAGTCTTAACATCTGAGTACACAAACTTGTTCCCCAACACTCACTTCTTATCCTGCCAGCCATGACCTGGGACATGATCTTGGCAGACCCATCAGGCTCCCAACACCTGACAGCCTGCTCCTGTCCGGGGAGGGAAGCCTCATCTCTGGCTCCCCAGACACATGGTGATGGGCAGGGATGTGGGGTTGCCCGGATGGGATCACAGGCGAGGTCTGGCCTGGATGGGTCTGCCCTGAGGTGCCCTGTGTTACCTATGTGTGTCCCCTGCCAAGTGACCTGAGGATTTGTGGATGAGAGCTAAGCCAGTATCTGCATCATTGGAAGATGCCCTCACTTCAAGCCTTCCACAGATGAGAGCCTCAGGAGGTCAGGATATAGCAGAACATCTTGCTCCTGAGCATCTCCATGAAATTAGCTTGATACAGGGCTGTGTCTAGAATAAGGGTTTCTGGTTACCAGAGTTTGAAGTTCTGGTGGGTCTGTCACCAAGGACATGAGGTTACTTGAAGGTTCCATCACCTGGGCCCCTTCTTTCAGTGTGACCTGCCCATAGGCCCTGCTGGGGTCCTGACTGCTCACCCTCCTTCTCCGTGTCAACTTCTAGAACTGTCTTAATTGCAAATGACGTAATTCTTCACATAAAAATGTGTAAGAGTTTCACTAAAATACCACTAGAATTAATAAGTTGATCAGTGTCATAGGATACAAGATACACATACAAAATTACACTTAAAGCAGCCAACAATGAAAATCAAATGTATACATTTGATTTATAATAGCTTCAAAAATATTTAGGAAAAGTAATAGAAGTGCAAAGATTTTACACCTAATTTTGTTTTTTTTCTAGACAAGGTCTTGCTCTGTCACCTAGGCTGGAGCACTGTGGTGTGATCACAGCTCACTGCAGCCTTGACCTCCTGGGCTCAATTGATCCACCTGCCTCAGCCTCCTCAGTAGCTGGGACTACAGGTGTGTGCCACCATGCCTGACTAATTTTTGTATTTCTTGTAGAGACCAGGTTTCTCCATGTTGCCCAGGCTGGTCTCCAACTGGGCTCAAGGAATTTGTCTGCTTCTGCCTACTAAAGTGTTGGGATTCCAGGTGGGAGCCACCATGCCTGGTCTATGCTTAATTTTTATTAATGCTGAAAGAAATTAAGATCTGAAATAATTGAAAAATGTCTAATATTCAAGGATAAAATTACTTAATATTTTCAAGATAACAATATCCCACAAATAGACCAATAAATTCAATATAATCCCTTCAAATTCCCAGCTATTTTTTTTTTTTTTGTAGAAATTGACAACTCTCCACACACCGAAACCAATATAGATATACACAGGAAACCAAATACAGGAAACGATCTTGAAGAACAACTGACTTCCACTTCCCAATACAAATTCTTGCTGCAGGCAGGGCACAGTAGCTCACACCTGTAATCCCGGGACTTTGGGAGGCCGAGGGGGGGCGAATCACTTGAGGTCAGGAGTTCCAAATTAGTCTGGTCAACATGGTGAAACACTGTCTCTACTAAAAATACAAAAATTAGATGGGCGTGGTGGTGGGCGTCCGTAATCCCAGCTACTTAGGGGACTGAGGCAGGAGAATTGCTTGAACCCGGGAGGCGGAGGTTGCTGTGAGTTGAGATCACACCAATACACTCCAGCATGGGTGACAGAGTGGGATTTTGTCTTAAAAAAAAAATCTTACTACAAAGAATAACATCTATTACCTCACTTTCTCCCCATTTTTTTCTCTGTCCAGACTGAGAATTACAGAGTAACTTGACTGCTCTGTGATACGGCCAGCTGCAGGTTATTTCCTGCATGCTTAAACCCAAACTGGGACCTTGAACATTCCCAGGCACTGATAAAATGTGTAGGATGTTGCCCACAGCATTGAAAGAAACTAGCCCTGGCCCTAAGCCACATTCCTTAAAGCTGCATATAAACTCCATAACCAGACCCACTCATTGCAGACATACTGGGGTAGAACATCTTTGTTTTGTCCCTTGCAAGGATCCGCTGCAGCCCCGTCTGTGTGTCTGTTCCTCTAATGCATACTTTGGACAGACCACTCTGGGCTTCAGAGCTCGCTCTTTGGAATTCCAACTGTCCCGTTTCAGGACAATTTGGGGCAACTCCCTTGCTGTCACTTTTGGGGCAATTCCAACCATGGTTCGGCCTGACGGAAGAACTGGTATAGTCCTCATTACTCTAAAGAATGGACTGGGAGGCCGGGCGTGGTGACTTGTGCCTGTAATCCAAACACTTTGGGAGGCTGAGGTGGGTGGATCACGAGGTCAGGAGTTCAAGACCAGCCTGGCCAACATGTAAAAATACAAAAATTAGCCAGGTGTGGTGATGGGTGACTGTAATCCCAACTACTCAGGAGGCTGTGGCAGGATAATTGCTTGAAGCCGGGAGGTGAAGATTGCAGTGAGCCAAGACCAGTGCACTACAGTCTGGGTGACAGAGTGAGACACCATCTCAAAAAAAAAAAAAAAAAAAAAAAACGGACAGAGGATGGGTTAGGGAAAACAGGACCCTACAGAGGAGATCCTGGAATGCCTGCAAGCACCTATGTGAGGCTGTGTCATCCACAGCCTGATGCCTGCAGGCTGCCCTGTGAGTGCCAAGATGCTGTGAAAGCTCTAGCAGGCTACAGGAGGCTGATGGGGGGTTTGAAATTGCCAAGGAGCCAAGAGCTTGGCGGGCAGAGAGGGGTAAGGCTGGCCTCTGCCACAAGCACTCCCCCTGGATACAAAGGCTCTGCTGGGGGCCGAGAGCAAGGTCCCCGAGTTAGAGGAGGAGGAATGCACCTAGAGGAAGGCCTGCCCACTGCTGTCCACTCTGTTAGCTGCCTCTGGAGGTTAAATGGAAGAAAGGCTCTGTGGAGAGGTGCCGGGGGAGCCTGCAGCCTCAGGCCTGCTTCTGAGGGTAGCTTTGGATGGTCGTGGCAGTAGGGAGTCTGGGTCCCATTTTCCGTGGCAGGCAGAGGAAAATAAAAGGAAAGAGAAGCTGCCCCACCTGCCCCACACTCACCTCAAGCTCACTGGGGCTCTAGGTGGTCTGAGGCGGTAGCTGGGCCAGGCCTTGAGGGGCAGGGCTGAGGGCCCCAGCAGTGGCTGTTTTGGTGTAGACAGCAGGCATGGCTGATACTGGGACCTGTGCAGGCCAGGAGTGGAATTTTTGTGGCCAGCGATGGAGTGTGGGTGCCAGTGTGAGGAACAGGCTGGTCCCGTCGCTTCTTCCCTCTCCCAGGAGGGGAGCAAGCACTGAACCCCCAACATGACAGGAGGGTCAATGTTCTCAATGTTGGGCCATTGAAGGGACCAGAGGCCCCATGTGGCTAGAATGAGTCACTGGCCCCTTCAGAACAAGCAATGAGTTTTGGCTCTGAGGGGTCTACATCTTCCCAATCCCCCAGCACATGCTGGGACAAACACTCTCCTGGGAATTGTCCTTGAGGCAACCTTAGACAAGTTCTGTCTCTAGGTGAGGGTCGCAAAAGCCATGCTCTGAGGGGAAGCCAAATGGAAGCTGGTGACATTATCCTGCACAAGAGGAGTGGTGTGCATCAATGTCGCATCTGAAGAGGGCACAGGACATCATAGCTTTTTTTCTTTTTTTTTGACAGAGTCTCACTCTGTTGCCCAGGCTGGAGTGTAGTGGCACAGTCTTGGCTCACTGCAACCTCCACCTCTCAGGTTCAAGAGATTCTCTTGCCTCAGACTCCTGAGTAGCTGGGATTACAAACACGAGCCATGATGCTGGCTAATTTTTGTATCTTTAGTAGAGATGGGGCTTCGCCCGTATCTTCCGTGCTGTTCTTGTGGTAGTGAGAGCCCTCACAAGATCTAGTTGTTGAAAAATGTGTGGCAACTCTCCCCTCTCTCTCTTGTTCCTGCTCCAGCCAGGTAAGATATGCCTGCTTCCTCTTCCCCTTCTGTTGTGATTTTAAGCTCCCTGAAGCCTCTCCAGAAGCTGAGCAGAAGCCACTTTGCGATTCCTGTACAGCCTATGGAACTGTGAGACAGTTAAACCCAGTTCCAGGTATTTCTTTCCTTCTTTCTTTCTTTCCTTCCTTCCTTTCTTTCTCTGTCTCGCTTTCTCTCTCTTTCTTTTTTTCCTTCTTTCCTTCTTTTCTTTCTTTCTTCTTTCTTTGTATGGAGTATCACTCCATTGCTCTAGGCTGGAGTACAGTGGAGCAATCTGGGCTCACTGCAACCTCTGCCTCCTGGGTTCAAGCGATTCTTCTGTCTCAGCCTCCCGAGTAGCTGGGACTACAGGGACACACCACCACATCCGGCTAATTTTTGTATTTTATTGTAGAGATGGGGTTTCACCATATTGGTCAGGCTGGTCTTGAACTCCTGACCTTAGGTGATCCACCCACCTTGGCTTCCCAAAGTGCTGGGATTACAGGTGTGAACCACCACACCCGGCGCCCAGGTATTTCTTTATAGCAGTGTGAGAATGGACTAATATGCCTCATTTCAAGAAAGGGCTGTATCTGCAAAGGGATGCCCAACACAGAAGGAGTCAAGAAACCAAAGAATGAGACAGACAAATCCAGTTTGTCAGTAAAAGGTAATTTATTGGGGGGGGGGGGAATTTGTGGACAGAAGCATGGTCTTAGGTGGTAACAAGACAGGTAGTTCCCCAGGCTGTTATCCCCAAGATTTAGGGCTTACTTAGTATAGGAAAAGGGTAAATATGCACTATAAGGAATGTGCAGGACAATTAAGGTCAGCCTTCCAGAAAGAGAATGAGGTGCACATCGTAGCCTGTAGTTTGTGTGATGACATCTAGGTAGCTTTGACCTAAGGAGAAGATTTACCGTAAGTATGTGCTCTTACACGAGAACAGTAGATCAAGTAGAAATCTTAAAGGCATCCCCAGAACTGGGGTTAACCCAAAGTCAACATGGTGGATTCACATCCAAGATGGAGCTGCTTTAGCTTCCACTGAGCTCCCTCCCCAGACCCATGGAGCCCTTAGGGTTTACAGGACCAGCGTAGAAATTCTCATCCAGGCAGTTTGATCCTTTTGGTTCTCAAAAGGGAATGGAATGTACACATCTGCTTCTTATTCTCAAATAATTTCTTCTTTCACTTTATTATTTCTTAAATCTTTCCTTCTTTTCCCTCTTCACAGAAAAAGTTCCAGAAAATTTAAAAATCTTTTCAGAAAAGACAGTACACTGAGCAGGATTTGCACATCAAGAAAAAGTAGAGGTGGGAGATGGGAGTCAAGTGTTTTGGGGGGTAGAGAAAAAGATTAGGCTGGAAGGGGTACTGGGCCAGGTGTAGGGGTGTGCACACGTGTGTGTGTGTGTGTGTGTGTGTGTATCTTTCTCACTGAAGGTTTACTTGAAAAACTCCAGCCCTGTCTAGTCTGGATTAACAGAATGATGTGTGTTTGCCCATGGGCAGGTTGGGGGCTTGGGGGCAGGAGACCCCGGAATGGGATGTGGTGTTGGCAGCTGGGCTGTTGGGCAGGTGAGATGAGCTGCAGAAGGAGCAGGGCTCTGGTTCCCACGCTCGTCCATCCTGCTGGCATGGAGCGTCCTCCAGGCTGTGGGGTGGGTGTGGTAGGTGGGGCTTCCTTCCTTCCCCAGACTAGCCCAGCAATTCCCCAGGAAGCCAGGCCTCTGCTACTGCTTCTTTCTGCACCTCTACAGGGAGAGTCACCCTGTCTGCACCAAGGATGGGGACAGCAGAGGAATCTCACAGGCCAGGTGTGTCTCAATTGGTAAACGAGGGGTGAACATACGTGTGTTTGCCGTAGCTCCCCACTCTGTCCTTTGCAGACATTGCTAATCAGTCACAGTCACAGGATTCTCACCCCAGTGCTCACTGAGCACTACCAAAAGCTCCACATGGTTTATAAGTATCTGGAGACTCTTGCATTCCCTGTGGATCCTTCCTGACCAGATCTCAGAGCCTTCCCTGGAAATGAGGAAGTGGCATGTCACCGCCCAGTACCTTAGGAAGACCCTGCCCTGTCAGTCAGAGATGGCATCTTGGGTGGCCACTCCCTGAGTGGAGGAAGAGAGGGTTCTGTGCAGGGAGCTTCCTTGGTGGATCATGGGGTAAGTGATGCCTTTGGTCTGGCACAAAGCCTGGCGTGTGGAGCAGAAATTCCAGTGGGGCTGGGACAAGCAGGTGCTGCTCAACCAGGCCTCCAAATACACCTTGTCCCCCTCCCACCATAGCTGAGCCTGAATGAGAATGTGGACACCCACAGACTCCAGAGGATGGGACCCTGCTCAGTGGTGGTGTTGGGGTGTGGGGTGAAGGCAGGTGGGACAGGGCCTCCGGGTGTGGGAGGAGCCAGCCTTTCTTGTGAGGGCCTGGGCACATCGCTGCCCTCTTTGGGCCTCTGTTTCCTCCTCTGGCAAATGAACAAATGATGAGTCTGTTGTGCAGGCCCCACAGGGTCATGATGGGACTCGGGGAGGAAGGGAATTTGAGGGTGCTTGTGCCTGGCTCTTCCCACGAAGGATGATGGTGAGAGCAATGCTGAGAGTCACATGAAACCGAGTCCTCAGGAGGCCCTGTGAGGAAGGTGTGGTTCCCATCACACTTCCCTTTTGAGAAAACAGTGTCAGGGAGGCCTGGCCACCTGCCCAAGGTGACACAGGCAGTGTTGGAGCTGGGAGTGAATCTAGAATCAGGGCTCACTGAAGGTGGTGGGAGCATTGCAACAGCTGACTCAGGCCGGTTATCCAGGATCTGAGGTCAGCGGGGCTGATCCTGGCAGGTGGGGACCTCCAGATTGGCCATGCTGGAGACGAATCCCCAGACAGCGCAGATGAGGCTGTGGGGCAGCAGGTGAGTGGGTCTGTGGTGGGAGGGGCTCCAGGGAGTCCGAGGACAGGCTTCTTTCCCCCCAGCTGGAGGCCTCCACACTAACAGAGCAGGAGGTCTTCATCCCCCAGCCCTGCCCTCCTGTGGCCACAGGGCCTGAAATGCCTCCATTAGAGAGACCAGAGAAACCGCCTAGGTGAGCTGGGCTCAGTGTAGATTTGGGGAACGATGGGACAGGGGACCCCATGACCTTATGACTTGTTAAAATCCTATCATAGAGGTAACTGGGGGTGTCTAGTGGCCTTGGAGGCCATCTGGGGAGATGGGGAGAGGAGGAGGAGGGCTGAGGGAGGCAGCTGAGGGTCCTGGGCTGTTGCAAGTGGGAGACCTGGGGAGGGGGTGTCCAGGCAAGAGTGGTTGGTGAGATTTCAGGGGACAGGTCTTGGGTGAGCACCTGACAATGGGAGCTCACCACCATGACCACCCCAATGGCCCAGGGGGATGTGCCTTCTCTGGGCAGTTTCCTCACTTACCTGGAGAAGCTGCACACTGCCATCAGGACTGTGTGAAAGGGAGTGAGCCTGGGGCAGGCAGGTCGGGTACCGGGATCCTGAGGCTTGGGAGGAGAAAGCCCTGGACCCAGCCCTTCCATCTCAGCAAGGCTCCTCCCTTGTGAGCCCCATGGTCCTCCCCATGCCCTGTGAGCTGGGGCGTCAGGCCTATCTTACCTCTGAATGGTGGAGGCTCCAGAGCAGCTGCCAGTCCCTGCTTCTTGAGTGGTGAAGCTGCAGAGCTGCCTGACTGCAAAGCTGCAGGAGCTGCAGGAGCTGGACTCAGCCTCCCACTCAGAGATGCCCATGGAAGGAGAGGGAAATTGGGCCCCTCCCAGGTCAGGCAGCTTCTAAGCATTTTCTTTCTATACAAGGCCTCCGTTTGCCTGTCTGTTTTCAGAGACTGTTGGGGCAGAAGGTCCCTGAGCCACAGTTCCCACACCTCCTCATCTAGAGCCCAGAGCCTGATGCAGGGCCCAGTGCTGTTCTGTGCACATCCCTCACCCCTGCTGGCCTGACAGTAGTGCAGCGTGGGAAAGTGTGGGGATGGGGGAAGTCATGGGCCAGGGGCCTCTCTGAGGGTCTTTGGCTGGCTGTCTTCCAGGGAAATGTGATCAACACCCAGAAAGGAAAAAGGGGAGCAGCTGGGGCCCTCACTCCTCACTTGGGGGAGGGTGGAGATGTGGAAGTCAGAGACTCCCACCCACTTACGCTGGGTACAACACTCCCCGGTTCCATCCTCTGCATCCTGGATTTATTGGGAGGGTTTGATACACAGAGGAGACCCATCCCAATGGAGGCTGTGGGTAGGGGACAGGAATCATGGACAAATTCCTAGGGGGTCGCTGTTTATCTGTTTATATCTAACTCTGAGAAAAGAGTGGGACTGCATGGGATTGGAGAAGAGGGGACCCATTAAGAGAAAAGCCCTAGAGATCGGCCTCAGTTTACTCCCTCCCTAAGGGCCCTTCAGTATCTTCCACCCAGGCCCTGTCAGCCTCCTGTTTTTCCCTCTGGCTCCAGGAGATCAAAGTCCTCCAAAAATGCAGCTGCTTCAGTGACAAGAGGGAATTATCTTCAGACTCAGGAGGAATATGGGGTTTGTTTCAAGTCCATGGAGTGGCACAGTCTGATTGAGAGGTGAGAACTTAGCGGATTGACAGAGAGTGGGTGGAGACTGTCTTGTGGTCAGTTTCAGACAGTCTGTGGCCACAGCTCTTTGGTCAGCAGCAGGCCCTGTTGAATGGGAACTCTGGACAGGGACTGGGAGGGAGGCCTGAGGTGTGGCTCCTGGAGCCTCACAGCTGCTGCTCTGTCCTACAGCTACAGCCTATCCTGCCACTGAGCCCCCATCCTAGGAGGCCAGCCACGCCCTCAAGGCCAAGAAGACCAGGCCATGAAGAATCTCAGGACCACTGAGTGCCCGGGTGGCAGGGGCAGAAGGCCTCAGGGCTCAGTGAAGTTTGGGCTGAGCATGGGCTCTGGGAGTCAGACAGCTGCACTGGACTCTCAGCTCCACCATGACCAGCCCTGTGACTGGAGGAGGGGACTCACTGCTGTAGTATTTGGGCGTCATTTTCATAAATTTAATGTGTTCATCCAATCATTTTTTTCTTAATCTATCTTCCTCTATAATCACCATGTACTAATGATCGTTGTTAGTGATTGTGTTCAAATGAATAAACTTGTTATATAGTGTGTATTATACTCCCTCATGATTTCTTCACTATACTGTATGACTCCACTCATACATGGTACTTAGAGTAGTTGACAGAAATACAAAGTAAAAGACTGGTTCCCAGGGCTACAGGAAAGTAGGTGCGGTGTTTAAAAGGTACAAAGTTTGAGTTTTGCAAAAACACTCCCTATAAATGTGGAGGATGCTCGTAAAACAGTGTGAATGTACTTACTTCCTTTGACCTGCATACTTAAAAATTGTTAAAATGAAAAAAAATTGTTGGCTGGGTGCAGTGGCTCATGCCTGTAATCCCAGCACTTTGGGAGGCGGAGGTAGGTGGATCACCTGAGGTCAGGAGTTTGAGATCAGCCTGGCCAACATGGTGAAGCCCCGTATCTACTTAAAGTACAAAAATTAGCCAGGCATGGTGGTGCATGCCTCTAATCCCAGCTACTCATGAGGCTGAGGCAGGAGAATTGCTTGAACTTGGGAGGTGGAGGTTGCAGTGAACCAAGACTGCACCACTGCACTCCAGCCTAAGCAACAGAGTGAGACTCCACCTCAAAAAAAAAAAAAAAGTACAGACTATAGCTATTTGCAATACATGAATGAATATCACAAATATCATGTTGTATAAAAGAAAGTAGATGTAAATGTATACATACTATATAATTTGAAAAATCCAATAAGCAGACAAATCTGAGGTCCTGGCTTTCAGTAATACCAGATTAGCTTGTTGAATTAACACAGATTATAATGATGACATCAGCATAATGTATTATATATTGTTACAGTAAGAACTGAATGGGGATTTCAGCTGTGCCCACTGTAGGGGAGATAGGTATTGACGTTTGAATCCAGCCCAATTAACACTTGTAAAAAATAACACCGCTGTTAAAGGTACACAACAGAAATGAGCGTCTCTATAATGATTCTTTACAGTTTTAGTACACAACTTTAAAATTCATGATACATGTGAAGAAACATGAAAATAGAATCCATACACAATTTAAAGAGCAGGCAGTAGAAGTGATCCTAAGATATTCAAGGTGTTCTAATTCAGGATGTTTAAAGGCAGCTATTATAAATCTGTTCATGGGGGTAAAGGAAAATATTCTAACAGTGAAGAGATGTGGAATCTCAGCAAAGAAATGGAAATTATGAAACAATAGGAAGATAAGGAAATTTGAAAAATACTTTTGAGCTTATTCAAAGATTAGAAACAGAAGACAGAGCAATAGAAATTGCCCATTCTGAATAAAAGAGTGAAAAAGCTTAAAGAAAATGAAGAGTCTTAGAGACCTATGGAGTGATTGAGTCCAAGTTGGAGAGGGGGCAGAAAAATTAAATGAGGTACAAAGTAAATCACCAACAAATAGCTGAAAACTTCCAAAAATTGGTCAACCTCCCCCCAATTTTTATACCCAATATGTCAACAAACCTCTCCAAAAAATACAAATAAAACCATACCAAGGCCATATTGTGATTCAGGAGAATGGCAGGGCAGAGCTTTCTGTTGATTTGCTGTGATTTCTAATTTTAACTACTTAGAAGAATGAAAAATAGGTTCTCCTTAGAGTTTCCTTTTTTTTTTTTTTCCCTTGGAGAAAGTCTGACTTAGCCACAGATGACTGACTGACAGTTATTAAAGGCAGATGACTTTCCAGATTTCTCTTATATTTCCAGCGTCTTATGTTGAAAATTATTTGAATTTGTTCCTTCCAAATCCTGCAGTAACACTGATGCTCCAGAAAGATGTCTCACGGAGATTCTGCTCTTGTGCATCCGTCCTGCACGGAGCTGAGGCTGTGCCTCCTCTAGTTTCATTAGCACGTAGTCGTGGGGTACCGCGAGTTAATCTGAAAAACTAAGTGTTAAAATGGATTCAGGCCAGGCGCAGTAGCTCACGCCTGTAATCCCAGCACTTTGGGTGGCCAAGGCGGACAGATCACTTGAGGTCAGGCGTTCGAGACCAGCCTGGCCCACATGGTAAAACCCAATCTCTACTAAAAAATGCAAACATTAGCCGGGCGTGGTGCTGGGTGCCTGTAATTTCAGCTCCTCGGGAGGCTGAGGCAGGAGAATCGCTTGAACCTGAGAGGCGGAGGTTGCAGTGAGCCCAGATGGAGTCACTGTACTCCAGCCTGGGCTACAAAGTGAGACTCTGTCACAGAAAAAGAAAAGAAAAACGGATTCAAAAAATTATCACTGTTAAGTTCCACCAGCAAATTATTAAACGTGGTTCCAAAGGGATATTTAAAAAGGGAAATTAAAATTGTTTCCAAGAAAGCCCTATTCACAGCAGCAATGCAGACACTGTTCATGACCTCACCACACAAACTTCCCTCATGTGTTGGGACCAAGGGGCTCTCTGGTTCTGCACCTGCGTTAATTATGGCATGGACGTCCACAGTAGGACC
This sequence comes from Macaca nemestrina, assembly GCF_043159975.1. NCBI lineage: Eukaryota > Metazoa > Chordata > Mammalia > Primates > Cercopithecidae > Macaca > Macaca nemestrina. The sequence goes on from NC_092128.1 coordinate 131,735,560, forward strand.
CTAAGAGCTAGTAGTCAGCCTGGGTCGGGGGCAGAGAAGTGGTGGATGTGGCTCCCAAAGTGGCTTAGGGGCTCCCTTCCCTGTGGCTGTTTCCTGACTGGATACAGCAAGGTCAGGCTTTTCGGTGTGACGTTTTCTACTCTTTATTAGAGTGGCAGGAGCGTCCCTGTGCCAGGTCTGACCCAGGTGTGGGCCTTGCAGCCAGCTCGGGGTCCAAGGGGCACTCCTGGGGTGCAAAGGAGGATTTGTGACAACCCAGAGGATGGAGGAAACGGCGGTTTTGAAAAGGCAAGTGCCAGGTTATTAGGGCTCGCTTATATCCATTTCTGGCAGTGAACTGACAGTTTCAGACACTCACGAGGGAGCTTCCCGCTTGGGATCCCAAAATGTCCCAGAAGTGTCAGACATCCTGCCATTAACGCCATTCCCACTCAGGGACCACACTGCGCATGTCCGAAGAGGCGTGTCAGGGGCGGAGCGAGGGTAAGGGGCGGTGCCGAGAAAAGAGGCGGGGCGAGGAGAAGGGGCGGTGCTGAGGGGAGAGGCCGGGCCAAGGGAAGAAACTCGGCGCGAAGGGGCGGGGCCGAGGGAAGCGGCGGGGCGAGTCCAGCTTCTGGAAGAGTAACGTTACTATGGCAACCCTGACAGGTTTGTGAGCAGCCCCCGGTTCCCTGCTGCTTCGAGAGAAATCAAACTTCTGGCACTGACAAAGCATGAAACCAGCATTTTAGGAAGAGGTAGTGGCATAATTACAAGGTAGGACCAGCCGCCCTGGTCCCACTGTCGCCTGGCAGGCAGAAGGGGCTTGGGAACAGCCAGGCTCCCCTTGACATGGCAGTACTGATCTGGAAGCGGGGAGGTGTGGATTGGTGGGTGGGAGCTACGCCTGGCACACTGAGAGTTGTCGTCTTTGATTAGCTTCCAGTTTTTTAATCGCAGGGCGACCGGATTACAATCCTAGCCAGCGTGAACATGGGGCGTCCCGCAGTCCTGAAGGGAAGCCGGGCTCTGGCGACCTCGCTGTGCATGCTGGGAGTTGTCGTCTCTTCACTGCTCCCGCCCGTTGTTTCAGGCGCTTCGGGACTACAATCCCAGCATAACCCAGGCTCGGGGACGGGGCGCAGTTCTCCGGGGAAGAGCCGGGCGGCGAGCGCCTGGCTAGGCAGGCTGGAAACAGTGGCTCTTAACGGTTCCCCACCGATTGGTAGCAAGACGGCTTAACTAGAATCCCAGCAGGCGACATGCAAGGAGGCGGGCAGCCAGGAGGGTTGGAAAAGGCAGTGTGGACCTCGCCGCTTCCACAACTATGCTGGTCTACTGATCGCGTGCACCTCCTTGCCAAGGAAAGTGAGTCCGGAGAGGGATAGGAGGGGCAGGTCCGGGCTGGGTAGTGAGGAAGGCGTGACGCCGCGATATGCACCTCGCCCTTGTCCAACTCGGACGGGTGTGGTCCTCACCCCACTTCCCGCTGCTCAGCTGGGTTCCCTCTCCCACCTGCACACGGGGTCTTTCCTGGGCATCGCGCCTCCTGCAGCCCTGAGAGCCGCCTGCTTTTCTAAGGGCTGTGGGAACTGGCCTCAGGTCTGGGAGCTGTCCATTGTGCTGCTGCTCTCTTTTCTCTCCAGCCAGAGAGCAGTTCCACCGCTCTGGGGAGAAATCCGCCGCCTGGCCCGCCAGTGCACAAGTTCAGACCTTTGCACGGGGTGACATGGCCTGTGGCTTCGTGAAAATATCACCCTCACCAGCGCCTTTTTTTGCGGATGTGGATGTTGAGGGGTCAAGGAGGGCCACTATTGGCTTACCCAGGAGATGCTAAAAGCAGAGGAGAAAATCTGAATTCCCAGGCTTGTGTCTCTGGTGCACCATTTTTCACCAACCCATTTGGTGGAAAGTCCCCCAAATAACTACCTAAAGATTAAGATGGTTTAGGCATTTTACACGTCATATCATTGGCCTCATCTCAACAGATGCCTGATTGGCCAGTGTCTCAAACACAGATGGCAATCCTCAGGAACAGGTGGGAGCGACTTTCAAGGTGTGGACCACTTGGGGAGTCTTTGTAACTCCTCAGGCTTCACATCTTTGCTTTGAATGGAAAGCTCATTATCCCCGGCACTCGCAGAGGTACCTTTACTCTCTCAGGCTTATCTGTTGACTTTTTCTGCCTAGACAATGGAAACTTCTGAGAGCACTTCTAGTTTCGTGTATCTTCCTAATAACTGATGTCCCTAATTTCCATACGTCCTCAGGGACGGTTCCTTTGACTCTGGAATGGCGCCAGCTTTTATGTCTAATCCATAAAAACCAAGGTGTTAATCTACATGAAAATAAGACCTTGTTCATATACATTCCAATAGGCTTCATTTGTGATTTCTGAATGTGGATTACTATTTAAAAAAACCTAAAAACCCTGGTCATGGATATTAGACACTGTTATTGTACTTTGTGAAGAATTTTACTCCTTCAGGATTAATTGCACACAGGCTCATGAGCACCTTTGTAAATAAAGGAACAAGAACCATGTGGTATCTATGGATGTGGCAAGATGAGGAAGTATAGGGAGACCACAGCGCAGCGATTCTCCTCTTGTTTTCAGTAGAGGCTGTGGGGTCGAGTACCTGCGTTCCTCCCCCATCCCTCAATATTCTCATTCTACTCCTGACTGTTCCCTCGTTAGGTGGGCATTTCCAAATATACTTGTCTGCAATAGTTGGTGGGGATGTTGTAACGTGAGGACATCCACCATCCATCACCTTAAAGATAAATGGAGAGGATTTTGTGGTGTGTGTTCAAGAGGCACTGCTGTTGGGTGTGTTGCTGCCAAAACACGTGATCTCAGCTGTCCCCAGCAGCTGTCTCAGAAGATTGGTCCTGATGCAGCCACAGCTGCTGTTCACAGAGCCAGGAGCTCTTTGCAGTTTAGTGTATTCTGCTGAGATTTATGGCTCCGACCCTCCTCTGTTCTGCCATTCCTGGTAGTATCTGCACAGTTGCCTGGTTTGCTCCAGTGTTTCCTGGGACCCTGTTGTGTAACTGCATTTCTGAGGGTCTTAAGGGATTCTACCCTCACTATACCAGTCACTCTACACTGGCCATGCACTTAGCCTCTTGGGGCCCTGCATGTGTCCTCTTCAGTGGAGCTGTGAAGAGTTCTAGTTAGGGATAGATCTCATTCTTACATGCCTCAGGCTGCTTAGAAAGCTGATCATCTTGTCTTTGGACACATGGATATTGTTCCTTTTGTGTATTTTGAAGTCCGATGCTGTTTTTTTTTTTTTTTTTAAAACAACGTGGACGCTTGCATTAATAGTCACTTTTAAATATCTTTGTGAATTTAACTCTGGCAACAACTTGATGAAGTTGACATGCGATCCCCATTTTATAGGTGATGGAACTGACACTCGGAGAGGTAGAGTAGCTTTATTTACTTCACACAAGCTGTGGATGAATTTCAAATCTCAACCTAGCAGTCTTCCTCTAAGGTATGATCATGACATATTCTACTTTGTTTCTCTGCCAGCATCCCAAAGGGGTCCACATCTCATTAGGACTCCATTTTCTTCTTAATGACAGGAAACTTGCAGAAACAGGCCTTTGGTTGGGGAGAGCACTTGCTGGCACTTGGCCTTCCCTGTCCTCTGCCTTCCCCTTGTCGGGGTGTAGGTGATTTGAGGGAGCTGGAGCAGTGGTAGATCCCAACCACCACTCACCTGGAATGCTTGCTGTTATGTAAAGATAACACCCTCTCACTTTCTTAGGTGTGATTTTGTTGTTGTTGTTGTTCTAATTATTCCTCTGGGCCTTCTCTTCTAGATTTGTTCTGTGCACTAACATGCAATACAAATACTGATGAAAATAAAACTATTGCCCTCCTACCAAATGGTAATAGTGCTTACATTTTTCCTCTTTTTCTAATTATAAAAGAAATGCATGCTGTTTTAAGAATGTTAGATCATAGAGATCTTTATGTAGTGAAAATCTCCCATGTCTTCCTCTTTGTTCCAAACTCACTCCATTCTTAGAAGGAATTATTATAGCTTGGGGTTTATTTTTCTGGATGTTTTCTATAAATTTATAAATACATATAAAGTTGGCCAGGTGCAATGGCTCACGCCTGTAATCCTAACACTTTGGGAGGCTGAGTAGGGAGAATCACTTGAGCTTAGGAAGTTGAGGCTGCAGTGAGTTGTGATCATGCCATTGCACTCTTATCTGGGTGACAGAGTGAGACCCTGCCTCCAAAAAAAAAAAAAAAAAAAGAAAAAAAGGTAAATACCTGTACAGTTTTTGAACACATTATATCATACTATATTGTTTTTTATTTTGCTATTTCACAAGCAATATATCAGTTACGTTATTCCATATCAGTGCATGAGATTCTAACTCTCTATTTTTTTTTTTTTTTTGAGATGAAATCTTGCTCTGTCACCTAGGTTGGAGTGCAATAGCACGATCTCAGCTCACTGCAACCTCCACCTCCTGGATTCAAGTGATTCTTCTGCATCGACCACCCAAGTAGCTGGGATTACAGGTGTGTGCCACCATGCCTGTATTTTTAGTAGAGACGAGGTTTCACCATGTTGGTCAGGCTGGTCTTGAACTCTTGACCTCAAGTGATCCTCCCGTCTCAGTCTCCCAAAGTGTTGGGATTACAGGCGTGAGCCACAGCACCTGGCCTCTATTTTTAATGTCTCAAATATATTCCAAAGAATGGGTATACAAGACTTGTTTCACTGTTTATTCTTTGATAGAAACTTAGATTATTTCTAGTTTCATCGTTATTAAAAAATGCAGCGATAAGATTCCTTTACATAATTTATTACACTGATAACTAACTGTTCAGTTTATCTTGCCTTCTTTTAGTCAGAGAATATGTCATGAGTTTAATATTTATTTTATGATTTGATTCTTAGGGAAATTAATGTTATGACTGGATAAAGACAATTGTGAAGAAACTGCATTTCGAGGTTGTCTATCTCTGTATTCTGATGGAAAAGCATGGAGTTTAGAAGCATTGCTCGCTCCTTCAGTTTCTAACAAATCCGTGTTCTCATAGCAATTTAAATTTAAATGTTTGAATTGCTTCTCCTTCCCTGGTTCAGAATAAGTATGTTATTTTTCTGTTTGTGAAACTTCTGACTCCGGGTTTTTTCAGTTGGGCTTTAGAGAGGATAACTCCTATATTGCTGTTGTATCTATTTCTCTTCAGCATCTGGCTGCGTGTGATAAAGATCATAGAATTAGACCTGGTCCTGTATGTATTTTGGGACCAAAAATTCAAAGTAATCAACTCAAGATAGAAGTCTCCAACTTTGATTCTTAATAAAAGATATCCTTTGATTTCCCTAAATCTTTATGATTCCTAGAAGAAATTCACCCATGGATGAAGCATGTGGCTGAAGAAATTCACCCATGGGTGAAGCATGTGGTTCTGTTGAATAATGTTCTGTTGGGGATTTCCACATCAAATTTCATGAGGCATACTGTTTTACAGGTTTTTTTGTTTTTGTTTTTTTTTGGTACTGCCTTTCCCTGATTCTACTGGAGAGTAATACTATCTTCCTAAAATATATTGGGAAATGTTCCCTCTTCTTCTACTTTTGGACAATATTAAACTCATAATGACAAGTTTTATTTTTTTGTGAAAATGCTCTGAAAAAAATATAGGGTAGGCTGGGTGCAGTGGCTCACACCTGTAATTGCAGCACTTTAGGAGGCTAAGGCAGGCAGATCACGAGGTCAGGAGTTTGAGACCAGCCTGACCGACATGGTGAAACCCTGTCTCAGCTAAAAACACAAAAATTAGCCAGGCATGATGGTGTGTGCCTGTAATCCTAGCTACTCAGGAGGCTGAGGCAGGAGAATCACTTGAACCCAGGAGGCGGAGGTTGCAGTGAGGTGAGATCACGCCACTGTGCTCCAGCCTGGGCAACAAAGCAAGACTCTATCTCAAAAAAAAAAAAAAAAAGTGTAGGGTGCCTTTTCCTTTTGTACTGCATAATATTATTTATCTTGATTGTATTTACCCATATACCTGCCAATGCTTTAATGAGCCCTCGTCTTCTACCCTCCAGTCTCACCATACTTCAGCCCCTCCTCCCTACTTTCTGGTACTCAGCCCCGTGTTTTTCTCTCCTCACATTCTCAACCCTGTCTCTTTAACGTGAGGACTTCCATGCTCTGCCTATATCCTCCCACCCTGCACTGCCAGGAGGCTCTGCAGGCTCTAAGCTGGGGCAGCAACATGGTCCCCTCTCTGGGTTTCAGCCTGCAGACCACTGTCCTGTGCTTCTTGCAGATGCTGCTAGAGTCTGGAAACATCTGGATCATGTGGTTGGTCTGGCTTCCTGTGTGTTTGGTGCTAGAGGGAGTCTGTTTCTTGCTCTTCCACCATACAGAGAAGGCAGAGCTCTGAATTGATTTTGAAATAAATTATCGGTTATTTCGTTTGGACTGAAATAAATTGTCTATTACTTTATGATGACATAAATATTGTAGCTTAGTTTGTGGTAGTTAGAATTTCATGTTTATTTATTGTTTTACAGGCTATGCCACCATGCCCAGCTAATGTTTTATTGTTTGGCAGAGGCATGGTCTCACTCTGTGGCCCAGGCTAGTTTCCAATTCCTAGGTTCATGCAATTCTCCCACCTTGGCCTCCCAAAGCACTGGGATTACAGGCGTGAGCCACTGTGCTTGGCCAATAGTTAAAATTTTAGATTACTACGTACAGTACTGTGATTAGCCATATTTAACTTATTCAGAGGCAAGGCTTTAATAAAATATTACTTCATGTTAGAATATTTTTCTTTAATTTTTTCAAATTAGTTTTCATTTTTTTTCTCTAATCTTTTTGTTTTAGCCTCAGTCACCTTTACCCTGAGTTTCCATCCTGGGCAGCAGAAGCAGCTCCATGGATGATGGGCCTGTGGCTCTCTGTACTTGGAGCTCTTACCAAGTAAGACTTTGAGACCAGGAGGGGGCCACAGGCCTCTTTTCAGGACAGATCATATGAGCGAAAAACAAAGGAAGAGCCCTTCCAGGTTAGGAGTACTTGGCCAAAATCTTTTTGCTTTCAAGGTTTCTTTTTGTTTGTTGGTTTTTTTTTTAGACAGGGTCTCACTCTGTTGCCCAGGCTAGAGTGCAGTGAGGGGATTTGGGCTCACTGCAACCTCTTCCTCCCGGGTTCAAATGACTCTCTTGGCTCAGCCTCTCAAATAGCTGGGTTTACAGGCTCACATCACCGTGCCCTGATAATTTTTGTATTTTTAATCCATGTTGGCCAGGCTAGTCTTGGACTCCTGACCTCAGGTGATCCACCTGCCTCGGCCTCCCAAAGTGCTGGGATTAAGGGCATTAGCAACTGTGCCCAGCGAGTTTTTGAGTCTTTATCCATCATTGAACACAATAAATATCCAGACACACAGATGTTTCCCGACACGTCTATGAGTTTAGATATTGGACATTTCTTTTTCCAGTGATCCTGGTTCTTGACCTTCTCATTTAAGGTTTTGCCATCTTCCAGCAGCAGACACAAGGTCTCCTTAAGCCCTGTTGGTGTAGAGGGAGGGTCTTTGAAAAGCACCAAGTATACACTGTATTTCAGGGTGTATCCACATTTCTCTGTCTCTTCCAGGCCAGTTCTTGGAGAGACCAGGAAGCCAAGAGTTTCCTCAAAGAATAGGGATTCCTTGGAAGAGAGATTCATTTTGAGTCAAGAAAGACGAATCACATGCAGTCATAGGCAATTGCCCAGGGTCTCAAGAACAGGGCCAGAAAGAAGAGCTGGGGCTGGTGGGATTGTGGGGGTCCTCTCTCCCACCTGAAAAGCTACTGCTGCCTGCTGACCCTCTCAGGAAGAGACCTCTCTGGTCTCCAGCACCTAAAACAGACAAAATTGGGAGGATGCTTCTCTCCTCTGTGTCACACATGTCCTAGAGAAAATCTGTGTATCTGAATGACCAAAGAAAACTATGAGAAAAAATGCAAAATCTGTGCCAGGCCATTCAGTGTCTAGTTGCGGCTCTGGGGTGTACGTACATTTGAAGAAGACTGAAGGGTGCTAAGCCTGCAGGAAATGTCCCTCAGACCTGCCTGTCACACCTGGAATATGACTGCCCATCCAGATTCATGATGCAGAACTGTCTTTAAAAGGCCACTGTAGATATGGAGAGAGGGATTTCTAACCCTGATAGAACATGACCAGCTCTCCTGCTGGGGAAAGCCGCATCCACTAGTGACATGCTGCCCAAACTGGCCCAGACCACACTCTACTACCTAAGGAATAAACCCCACATTTGTTCTTTTTGGGTGAAGGCAGAGGGTGAGACAGGAGAAGAGTGTCCACACAGACATGAGAAGCCTGCAGATCCAGATGACCCCCTTGCTGATCAGCACATTAAAGATCGATGTATGGAAACAATGACCCTGTAGCAGATAAGCTTCTACAGCAGGCTTCAACAACACGTCACCTGGACCCACTGGCACAGAAGTCTGCCCCCACTCTATGTTGATGATCTGGGGGATAAAATTACTGAGACAGATATAAGAAATGATCTCTACCTGTGGGCGAGATCCGGACAGTCACTGTTATGCAGAGACAGAAGTGTGCTCTCATCAGCTTTCCACAGGGCAGGCAGGAAATGGCCACTGAGAAGTCCTTCTGTAAACTGATCGTCCATGGCTGCAGAATCACCATCTAATGGGGGGAGATTCCAAGTCCTCAAGGAAAAGGAGAAAGAGAAGGACAGAACAGCAGACTCTGGGATCCTGTCAGAGCCTATTTCAGGGCCACCAGGAGCCCCTCCTCCTGCTACAGCTCTGGTCTCCACTTTGGAGCCTCCTTCCAAGGAGTGAGACTACCTTTCTGACTTTTTCTGACCATAGACAACTTTTCTGACTATTTCTGTCCTTGACACCTGGCAAGGACAGTAGACCCAGGGACCTGGGCTCCTGGGCCCATTCTTGCACAGCTTCGTCTTGATCGTGCGATTTGAAGTCGTTCTTGTGCGGTGGAAGCAGGGCCCTAGGACCACCCGATAGATCAATGGTCTCTGGCCTCTGCCCCACCGATGGTCAGATGGTGGCCACTCAGGGTGCAGGAGTCCAGCCATCGCTGCTTCCTTGAGTTGAAGAGGTTGGATGCTGGTCCACTTGCTCCTATCCCACCCTTGGCGATGTGGATGGTTGCTCTTTGAGCCTGGTAACATCACTGACTTGGCCCTGCCAGGCATGCCCTGCCTTGTGGGGGCCCTGTGTACTCACACACTGCTTTAAGGGGCTTGCCCTTCCCTGGGCCAAATTCTAGTTTTGGCCAGTGCCCCAGGAAGCTCAGTCCCCTGTTTTGTTATCTTGGCTATTTCTGTGACACCCGTGGCTCCCCTGGGCCCCTTTTCTCCCAGGGCTTGGGCCGGGCTGGGCATCTGTAGGTCTGGGATGTTTGCCCTGTAAGGGAGGCTCTGTCACACCAGTGGGCAGGCATGGGGACACATGACAGGTTGCTGGCTGGCTAGGGCTCTGCAGATGCCACAATCCCCCTCCCCTCCAGCAGCCTCTGAGTCCAGCTTCCCCAGTGACACTGATTTCTCCGGGCTGAGGAGCTGTCTGGGGTTATCTGGGTGCAGTCTTGGCTCCTTTAAGGCTGTACTGGTCAGTGGCCCCTGAGAAAGGTCAAATCCAGGTGCCACCATGCAAGGGGAGTGTCTCTGGCCCTACCGCTGGGTTTTCAGTGGGCTGGGCAAGGCCTGGTTGTTGGGGTCCTGATGGGGTTCAGTGCCAGGGCCTGTCCTATGGGGTGTCCAGGGAAGATGTAGAAAGAACAGGGGTTTGGAATCCCTTCTCAAAGTTACACTGTGGATACCATGAGATCCGGATGTCCAGGTCCATGGGGTGTTTGGGAGAGAATTCCAACACAGAAATCGCCAAAAAAATCCCATGGTCTATCCTGAGATAGGAACAGGCTTGCCACATCTTGAGCCACTGGGCCCCCAGAGAGTGGCCTGCTGCCCTGGGCTCTGTGGAATTCTTCTTGTGCTGCTGGGCCTTGGCCTAAGGTCAGCTTCTGGGCTTCTGGAGCTGGGCTGGTGGGCCAGGGAGGGCCAGCCTGTCCTTGGGGAGGGTCTCCATGCTAAGGGATGCCCTCAGAGGACTGGGTGCCAGAGACACTCACTCCAGGACCAGGGCCTTCCTAGCTGAATGGAAAGCAAACTTGGTCCACTTCTCCCCGAAGCCCATCTGACTCTTGTACGGCTAGGCCCCAGATATCTGGGTCCTTGGAGTTTTGGGGTCTCTAGTAACCCACCTGGTCTGACACTGAAGAAACCCCTACAGGCTGCTGATCCCACAGTGAGGGGTGTGTACCGCCTGGGGTATGTATGGGCGCTCGTGAGTGAGTGTCCCTGCTGATCCCACAGTGGGGGTGTTTACTGCGTATAGTATAGGAACTCGTGAGTGGGGACCCCTACTGCACTCTGGCCCTGTTGGTGCTGGCAGCTATGGGTGTGAGCTAGCACAGACGGGACCGAGCCCTCCAGGGGCCTCCAGGGTTCTTCTAGGGCAGGAGGGCAAGTGTGTGGTGGGGGCTTGGAGGGGTCTTGCCCTCATCCCCTGCCCTGTTACTGAGGTGAGTCCAGCGCCTGCCCTGGGGCCCAGCTGGCCTGTTTTTAGAAGCTTCTTAGAGAAGGAAGAGGAGAAGGAAAAGGAAGGCTTGGGGAGCAGGGATGGAGGGTCCTGGGCACTCCCCACTATTTACTGTCTTAGATGGTGACTCAGGAGGGGACCTGGTGCTGGAGACCACGTTGGGGGCAGTGGTCACAGTGCATCTTTCTGAGCTCAGCCATGGAGGCCTGAAAGTGCTTCACAACCACATCATCATCCAGAGCCCAGGCCTGGGACAGTGCATCTTAGGAAAGCTCCCACAGGACAAACAGGGAGAACTTCAGGAGAGGGGTCTAGGTTTGGGGCTGGGCATCAGGCCAGGAGGGGTCTCCTGGGAGGGGTCTGTGCCTTCACCCTGTTTCTGCCATGGGCACCTCACACTAGGCAGTGCTGGGTCCTTTCTGGACACCCCTGGGGTCCAGCTCTGCACAGGAGGCCACAAATGGGGGGAGGCCCCGGCAGGGAAGTGGTCTCCACACTCATGGCTTTCATCCGAGTTGTGTCGGGGTGGGTTCAGTTTCCAGGAGGACTCACGGTGCCCTGTCCAGGCCACCAGGCCTGACTTGATTTGGCCCTCCCTCTGGGTTAAAGCAGAGGGTCCTGTGGACAGTGTGAGCACTGCCCTCGGGCCAGGTTTTGTGTGCTTGTGTGCTCCCTCGGCACTCTCGGGCACATGGGGACAGGGTTCTGTGCACTTTCAATGCTGTATGTGCCCTGGCTATGAGCATGCACTTGCCCTACAGAAGGCAGATGTACCAGATCCTCAGGATGAGCTTGTGATGAGCTTGAAGTAGGGGTTTGTGGGAGCAGCAGGCATGGGAGGACCTGGCCCTTCATGGTGGAGGGCTGGTGACCTGAGCAGGGCCTACTGGGGCCTCAGTCTGTGGTGTCGGGGTCCCCCTCTGCATGGGATGAGACCTCCCCCAGGAGGCTGGATCAGATAAGGTCCTGCAGCTCCTTATAGGGGTGTTCTCATGTCCATCAAATGTGACCCCTGAAAGAGGGGGCTCCCTAAGTGCTCTCCCAAGATGAGTCCTGGCCCAGTCTGCCCAGGATGCTGGCCCTGAGTCCCAGCCCCAGCCGTGTGATGCCCTCTCTCAGGCAGGGCATGGTTTGTGTGCCCTGCAGGGATCTTCCTCTGCCTCCTGTGCAGAGGAGGGGAGCTGGGTCCTTCTGGAGGAGCCAGACCCCTGGGCAGGGTCCCTGGACTGGGTTTCCTGTGCACACTTGTCCCATCAATCAAGCACTGTAGGGGCCACTTTAAGGTGGCAGTCTGGGTGCACAACATTTTCTTGTCTTCGAGGAAGGAGCAGAGGTGTTCAGAGCCCCCTGGACTGCCCTGAAAACCTCACTCTTCCGGGCCCCTCTGCAGACCCTTCTGAAGGCCAGATCTCCAGGCAGTAGGCTGGGCTGTCACCCTCTTCTCTGAGACCCTACCTTGTCCTGCGACCTCCCCACTGTCCCTCAGATGCCCCATCCCTCCGGATTCCCCACCTCCCCTGGGACCCTCCAGGCCCCACCTGCCTTACTTGACGCTGCAGCGCTCTCTGAACATGGCGTGGCTTGTGAAGGTTTGGCTCACATCTAGGTCATTCTGGTGCATGTTCACTGAGGACATCTTGGCCTGCTCCATTTTCTATAGAGCAGTGCCAAGCCTCAGAACAGACACAAGACTCACTGTCAAAACTGCTGTCATAAAACAGCCGTTCTGCAAGGAAAGGGGGCTTTTTCTGCAGATACTTCATTTCCATAGCCAGGGAAAGTCAGCAGCGTGCAGCTCACCTGTGTTCCCCACACCACTGTCTGCCCAGGATGTGTGACTGATCCCTTCCGCCCCCTTGGGGTTGACTTTCCCTCCATCTGGGTAACTGGGCTTCTGACACAGTCTGGCCTATGCATCCTACTCTGGTTGGGTGTGGAAGGGCCAGACCTGGTGTTTCCTTGGGTTCTTGGCCTTTGTCTTCTCGACATTCAGTAGGAGTGACTATGCTGGGCCCCAGACCACTGTAAGTATTCATTTGTAGACCCAATAAGACATCTATGGACAGAAGATGCTCTGGTGAGACAGACTTCAGGGTGACCTCAAGGGGGATCCAAGTCTAAGGATTCTGGAAGTTTCCAGTCTTTGGCTGCACAGTTCCTCAGGAGAGGTTCAGTCTGCCTAGGACTGGGCCTCTTCATGAAGAGTGGGCAAGAGCTCAGGTTGTGAACTCTGATCTGGATTTATTCCTTCCTATGGGGTGTCCAGAAGGTGTTCCTGTTCCTGCCTTAGAAGCGGCCCATGCCCAGGCATCGGATTCCTCCCAGCAAGGTGATCCTTGCAGGGATGGGCAGGAGGGCTAGGGACAAGGCCTGTTGTCCTTTTGGTGAGGAAAGTGTGCCCTGCCCTGTCTGAGAGGCAGGCAGCACCAGGAAGCAACAATGGGCGCCTGTCCTAAACCCTGAAGAGCAGTCATGGGGGACCCTCACTCACAGCTGCGCCTTCTTGTTGTACCTAGATTTATTCCAGTTAAGCATTTATAGGCATTTATCTGTATGTCTGATGCCCTGATGTTTTTGCTGTCGGTAAGAAGTGATGGAGTGAGCTGAGCTGCCAGGTTTCCTGGAGTGATTCTTGGATGCTGGGTCATGTGGTTAGGGGTCCCGATGGGACTGAACTGGAAGGAGCCAGAATAGGACAGAACCAAGCCACTGATGACTGGCCACTGGTGGCTTGGCCTTATGACCATAGGACACACTGTTCCCAGGGCACAGACACCCTGGGCTTTGGTTGGGTCTTGGCCTCCAGGTAGGGCCTGGTGGGCAGCGGGCAGCGACTCCTGAGACACTACTGTGATTCTCGGTGGTGGCTGTGGTACAAAGCCTGCAGGGCTAGAGTTTGGAGTGAGATTCAGCAGGAACTGTGGCCTCTCCCAGTGACGGTGTGTCACTCCCATTCCCAGCACGCATGCCCACAGGCCACAGCCTCCGCATCACACACCCCCTGCCAAGTCGCCCATCTATGGAGCAGCCCCCATACAGCAGGGTCAGGCTCTTACCTCCACCTCCAGGGCACAGACAGGGGCAGTTCTGTCTCACTGTAAGGCAATGGAAGGAGAGCTGAGGACCTGGACCAGGCTGGGGGCCAGGTCTCAGCCCAGGAGCCTGCATAGGGAAGAAAGGACAGACAAGGCCTCCGTGCTGGCTGACACTCAGGAGGGGCTGGGGCAAAGGAGCAGAAGGAGTACAAGATCAGGCAGGGACTGCTCAGGATCCATGGGGGCTCGGGCTGCACAGTGGGGCTGCCCCTCCTGGGCTGCAGGCAGCGTCCCCTGTGGGAGCTGAGCAAGTCCAGTCCTGAGATGGGACAGTGTTGCCCAGGGGTGTGTGGCTGGGCCCTGACAACAGTCTCCCCAGAAGTGACCACATCACCCGGCTCAATTCCAGGAAGGCTGAGAAGTGCCCAGTACACCTAGGATGCACCTGGAGCCCATCCTGTCTAATAGACTCTGACCATCGCACGTCCACCAGCCTCTCCTGCATATTGGCCACCACCCCTTCCCTTTTCCTCATTTCTCCATCGTGTCTGACCCAGAGACTGTGACCCTCTCTCCAGCCACAGTGGCCCTTCTTTTACCTTCATCCTGTAAAAGCCCTTGAGCAAGACTACTCTGATCCGTGAACATGCCTGCCTTGTCCACTTACTAATTGGGCTGCTGTGCACTGCTGCTGTGGCACCAGAGGTAATGAGGGTGACTGAGGGCCCCACAGGTGGCCAGCTTGGCCCTCTACCCAATTCCTAGCCTCAGGAGGTTCTCAGGGGCCCTGGCTTGGGGCACCTGGCTGTCCTCCTCCCACCATTCTTTTCTGACAACCTCACCCACCTGTCCTCTGTCCAAGGTGCTACTGAGCTTTGGGGACTGACCGAGGCTCCTCTGCTGAGGGGTCCCAAGTGAGTCGCTGCCCCTGGATCTACGTCATCCGCTGTCCTCTTCAGCACCATCCACTCCACCCCAGGCCGGCTCCATGCAGATGCATCCCCGAGTCACCAGTCTCAGGGTCCTCTGTTGTAGGATGCAGATTACTGTACCTGCTGTACACATATTTATTATGTGAAATAAATTATATATATAATATATAAAGTAAATGAGGACTTTGATCTGCATTTTCCCGATGAATACTGATGTTGAGCACTTGTTAGCCATATTTATATCTTTTTTTTTAAAGATAAATGTCTATTCAGGTTCTTTGCTTGTTTTTAAATCAGTTTATTAGATTTTGGTGAATATTCTCTTTTCTATTCAGTTGTGTGGGTTTCTTATGTATTTTGATATTAACCCCTTATGAGATATATTGTTACAAATATTTTCTCCGAGTTCATAAGCTGCTTTTTACTTTCATTGATTGGTTTCTCCTGTGCAGAAGCTTTAGGGTTAGATGTACTCCTACTTGTATTTTTGTTTTTTGTTTCTTGTGCTTTTAGTGTCATATTTAATAAGTTATTATCTGAACCAATGTCAAGGAGCTTTTGCCCTATGTTTTCTTGTAGGATTTTTACAGTTTCTGGTTAAATAACAATGAGATATCACCTCCCATCTGTTAGGATGGCTGTTATAAAAAGGACAATAAATAACAAGCATTGGTGATGGTGTGGAGAGAAGGGAACATTTGTACACTGCTGGTTAGAATTTAAGTACAGCCATTAAGGAAAACAGTATGAAGGTTCTGGAAATCTAAAAATAGAACTACTCTATGGGTCAGCAATCCCTCTCATAAATTATATATCAATAGGAAATGAAATCAGCATCTTGTAGAGATATCTGCATTCTCTTCCCCCTGCCCAACCGCAGCATTGTTCCCAACAGCCAAGCCATGGGATCAAGTTACTGTTCATTGATGGATGAGTGGAGAAAGAAATTGTGGGGGAGGTGTTTGTGTGTGTGTGTATAATATATAATAATGTAAATATTTCAGCTTTTATATATATATATATATATTTTTTTTTTTTTTTTGAGATGGAGTCTCACTCAGGCTGGAGTGCAGTGGCCAGATCTCAGCTCACTGCAAGCTCCACCTCCCGGGTTCACGCCATTCTCCTGCCTCAGCCTCCCGAGTAGCTGGGACTACAGGCACCCGCCACCTCGCCCAGCTAATTTTTTATATTTTTAGTAGAGGTGGGGTTTCACCATGTCAACCAGGATGGTCTTGATCTCCTGACCTCGTGATCACCTGCCTCGGCCTTCCAAAGTGCTGGGATTACAGGCGTGAGCCACCGCGCCCGGCTATTTCAGCTTTTAAAAATGAGAAGATACTGCCATTTGTGATAATATAAATGAACATGGAGGATATTAAGCTAAGTGAAATAGCTTAGGGAGAGAGAAAAATACTGCATAATTTCTGTTATATATGAAACTTTTAAAAAGTTTAAATACATAGAGACACGATAGAATGATGACTGGGGAGAGAAGAGACACAACGTTTCAGTTATATAAAATAAACGAAACTGGAGGAATAAAGTACAGTTTAAAGGTTATAGTTACTATTTTTATACTATATGCTGGTAATTTTTGAATAGGGTAAACTTTAGGTGCTTTGACACCAAAAGAAAACTACATGAGTTCATGCATATGTTACATTGCTTTACTGTAATAATCATTTATATGTGTATGTATATATGAATATAATTATGGGCTCATTAAATTTAAATATTATAAATAGGTAACAAAGAATAAAGTTAATTGGAAAACTGTGTCATTAGACTTGATTTTGCCTAAATGACAAACTGAAAGTACCTCCTAAATATTAATATTTGTACACCACATAAATTTCATATATTGGAAATATGTTTAGAGAAAGGAATTATAAATTTTAATACACACAAAATGATGCAGTAAATGCAAAATGGTAGAAAGAGATGAAAATCTGATTAATCAGAGTGGTTAATTCTTAGATATTAATGATGTGTTAGCTGTAATTTCAAGCCATATGCATGTACATTTAATACCAAAGAGTTCACTGTGTACACAGAGATTAATTAAATGAAAAACTGATACATTTACAATGTTATTAATTGATTTTAAAATGATCACAGAAATCAACTGTCTGGTATAAAAAAAATAAAGAGTGTTAAGTAATTATCATAAAGTTTGAAACTAAAAAAAAAAAAAGCCGGGGACGATGACTCCTGCCTGTAATCCCAGCAATTTGGGAGGCCGAGGCAGGCAGATCATGAGGTCAGAAGTTCGAGACCATCCTGGCCAACATGGTGAAACCCAGTCTCTACTAAAAATACAAAAATTAGCTGGGCATGGTGGTGCATGCCTGTATTCCCAGATACTCAGGAGGCTGAGGCAGGAGAATTGCTTGAACCTGGGAGGCAGAGGTTGCAGTGAGCCAAGATTGTGCCACTGCACTCCAGCCTGGGGACAGAGCTAGACTTTGTCTCAAAAATAATAATAATAATAATAATAATAATAAAACCCAAAGTTTGAAACTTTATTAGAAAGTTAATAAGTGGAAAATTGATCAGCATTTTGGAGCACTAAACAGAGGATGGACAGAATTTTCTAATACCAAGAATATCATTTAATATTGCAAGGGTTTAAATCTAAATTAGTGTCTTTAACTTCACAAAGGCAGAACTCCCATAAGCAATGTTTCTTGAACACTGTAAAATGACAATAAAAATTAAAGTAACAAGTAACATGTAGCCACATGCAAATTTCCTTTCAGATTATTTTATTATTTTTTTAATTTTAGGCAAATTTTTATTTCAATAGGTGTTTGGGGAACAGGTGGTGTTTGGTTACAGGGATAAGTTTTTTGTGGTTATTTCTGAGATGTTGGTGCCTCCATCACCTGAGCAGTGTACACTGTACCCAATGCGTAGTCTTTTATCCCTAAGATTGTTTTAAATGACATCTAGATTAAATAGAACGTTCAAACTGAGATGACTTTTATAGCACCAGAGAAATGCTAAGGAGGAAGCTTCATGACTGAAACTAAAAGACCTGAATTTGTATATTTAATTCTACTAATTAAGATTCTTAATTTTAGAGAAGAATAGCAATTCTGCCCACATGCAGGAGTTATGCATTACAGTGGAGCATGATCACTTCAGGTATTTGTCCAAAACATAAAAATTCTTCCAAGTATTAAGAAAATATTTACACTTCATAGATAATGTTAGTGTATAATACATGGGCATTGAATAAGAAAAATTAAAATTTCTCATGTGGCACTGTTCTACACAAAACATTTATGTAAAAATTTTTACTCACAACACGTGTGTACATTTGATGTTTTAGTACAGAATAACATATTCTCAAAGGTCATTTAATGTAGTAACTTAAAAATCTTTAAATTTTACAAGAATTCTAAAACTGCCCAGCATAGCTGGTAGAAAAATACGGGAACTTCCCAGGACCAGAAGTGAATCAAGAGACATACTAACAAGAGTCATGAAAGCGAGAAGTTAGAGCCGCCTTCAGATACGGCTCTGATTGCAGGGCTGATTACACAGACCTAAAGCCTGTGAGGATTGTCCACTCTGCCCCTTGGAATAAACAGGGAAAATTACTAAGTGGGGCCATCCCAAATGTGAGGTCTGTACAATGTAAGAACCAAATTGTAAATTATGAAGCACACAAAATAAGCTACCCAAAAAAGGGAAAGAAGAAATTATATATCACATAAACTTCATAGATTGAAAACATATTTAAAATAATTCAGTAACACAAATGGGGAAAGAGAATATCAAAATAATTTTGAAAACACATGAAGTTCTAAAGCGGGCACTGGGGGCAGTGGCTCATTCTGTACTCCCAGCACTTTGCGGGGGCCAAGGCAAGAGGATCACTTGTGGCCGGGAGTTTGAGACCAGCTTGGGCAACAAAGCAAAAGCTGTCTCTACAACAAATAGATGCAAAAAAAAAAAATAAGCCAGGCACGGTGGTGTGTGCCTGTAGTATCAGCTGCTGGGGAGGTGTAGGTGAGAGGGTCTCTTGAGACCAGGAATTTGAGGTTGCAGTGAGCTATGACCAGCACTGAACTCAAGCCTGGATGACAGATTCTTTCTCAAACACACACACACACACACACACACACACACACACACACACACACACACACACAACAGGCATGTTTTGCAAAGACTGAAATAGAAATTGAACAACTGAAACTTAAATAAATTTAATATACAATGTATGGTTTAATTATTAAATGAGACCAAATTAATAACAACAGGATTAGTGAACTAGAATACTGAAATGAAGAAATAAAACAACTACGGAAAAACAAAATAACCACAATACAATTATGATTATACATGTACAAAGAATAAAATGAGATGAAATCAAACACATTGGTTTCACTAGCTTACATACAACTAACAAATCACACTAATAACAAATAGTTATAAATTTCTGAAACTGAATATCAGATGGGAACCCTTGAATGCGAAGTGTATTGTGATTAAAAGTGGCCACCAACAAAAAATACTCAACAGAAATAAAAGTCAAACTGTATAACACCCAAGAAAAGAAAAAAAAGTTAAAGCCATGAGAGAGAAGAGAGAACCAATGAAGGTGAGAACAAACTCTCCAGAGCTGGTGTTCAGCCAGAAAACAGAGAAATAAGTAAGAGTGCTGGGAGAAGTTCCTGTTCAACAAATAATTAGATACTTCACTAACATATTTTGAATAAGTAAGGATGCACTAAATGATTTCCAAAAGTAAAAAAAGGAGAAATCTTATTACCAACATGAGCTTATTAAGAATACACTTCAAAAAGAAAAAAAATTAAAATGAAGTTCAAGGAATTGAAATGCAACAAACTGTAAACCTATTGGGCTATCAAATCACGGTGGACGATGAACTAAAGGATCCCTCAAGTCTTTGGCAGCATCAGTTTTCAAATGATTAACATAAAATAACAGTGTTAAACTCTATACATGTAATGAAATAAAATATCAAATTTTCTGATACTTGAATAATTTAACTGGTGTTAGAATCTCTTTTTCAGATAATTATTTTGAAAGAAAAAATATGTGATACTTCTGTCTCATCATTTGCAGAATATCAATTATCCTTTTTTCAGACCTTATTAGCACCAAAGGGCTCACAGTGGCATAGGCACTGTTCACAAGCTTCTGGACACCCAGGATGGCTAGCTCATATCTTGATACCAGGATCGAGTAGGATGAGAGACTTAAATCCATCTGGTACATGACCACGAAGAAATTCACCAATGGCAAGATGGTCTTGGTGGCCCTTTTTTTCTGGAGAGACTCTTGGGGAGATTGTTTTGTTTTTTGTTTGTTCGTTTGTTTTTTGACTTGCTCAATCTCTTGATTTAGTGGCACACATAGAATGAATGAATTAGCTCTTAGTTGTGGTATACTTAGTAAGTCTGATCTTGCTTGGAGAAACAGGATCTTAATACTTCAGTCTCAGAACACTTTAAAAACCAAGCCACAGTTTTTCTTTCAAGGATGTGGAAAACATTCCTCATTCAAATCTGATTAATGGTTTTATAAAGTATGTACCTCATTTTTATTAGTCATTACCTTCATGCTGGATTCTAATATTCTTTCTGACGGTGGCGTGTTCAATGACAGAAACTTACAGAGAGAAAATTCCTTCCTTCTCAATTTATAAACAAACATTTTAAAAGCAACATTTTTGACCTGGTAGGAAGATATTTATATGACATACGCAGCAACCACCTTAAATTGGCAAAAATAACAGAAGAAAAAAATTGTTATTTAATCTTTAAATAATGAGTCTCTATTTGCTACAAATCTACAAATATTTTAAATATATTTCCTTCTACTGCCATAAAAATTAAGATAATCCTCTGTTTAACAGCTTTTGAATATATTAATTTTATAAGGAAATAAAAAAGATTGACTTGCCTCCTGAATCATTCAGTGATAAACTGACCCTAATTTCCCTCCCTCAAGAACATAAAAATGATGTAAGGTGTATCAAAGTATGTAACAATATTAACAATATTAAAAATGATTTTTCCTATGGTCTTTCACTAAAGTAATCAATGTAAAAAGAATATAAAAATGTGTTTTTGCTTGAAGATTTAGTGAATGTCCAAGGAATCACAATTTTTGAGCTTTTACATTCAGGGTACTATACTATGTGAAAATACTATAGTGCCTTATATAAAAAAGCACAGTGATAAAATTTCACATGAAAAATAGCCTAAATATCAATAATAATTACATTCTCCGTAATCGTTTATTATCTAAAACTTCAAAGCCATTCATCTTTTTCAGTGCTTTGAGTGAGCAATCAAAACAATCATGTTTATTCAGGTTTAAAACTTAATTTCTCTGCTTGAAATCTGGAGGCATAGATGGAAGAGACACTTAAGGTAATTTTGTCCAACTTCTTAAGCCCACGTATGTTGAAACAGTCTATAGTGTCTCATTATGTCATCATTGATGCAACTTCTTCACCAGTGGCATCGTGGGAAATATGAAGGTCTTCAAGCATCTCAGTCAGACTAATTCGAGGTGCTCCTTCATCATCATCACTTTCCACAGGGATGGTTGATTCTCTGTAAATGTTGACTTTTTTTTCTAATTGCCTCATCTTCTTCAAGATCTTCAAGAAAATCTTGGTATTGCCTTTCATCATCTGTATCCATGTTCTCTCTCTCGCAAACTCTTTCAATTTCCAGTTTCTACATCACCGATGTTTGGTTCAGTCTTACTTCTTCTTGATTAATACCACATCTGGAACTCTATCCGAGTTCATTTTGTTGACATGCTCATCATTTAAATTACAGCTGGCCAAATCAAACTGTAACACCAGGTCTCCAGGATTTAGAAGATGTCCCAAATGAGTACGACAAAAATACTGTTTGTCTGTATTCATTTCAGATGTCTTCTGTACCCAGACTTCCCTGAGGGTATGCTTTTTTACATCATTCCAGCATCTGCACCACATTTTATATCTCGGACTATGCTGCATTCCATCACAATAAACTCCTCTAGCTGTCTGAGATGACATAAACTATTGAAAGGGTTACTCCAGAAAATGCTCCCATCAGTATCTGCAACTTGTAGGGTGTTTGGATCAACGAGGTGAATGGCACTGGTTACTCGAATACACACACAAATCTGGTTCATATTTCGCAGGCTTTGCACCGGTTTTGGAGACAGACAGACATTTTCCTTACATATTGGAACAAGTGTGTGTATGTTTGTGTGTCTGTAGACATACACAAACATGTAAAGTAGACTCAGAATTGCTAGTCCATTTGGGAAGCATTTGCTACCCTTTTGGGAAGCAAATTGTTCAACTAGAATACAGTGTTTTTGTATAGCTCTTGAGTCTTACAGTATCCAATTAAAGTACTGTTTTCCAAAATTGCTTAGGTCAGGACCTTCCATTCTCACACATAGAATGGGATATAGTTTATCTTAAAAAAAAAAAAAAGGCTGGGCATAGTGGCTCATGCCTGTAATCCCAGCACTTTGGGAGCCTGAGGCAGGCAGATCGCGAGGTCAGGAGTTCAAGACCAGCCTGGCCAATTTAGTGAAACTCCATCTCTACTGAAAATACAAAAATTAGCCGGGTGTGGTGGCGGGTGCCTGTAGTCCCAGTTACTCGGGAATCTGAGGCAGGAGAATCGCTTGAACCGGGGAGGCAGAGGTTGCCATGAGCTGAAATTGCACCACCGCACTCCAGCCTAGGTGACAGAGGGAGAGTCTGTCTCAAAAAACCAAACAAACAAACAAAAAACACCAAAAAATTTAACCATGCTACAACATGCATTAACCTTAAGGACAGTATGTCAAGTAAAATAAACCGATCACAAAACAACAAATTCTAAGTGGTTCAGCTTTTATGAGGTACCTGGCATAGGTAAATGCATGGAGACAGAAAGTACAACAGTGGTTGCCAAGGTCAGGGGGAGGGGAAAATGGAGATTGTTGTTTAATGGGTGCAGAGCTACACTTTTCCAAAACAAAAAATGTTCTGGAGGTGGATGGTTATGATGATTGCACAGTAATGTGAAAACATTTATTACTTCTAAAATGTACACTTAAAATAGATACAATGGTAAATTTTGTAGTATGTGTGTTTCATCACTATTTTAAAAAGGGAAGTTGTCAGCTTTAGTATAATAATAGGCAAATACTATAAATCTAAAAATAAAAAGTAATTATCATTGTGTAAGAATACACACAGTTCTTAAATAATATTTTTAAAAATATATTACTGATAGGTGATTGATTCAAATACAAATAACATGAGAAAAACAAACTTAAGCATGAGAATTTTATATGATACTTGGGAGGGCTTCTGTAAGTGTAAAATAAAACATCAAAGTAATTTAGGATAAGATTCGTACATTTGAATGTTATTTTTTCTAAAAGCTTAAACAGCAACAAAGTCAAAATTAATTAGAGACTATATAATGAATTACAGCATATTCTGTATGCAGATAATTTATTTTAATAAAAACTCCAACAAAACAAAACTAACAAAAGTGGGCCAGTTATTTGAAATACAAATAATATTGCCTAAAATGCTTCATGAATTTGCGTGTCATCCTTTCCCAGGTACCATGCTCATCTTCTCCGTGTCATGCCAATTTTAGTATATGTGCTGCTGAAGTGAGCACTGGTTGTGGATTTATTAGTTAATTTATTTTTGAGACAGGGCTTCACTGTGTCTTCCAGGCTGGAATACAGTGGCATGGTCATGGCTCACTGCAACCTCCGCTTTCCAGGGCTCAAGAAATCCTCCGGCCTGAGCCTCCCAAAGTGTTGAGATTACAGGCATGAGCTGCTGTGCCCAGCCTGGAATGTTTGTTGTACTAGACACTCCCACTACTTTTTTCTTTAAAAATTACTGATTTGTTCAGCTCCTTAAAAGGATCTTTGGTGTTTTAGACATCAAAATATGTGAGGCCAGGCATGGTGGCTCAGGCCTGTAATCCCATCTGTTTAGGTGGCCAAGGATCACTCTAGGCCAAGAGTTTGAGACCAGACTGGCTAACACAGTGAAACCACCATCTCTACAGGAAAAAAAAAAAAAAAAAAAAAAAAGCTGGGTGTGGTGGCACAAATTTGTAGTCCTAGCTACTTGGGAGGCTGAGGCAGAACTACTTGAGCCCAAAAGTTTGAGGCTGCAGTGAGCTATGATCGTGCCACTGCACTCCAACCAGGATGACAAGGCAAGACTCTGCCTCAAAAATAAATAAATAAAATCAAATAGACAATAGAATCTTCTGAGCTTTTCACCCTTTCCACAGGGTATAGGTGCCTGTAAGAAATAGTGAATGTTACAGGCTAGACATTTTTCATTGCAATGCAACTAGGATACCATTTCTAACCATGTTCCTGTGCAGACATAGAATGAAAAGCCAGTCGACTGGGGGTGTAGCAGGAATTCAGGCATTGTGCAGATGGCTCAATTTGAAGGGCCTTTTCTTTTTCTTTTTTTTTTTTTTGAGACAGAATCTTGCTTTGTCACCCAGGTTGGAGTGCAGTGGTGTGATCTCAGCTCACTGTCACCTCCATCTTCCAGGTTCAAGCAATTCTTATGCCTCAGCCTCCTGAGTAGCTGGGATTACTGCTGTGTGCCACCACGCCCAGCTAAGTTTTGTATTTTTAATAGAGATGGGGCTTCACCATTTGGCCAGGCTGGTCTTCAACTCCTGATATCACGTGATTCTCCAACCTCGGCCTCCCAAAGTGCTGGGATCACAGGCATGAGCCACCATGCCTGGCCGATACCCTCCTCTTAAGTCTGGATTAGACCTGCTGGCTTGCTTCTTTTTTTTTTTTTTTTTTTATGAGACAAGGTCTTGCTTTGTCCTCCAGGCTGCAGTGCAGTGGTACAATGGTTCACTATAGCCTCAAACTCCTGAGGTCAAGAGATCCTCTGGCCTCAGCTTCCCGAGTTACTGAGACCACAGGCACATGCCAGCACTCCCACCTAATTTTCTGTACAGGCAGGGTCTCACTATGTTGTCTAGGCTGGTCTTGAACTTCTGGCCT
The DNA here is from genome assembly GCF_043159975.1 of Macaca nemestrina. NCBI lineage: Eukaryota > Metazoa > Chordata > Mammalia > Primates > Cercopithecidae > Macaca > Macaca nemestrina. The sequence continues at coordinate 131,760,223 of NC_092128.1, forward strand.
CAAGTGATCTCACTTCAGCCTCCCAAAGTGCTGGGATTACAGGTGTGAGCCACTGTGCTGGCAAGAAGTAAGAAGGTTTAATTTATTGGTGCGAGCTGTCTGGTTGGCTGTGCAGAGAGCTGCTGATGTGAGTGGGTTCGGGGCCAAGGTGAGAAGGTGTGATCCTTATGAGCTTCTCTGCACCTCCCCATTCTGGAAAAGGGCAGGGTCCCCAGGGTCAGATTCCCTGCCAGCTCTTGGTGGGCCCTGACTCAACACCCTTCTGACTTGCTGTCATTGTGGTTCTTGGCATGTGGCACTAAGCACTATTTTTTTTTCTTTTTGAGTCAAGGTCTCACTCTGTTGCCCAGGCTGGAGTGCAGTTGTGCAATATCAGCTCACTGCAACCTTGACCTTCCAGGCTCAAGCAATCTTTCTGCCTCAGCCTCCAAAGTAGCTGGGATCACAGGTGCCCGCCACCACACCCAGCTAATTTTTGTATTATTATTTTTTTAGAGATAGTGGGTATCCCTATGTTGTCCAGGCAGATCTTGAACTCCTGGGCGATCCTCCCACCTCAGCCTCCCAAAGTGCTTAAGTTACAAATGTGAGTCATCACAACCTGGACAGAGTTTTTTAAAAAACTAAATTGAGATTTTATTTCAAAATGTAAACAAGATTTTAAAATGTTTAAATTAGGCTGGGTGCAGTGGCTCATGCCTTTAATCCTAGCACTTTGAGAGGCCAAGGCAGGCGGATTACCTGAGGTCAGGAGTTCGAGACCAGCCTGGCCAACATGGTGAAACCATGTCTCTACCGAAAATACAAAAATTAGCTGGGCATGGTGGCACATGACTGTAATACCAGCTACTTGGGAGGCTGAGGCAGGAGAATCGCTTGAACCCAGGATATGGAGGTTGCAGTGAGCTGAGATTGTGTCACTGCACTCCAGCCTGGATGACAGAGCAGGACTCTGTGTCAATAAATAGATAAATACAATATTTAAATTATTTTCTTAGCTGGGCATGGTGGTGTGCACCTGTGGTTCTGGCCACTTGGGGGCCTGAGGTAGGAGGATGGTTTGAGCCTGGGAGATAGAGGCTGCAGTGAGCTATGATCATACCACTACACTTCCGCCTGGGTGACAGAGCAAGACCTTGTATCAAGAAAAAAACAAAAAACAAACAAACAAAAACTATTTTCCTCTCAGTCCCAGGTATTCTAACAAGCCTTGATGGCCCCCATTTTGAGATTATAGCCTGTGGCAAGGGCCTGGCAAACAGGTTCTCTGTGCAGAATTGAGGTTGTTATGGAGTAACCTTTCCTTGGGCTGCATCAGCCTGTGGGTGAAAGTAAAGTTGGGTGCGGTGGCTCTCCCCTGGATTCCCTGATGCTTTTAACATCCTGAGTCCTCTACCCCACTCTGCACGAGCCACACTGACATTCGTGCACCAAGGTACGGGTGTGGCCCCAGTGCCCACAGGATCGCTTGTGAGAACTGCTCCTTCGGCTCCACCTGTGGCCTCTCCTCTCGGGTAAAGTCTGGTTCCTGATGTTCATGCCACGCTCCTTCTCACCAGGGTGCACACGCATCACTGCCTCCAAAACACCTGATTGAAACCTGTTCCTGGTGGGGCCACCTCACCTCTCCAGGATGGCTTTCTCTGAAGCCAGTTCTTCTATCACAGGGGAAGTAAAGAAAATTATGAAAACTAGCAGGGAACAGCGGTTCACGCCTGTAATCCCAGCACTTTGGGAGTCTGAGGGGGGCAGATCACTCAAGGTCAGGAGTTCGAGACCAGCCTGGCCAACATGGCAAAACCTGATCTCTACTAAAAATACAAAATATTAGCTGGGCATGGTGGCGTGCACCTGTAATCCCAGTTACTCAGGAGGTTGAGGCATGAGAATTGCTTGAACTCAGAGGTGGAGGTTGCAGTGAGCCGAGATCATGTCACTGCACTCCAGCCTGGGCCACAGAGCAAGACTCTTTCTCAAAACAAATAAATAAAATTATGAAAACTCTCTTGAATATATGGGCACCTCCTGAACAGGAGGTGGTTGAGGGGAGGTCCTGGCAGGTGGGACAGGGTATCCTGGCAGGGCAGGAACTGGGACTTCAGTGTATTGTTTTTGGACCTCAGTGGTGCCCTTTGTCACAAGTATCCATCTGCATCCACTGACTTATATGGGGGAACCTGGGGAAAAACCAATGACATGGTTTGATTGTTTCCCAACCAAATCTCATCTTGAATTTTAGCTCCCATAATCCCCACATATTGTGGGAGGGACCCAGTAGGAGGTAATTGAATCATGGGAGCGGGTTTTTCCACTGCTGTTCTCTTGGTAGTGAATTAGTGAATAAGTCTCATGAGATCTGATGGTTTTATATAAGGGCAGTTCCCCTGCACACGCTTTCTTGCATGCTGCCATGTAAGATGTGCTTTTGGTCTTCCTTTGTCTTCCGTCACAATTGTGAGGCCTCCCCAGTCATGCTGAACAGAGAGTCCATTAAACCTCTTTCCTTTATAAATTACCTAGTCTCAGGGATGTCTTTATTAGCAGCATGAAAATGGATGAATACAACCAACCTCAATAGCTTAAGTGGGTCCAGCCATCACTCCAGAAGATACAGGATCATAAACCATGGCGGCATCCACACGGTGCTAACTCAGCACATGTGCAGAGTACATGAGCTGTGGGGCTATGGTGGCCTCCGCCTAGATTTTTATAGTAGAGACAGGATTTCACCACATTGGTCAGGCTGGTCTCAAACTCCGGACCTCATGATCCACCTGCCTCAGCCTCCCAAAGTGCTGGGATTGTAGGCGTGAGCTACCGTGCCAGGCCAAAAATGCAGATTTATGAGTGTCTCCCAGTGCTCTGAATCTAAATTTCTGAATGTCTAAATCTCTGTATATCTAACTTTTAACAACTTTGCTCTCTATATCTAATATCATTTTAACCTGGAAAATATGCACTCACCAACCCTTCAATCAATATTATTACCTGAGTTTTCCTGATCATAAAGGTCACTAGAGGGCTTGATAAACATACGCATTCTTGAGCTGGGAGTAGTGGCTCATGCCTGTAATCCCAGCACTTTGAGACTTTGAGAGGCTGAAGCAGGTGGATCATGAGGTCAGGAGATTGAGACCATCCTGGTCAACAAGCTGAAACCCCAACTTTACTAAACATACAAGAAAGAAAGAAAGAAAGAAAGAAAGAAAGAAAGAAAGAAAGAAAGAAAGAAAGAAAGAAAGGAAGGAAGGAAGGAAGGAAGGAAGGAAGGAAGGAAGGAAGGAAGGAAGGAAGGAAGGAAGGAAGGAAGGAAGGAAGGAAGGAAGGAAGGAAGGAAGGAAGGAAGGAAGGAAGGAAGGAAGGAAGGAAGGAAGGAAGGAAGGAAGGAAGGAAGGAAGGAAGGAAGGAAGGAAGGAGAGAAAGAAATAAATTACCTGGGTATGGTGGCACGTGCCTGTAATTTCAGCTACTTGGGAGGCTGAGGCAGGAGAATTGCTTGAACCCAAAAGGCAGAGGTTGCAGTGAGCCGAGATCATGCCTCTGCATTCCAGCCTGGTGACAGAGCGAGACTCTGTCTCAAAACAAAACAAAACAAAACAAAAATCAAACACATTCTTAGGTCTCTCTGCTGGTGGGATCATGTATAAAACAAAGCCCAAGAATCTACATTTATTTATTTATTTTTTAAGTTTTTTTTTTGCTTTTTTTGAGATGGAGTCCCACTCTGTCGCCCTGGCTGGAGTGCAGAGGCATGATCTCAGCTCACTGCAACCTCTACCACCTGGGTTCAAGCGATTCTCTAGCCTCAGCCTCCTGAGTAGGTGGGATTACAGGTGCCCGAAAACATGCCTGATTAATTTTTCTATTTTTAGTAGAGACAGGGTTTTACCATGTTGGCCAGGTTGGTCTCGAACTCCTGACCTCAGGAGATGCACCCACCTTGGCCTCCCAAAGTTCTGGGATTAGAGGTGTGAGTCACCATGCCCAGCCAAGAATCTACATCTAAATGCAGTTGTTAAATGTTCTAAGTAACTACACACATTTATCTGTTTTGTGGAATTACTGGAATATAGATCAGTTAAATTTTGGATAGCCTTAACCCAATATGATAATTTTAGTTTTTGAATAGCAGTTTATTTTAAGCCATTGGTTCTGGAAGAATTTAATCTGATCCAGTGTTGCATTTTTCTCTCACCCATAGATACAAGAATGAAGATAATAGCTATGGCATTTAATGAGCATTAACTATGTGCCCGCCACCATGTAACTGAACCTCCTCAAACCCTCTGAGGCATGGACCACTGTACTACTGCCATCCCCATTTTATGGAGAAGATACTGAGGCAAAGCAGGGTTACATATCTTGCTAGGCCAGGCAGTTATTAACATGGTAGAGTTGGGATTCCAAACTATTCTTGTAACCAACACAACACTGCGTCTCTGGACTTAATCCAGACCAATTTCTCTGATGCTCAAAATTTGCCTGCTTTTTTTTGTGTGTGTGTGAGATAGAGTTTCACTCTTGTAGCCCAAGCTGGAGTGCAATGGTATGATCTTGGCTCACTGCAACCTCCATCTCCTGGGTTCAAGAAATTCTCCTGCCTCATCCTTCCTGAGTAGCTGGGATTACAGGCATGTGCCACCATGCCCGGCTAATTTTGTATTTTTAGTAGAGACAGGATTTCTCCTTGTTGGTCAGGCTGGTCTTGAACTCCCAACCTCAGGTGATCCATCTGCCTCGGCCTCCCAAAGTGCTAGGATTACAGGTGTGAGCCACTGCGCCTGGCCAATTAGCCTGCATTAAATGTGCTTTTGTGAAATATAGATAGATAGATAGATAGATAGATAGATAGATAGATATAGAGATATAAATATATAGATATTTGAGACGGAGTATCTCTCTGTCACCCAGGCTGGAGTGCAATGGTGCAATCTTGGCACACTACAACCTCTGCCTCCCAGGTTCAAGCAATTCTCCTGCCTCAGCCTCCTGAGTAGCTGCAATTACAGACACCCACCACCATGCTAATTTTTGTTATTTTTAGTAGAGATGGGGTTTCACCATGTTGGCCAAGCTGGTCTCGAAACCCTGACCTCAGGTGATCTGCCTGCCTCAGCCTCCCATATTGCTGGGATTACAGGCAGGAGCCATTGTGCCCAGTCAAAACATATTTCTAATATAAAAGAGAAAGTTTTCCTTGCGCCACGTTCTACTCATGGCTAAAAGTTTCCTAAAATGGGCTGGGTGCGGTGGCTCACGCCTGTAATCTCAGCACTTTGGGCAGCCAAGGCGGGCGGATCACCTGAGGTCAGGAGTTTGAGACCAGCCTGTCCAACATGGCAAAATCCCGTCTCTACTAAAAATACAAAAAAAAATAGCTGGCGTGGTGGCGGGTACCTGTAATTCCAGCTACTCGGGAGGCTAAGGCAGGAGAATTGCTTGAACCCAGGAGGCAGAGGTTGCAGTGAGCCAAGATTGCGTCATTGTACTCCAGCCTTGGTGACAGAAGTGAAACTCCATCTCAAAAAAAAAAAAAGTTTCTAAAATGGACCTTGTTCTTTTTTTCTCCTCCCCCTCCCTCTCTTTCTTCTTCTTCTTCAGCTAGAAAGAACCTTCTTTTTAGCCCAAACTTCTTCTAAAAATATTTTCTGTATCAGTGAGACTAATTAAATTGGAAAAGATCACCAACTAAATGATAAAACAAGGTAAAGCCTTTTGCTAATTATTTTTGAATAATTTATTCCTGGGCTCCCTGTGACTTGTTGAGGAATTGGAAGATACTGGGAAGTCTCTAATTAGGGAGTTTTAGAATAAACAGAAGTATAAACATTCATAGGAGTTAGATTTGAAGACAACTGCTTTTAACACACAGACCCACCAGGAAGTGAGCATCTTGGCCAGGGTTATTTATTATGTGTTTTACTTTGAACAGAGCACATGCACATTGATTAGGTCAAAAATGTTCTTATCCTAGCATAGTGAAGAAAATGTAAGCAAGATAAGGATGAATGTGGTATGAAGGGAGATCCAGGCATGGCTGGTGTTTGGCTTTGCTGTTGGCTGTAATGTGGACTGTGGACTGTGGGCAAATTAACTCACCACTTTATGAGTGGGCCTTGGAGAGGGAATCCTAAAAGGATCCCAGGACTTGCAGCAGCCACACAGGAGATCGAGTATTCAAGGGAATAGAATGCTGGAGAACACAGAGACACTTAGGTTAGCTAAAGAAGATGAAAAATGAGGCTGGGCACAGTGCTTTATACCTGTAATCCCAACACTCTGGGAGGCCGAGGCAGGAGGATCACTTGAGCCCAGGAAGTTGAAGCTGGCCTGAGCGACATAGTGAGACCCCATCTCCACAAAAAATAAAAAGAAAGCAATCAGGTAAAGTGGCATGCACCTGTGGTCTCAGCTACTCAGGAGGCTGAGGTGGGAGAATCGCTTGAGCCTTGGGAGGTGAGACCCTGTCTAAGAACAAGAGGAGGAGGAGGAGGAAGAGGAAGAAGAGGAAGAAGGAGGAGGAGGAGGAAGAGGAAGAAGGAAAAGGAGGAGAAGGAGGAAGAGGAAGAGGTAGAAGAAGGAGAAAAAGAAGGAGGAGGAGGAGGAGGAAGAAGAAAGGGAAGAAGAAATAGAAGAAGAAAAAGAAAGAGTCTCTGAGCAGCCATGAAGAGTAGGAAGATAACCCAACCTATCTCTCACTGGGTCTATGGGGAAAACGTTGATTAAAACAGAGCAGGTCTTCAGAGAGAGACTAGGTTTGGTGAGTAAGAGATTCGAAAAGCTAGAGGAAATGGAGGATGTTTAAGTTACTCTTACGGCATAATACATAACCCCAAAACTTCAGGTGCTTAAAATAACAATCTTGCCGGACGCTGTGGCTCACACCTGTAATCTCGGCACTTTAGGAGACCAAGGCAGGTGGATTACCTGAGGTTGGGAGTTCTAGACCAGCCTGATCAACATGGAGAAACCCCATCTCTATTGAAAATACAAAATTAGCTGGGCATGGTGGCACACGCCTGTAATCGCAGCTACTCAGGAGGCTGAGGCAGGAGAATCACTTGAACCCAGGAGGCGGAGGTTGAGGTGAACCGAGATCACACCATTGTACCCATCCTGGGCAACAAGAGTGAAACTCCGTTTTAAAAAAAAAAAAAAAGATTTTTTTTTCATGGTTCTGGGAGGTGATGGGTTCAGGTAGGTGATTTTCACTCAGGGTCTCTCACGCTGTTGCAGTGGCTGGGGCTGGAGTCTTCGCAAAGCCTTCTTTAGTCCCATGTCTGGCAACTGATGTTGGCTGTCATCTGAAACCTGTGCTGGGACTGTTGATTAGAACATCAAAATGTGGCCTCTCCCTGTGATCTGGGCTTCCTCACAGCATGGTGACTGGGTTCAAAGAGCAAGCATCCCACGAAGACCACAGAGAAATGGTGTCCCCTTTTATGACTCACCTGGAATCACTTCTGCCAGTCACAGACCTTCTTAAATTCAAGGGGAAGGAGAACAGACCTGACCTCACCATGGGAGCAATGTTAAGGTCATGTTGAAGAACAGCACACTCTATTATTATTATTATTATTACTATTATTATTATTATGTCTTGCTCTGTCACCCAGGCTGGAGTGCAGTGGTACAAACTCAATTCACTGCAACTTCCACCTCCCGGGTTCAAGTGATTCTCCTACCTCAGCCTGCTGAGGAGCTGGGATTACAGGCTCCTGCCATCAAGCCCAGCTAAATTTTGCACTTTTAGTAGAGATGGGGTTTCATTGTGTTGGCCAGGCTGGTCTCAAACTCCTGACCTCAAGTGATTCATCTGCCTCGGCCTCCCAAATTGCAGGGATTACAGGTGTGAGCCACCGCACCCAGCATATGCTATTACTAAAATGTCAGAAAACAGTCAGGTGTAGTGGTTTACACCTATAATTCCGCACTTTGGGAGGCTGAGGTGGGCAGATCACTTGAGGTCAGGAGTTCGGGACCAGCCTGGGCAAGAGAGGCCTGCATCTCTATAAAAATAAAAAATAAATATAAAATTTAAGTCAGAAAACCACAGATACTGGTGAGGATGAAGAGAAAAGGTAATGCTTATACACTATTGGTGGGAATGTAAATTATTACAACCATTACAGAAAACAGTATAGAGATTTCTCAAAGAAATAACAATCTCACTACTGGGTATCTACCCAAAGGGAAAGAAGTCAATACATCAAAAAGATTACAGGCTCATGCTTGTAATCCCAGCACTTTGGGAGGCTGAGGCAGGCAGACCTGTACTCACCTGTAATCCCAGCACTTTGGGAGACTGAGGCGGGAGGATCACCTGAGGTCAGGAGTTCGAGACCAGACTGACCAATATCCCCATCTCTACTAAACATACAAAATTTAGCCGGGCATAGTGGTACCCGCCTGTAGTCCCAGCTACTCAGGAGGCTGAGACAGGAGAATCGCTTGAACCTGGGAGGTGGAGGTTGCAGTGAGCTGAGATCACACCACTGCACTCCAGCCTGGGTGACACGAGCAAAACTCCATTTCAAAAAATAATTTTAAAAAAGTACCTGTACTCATAGGTTTATCACAGCCCTATTCATAGTAGCAAAGATAATGGAATCAACCTAAGTGTCCATCAATGGGTGACTGGATAAAGAAAATGTGGTATATGTACACCGTGGAACACGACTCAACCACGTAAAGAATGAAATCATGTTTTTTGCAGTACCGTGGATAGAACTGGAGGCCATTATCCTCAGTGAAGTAACTCAGAAACAAAATCAAATACTGAATGTTCTCATGCATGGGAGTTAAACAATAGATAGACATGGGGAACAACAGATATTGGAGACTCCAACAGATGGGAGAATGAAAAGAGGGTGAGGGGTGAAAATTTTCCTATTGAGTACAATGTTCACTATCTGAATCATGGCTATACTCAAAGCCCAGACCTCAGCACTCCACAACATATGCACATAGAAAACCTGTACCTGTATCCCCTAACAGATCAAACATTTTTTCAGTTTTATTTATTTAAAAATTCAACTGACTGGGCATGGTGGCTCACACCTGTAATTCCAGCACTTTGGGAGGCCGAGGCAGGTGGGTCACGAGGTCAGGAGTTCAAGACCAGCCTGGCCAAGATGGTGAAACCCCATCTCTACTAAAAATACAAAAATTAGCCGGGTGCAGGGGCAGGTGCCTGTAATCCCAGCTACTCAGGAGGCTGAGGCAGGAGAATCACTTGAACCGGGGGAGTAGAAGTTACAATGAGTCGAGATCGTGCCCCTGCACTCCAGCCTGGGTGATAGAGTGAGACTCCCTCTAAGAAAAATAAATAAATAAATAAATTCAAGTTTTGCCGGGTGCGATGGCTCATGCCTGTAATCCCAGCACTTTGGGACGCCAAGATGGGTGGATCAATGGAGGTTGTGAGTTTGAGACCAGCCTGGCAATATGGCAAAACCTTGTCTCTACTAAAAATAGAAAAATCAGTCGGCCTGTGGTGACATGCGCCTGTATGACGTGAGCCGAGATTGTGCTGCTGCACTCCAGCTTGAACGACAGAGCCAGACTTCGTTTTGAAAAAAAAAAAAAACTCTGGGCGTGGTGACACATGCCTTTATCCCAGCACTTTGGGAGGCCACCATGCCCGGCCTTAGTATATTAAATTTAAAATGTTAACATATAATCGCACCTAGAGGAAATTCCAGCTTATTTTTTTTATCAATTATTTCTATTCTTACAGTAATTACCATACTCATTCTTGACTTCTTTTTTCATTTGGTTTTATAGTACATCAGCCCCCTTTGCTGGGCGCAGTGGCTCACACCTGTAATCCCAGCACTTTGGGAGGCTGAGGTGCATGGATCACCTGAGGTCAGGAGTTCGAGATCAACCTGACGAACATGGTGAAACCCCGACTCTACTAAAAAAATACAAAAATTAGCCAGGCGTAGGGATGGGCGCCTTTAATCCCAGCTACTTGGGAGGCTGAGGCAGGAGAATCGCTTGAACCCGGGCGGCAGAGGTTGCAGTGAGCCGAGATCGAGCCATTGCACAGCAGCCAGAGCAACAGAGTGAGACCCTGTATCCAAAAAAGAAAAAAATAGGAATATTACTATCAGTCACTTCTTGATATAACTGGAGATCTCAGATATTATAACAGCTGTGGCATTGCTATGGACCAGAGAGGGGACAGGAGGCTTCCCCAAGAGCAGCTGTAGTTCAGTAATCCATTAACAAAAGTCTTTCTTCTAAAATCTCTGTCTTTCTTTTTTTTAAGACAGAGTTTCACTCTGTCACCAAGGCTGGAAGTGCAGTGGCGTGATCTAGGCTAACTGGAGCCTCTGCCTTCCAGCTTCAAGTGATTCTCCTGCCTCAGTCTCCTAAGTAGCTGGGACTACAGGTATGTACCACCATGCTCAGTTAATTTTTGTATTTTTTTTTTTTAAGCAGAGTTGGGGTTTCACCATGTTGGCCAGGCTGGTCTCAAACTCCTGACCTCAAGTAATCCTCCCACCTCACACTCCCAAAGTGCTGAGATTACAGGCGTGAGCCACCATGCCCAGCCAAAAGTCTCTTTCTTGAGTCTAAATTGCTTCAAATGCATAGAAGCTCCCATAAAGTTGAAATATAACATATAGCAAAGTAAGTCATAGGGGCTATGTAGGAATTAATGTTTCATGAAATGCACACATTTATGTACAGACAGGTGATGTTATAGATAATAAAGCTAGGACAGGTGATGACCTAAGTCTATTTTGCTGAGCAAAGGGTACCAAAGGGCAAAAGACATCAATTAAGAGGACCATTTATCTCAATATTTAACTCTGATGTGACTGTTTAAGTTGCATTCCAACAGACATTACCCAGAATACTGAATAATAGAACTGCTAAGAAAGGGAACGTGTTACCATTAACGTCTTACTGTTAAAGTAGAATTTCAACCTATTGGCAAATACATTGGTTGCTGGGATACTGAGCTTTGAAGCAACATGCTCTACAATACTCCTAAAGCCACCAGATATTAGGAAAACCTGAACATTTCGCTCTCCTAGGCGACTTACCAGATCCCTGAAAAAATAAAATGCAAAATATCAAACACTGAGTAACACACAAAGAAAAAAAAAAAAAAGAAAGAAACATGAAGAGGAAACTAAGATATATTTTCTTCCTCTGAATGCATTTTCCTGAGGTATATTTGACAAGGTATATTGCCTGGACAGTTAATGTTTTACATATGCTTTCCCTCCCTCCCTCCCTCCCTCCCTCCCTCCCTCCCTCCCTCCCTTCCTTCCTTCCTTCCTTCCCTCCTTCCCTCCCTCCCTCCTTCCCTCCCTCCCTCCTTCCCTCCCTCCCTCCTTCCTTCCTTCCTTCTTCCTTCATTTTTTGTTAGATAAAGTCTCCCTCTGTTGCCCCGGCTGCAGTGCAATGGCACAATCTTGGTTCACTGCAACCTCTGCCCCCTGGGTTCAAGTGATTCTCCTGCTGCCTTAGCCTCCTGAGTAGCTTGGATTACAGGCATGCACCACAATGCCGGGCGCGGTGGCTCACGCCTGTAATCCCAGCACTTTGAGAGGCCGAGGCGGACGGATCACGAGGTCAGGAGATCGAGACCATCCTGGCTAACAAGGTGAAACTCCGTCTCCATTAAAAATACAAAAAATTAGCCGGGCGTGTTGGCGGGTGCCTGTACTCCCAGCTACTTGGGAGGCTGAGGCAAGAGAATGGCCTGAACCTGGGAGGCAGAGCTTGCAGTGAGCCGAGATGCACTGCACTCCAGCCTGGGAGACAGAGCGAGACTCCGTCTCAAAAAAACAAAAACAAAAACAAAAACAAACAAACAAACAAACAAAAAAGAAAAGAAATAGAGAGGCCAACCCGGAAGAACCGCGTCTGCAGCCCGGGTTTTGTGGCTTCTCTCCGACGCCCTCCCAGTTGCAGACGCGCCCACTTTCAGCCCTGTGCGCCGGAAATGGCCGAGTCCCGTAGGCCCCTGCGGGTCGCTAGCCGTCGCCATGGAAACGACAGCGGCCAGGGAGTGCTCAGCTCAGACGCGCCAGCTCTGGTGGGCTCCAGCTGACTACGCCGCGGCAGACAACGATGCTGAAGGCCAAGATCCTCTTCGTGGGGCCTTAGAGGTGAGGCCCGGCCCGGCGCGGCAGAGGGAGCGGGGAGCGGGAAGCGGGTCTCCGGGCCTGGCGGAGCGCAGGTCGCCACCCCTCTGGTCTGTGCCTTGTTCCTGGAGGTGGGAACCCGGGCCCACCGCGCCCACCCCGGCTGCTGGCGACCCTGGCCTTTCCGTGAATTCCGTGCTTTCAGACCTTGATTCCAGCCACTGCCCGGAGGAGATAGTGGAGGCAAGCCCGGTGTTAATGAGCCCCGAAGGCCCAAGGTACTGAGTGGCATCGTTGGAACCACAGCCTAAGTCTGGTGACTCTTTCCTTTGCCCCCGATATCCCCCTAATGAATGCGTCTGTGGATCTGGACTTTTGAGACAGGGACTCTCACTGTCGTTTATGCTGGAGTGCAGTGTTGTGATCATAGCTCACTGCAGCCTCGACTTTCCTGGGCTCAAGCAGTCCTCCTGCCTCAGCCTCGTGAGTACCTGGGACTACAGGCGTGCACCACCATGCCCGACTGAGTTTCTTGTTTTTGTTTTGTTTTGTTTTGAGACAGAGTCTCGCTCTGTCACCCAGGCTGGAGTGCAGTGCCTTGATCTTGGCCCATTGCAGCGTCTGCCTCCTGGGTTCAAGGGATTCTCCTGCCTCAGCCTCCTGAGTAGCTGGGATTACAGGCGCACACCACCACCCCTAGCTAATTTTTGTATTTTTTGTAGAAATGGGTTTTCACCATGTTGACCAGGCTGGTCTCTAACTCCTGACCTCAAGTGATCCGCCTGCCTCGACCTCCCAAAGTGCTGGGATTACAGGGATGAGCCACTGCGCCTGGCCTAAATTTGTTAATTATTTGTAGAGATAGGATCTCGCTATGTTGCTTAGTACCTAGGCTGGTCTCCAACTCCTGGGCTCAAACAGTCCTCCTGCCTCAGCCTCCCAAAGTTCTGGGATTACAGGCGTGAGCCATTGCTTGAGGCCTGAGCTTTTTACTATATGGTCCTGCAACCCTTGGCTATTAATGTGTGTGTCGGGGGAGTGATAGTGGGGAATCACATCTACATGTATACTTCACATCATCCACAGAAATAAAGCTCAGATGAACTAAAGCTAAATGCGTTAAAAATAAAAAATAATAAATAAAAAGTAAAAAGCCCAGGTGTGGCAGCTCATGCCTGTAATCCCAGCACTTTGTGAGGCCGAGGCTGGTGGATCACCTGAGGTCAGGAGTTCGAGACCAGCCTAACATGGTGAAACCCCATCTCTACTAAAACTACAAAAATTAGCCAGGCATGGTGGCACATGCCTGTAATCTCAGCTACTTGGGAAAGTGAGGTAGGAGAATCACTTGAATCCGGGAGGCAGAGGTTGCAGTGAGCCAAGATCGCACCATTGCACTCCAGCCTGGACAACAAGAGCGAAACTATCTTAAGTCCTAGGCCAGGCACAGTGGCTAACTCCTGCCTGCACTTTGGGAGGCCAAGGTGGGGAGCTCACTTGTGCTCAGGCATTCAAGACCAGCCTGGGCAAGATACGGAAATGCCATCTCTACAATACAAAAATTAGCCGGGCATGGTGGCGCACACCTGTAGTCCCAGCTGCTCAGGAGCCTGAGCCAGGAGGATCACTTGAGCCCTGTAGATGCAGGCTGCGGTGAGCTATGATTGCGTTGCTCCACTCCAGCCTGGGCAACAGAGTAAGACCCTGTCTCAAAAAAAAAAAAAAAAAAAAAAGCAATGTGGCAATGTGTATTACTCATATAATTGAGGTGGAGAAGCAGCTCCATGTGAGATTGTGAGACAACTAGTCACAAGTCCCTAGGCTGACTTGATCCTCTGTGTGACCTAAAAACTCCTTGGCCAGGCTCAGGGGCTCATATCTATAATTCTAGCACTTTGGGAGGCCAAGGCAGGTGGATCACCTGAGGTCAGGAGTTCCAGATCAACCTGATTAATATGGTGAAACCCGGTCTCTATTAAAACTACAAAAATTAGCTGGGTGTGGTGGCACATGCCTGTAATCCCAGCTACTCAGGAGACTGAGGCAGGAGAATTGCATGAACCCAGGAGGCAGAGGTTGTGGTGAGCCAAGATCGCTCCATTGCACTACAGCCTGGGCAACAAGAGAGAAACTCCATCTCAAAAAAAAAAGAACTCCTTAATCCCATGCTCCCTGGGCCCCAGACCAGGCTGTGGCCACCATCCTAGAGCAGGAGAGTGAGGTCGTAACCACCCCAGTGATCTCACGGTGCCCGTTACCTCTACTGCATCACACCGATTCCAGGCCACCTCTTGGGGTGCTCTTTTTGGTTTTCTTTTCTGCCTTTCAGCAAAGACCTTTATTTGCTCTCATTTTCACAGAGTGGAAAAACTGTTCTGGCCAACGTTCTGACAGAATCTTCTGACATCACTGAATACAGCCCAACCCAAGGAGTGAGGTGAGCCCTGACAAATCTGTGTCCCAAAGAGTGCCCAACTGGCTGGGCAGGGAGGCTCATGCCTCTAATCTCAGCGCTCTGGGAGGCCAAAGCAGGAGGATTACTTGAACTTTGGGCAATATAGGGACACCCCATCTGAACTAAAAATAAAACATTAGCCAAGTGTGTTGGCATGTGTCTGTAGTCTCAGCTACATGGTAGACTGAAGCAGGAGGATCACTTGAAGCCCGGAGTTGGAGGCTGCAGTGAGCTATGATTGTGCCACAGCACTCCATCCTGGGTGACAGAGTGAGACCCTGGCCAGGGTCGGTGGCTCACGCCTGTAATCCCAGCACTTTAGGAGACCAAGGCAGGTGGATCACCTGAGGAGAAGAGTTCGAGACCAGCGTAGCCAACATCACGAAACCCCGTCTCTACTAAAAATACAAAAAATTAGTCAGCATGGTGATGGGCACCTGTAATCCCAGCTACTTTGGAGGCTGAGGCAGGAGAATTGCATGAACCCGGGAGGCAGATATTGCAGTGAGCCAAGATCGCGCCATTGCACTCCAGCCTGGGCAATAGAGCGAGGCTCTGTCTCAAAAAACAAAACAAAACAAAAAAATCAGCTGTCCACCAGGCACCATGGAGTTGGGCCTGGCATGTTTCCTGGCACGTATGAGAAGCTTGATAAATTATTTGCTGACATGCATTGCTTTATACACTTTAGTGATTAGGCTATGATGCAGTTAGCAGTCATCAACCTTGGCCAGGCGTGGTAGCTCACGCCTGTAATCCCAGCACTTTTGGAGGCCGAGGCAGGCAGATTACCTAAGGTTAGGAGTTCAAGACCAGCCTGTCCAACATGATGAAATCTCATTTTAAAAATAAATATATAAATAAATAGGGGCCAGGCACCATGGAACACACCTGTAATCCAGTACTTTGGGAGGATGAGGCAGGCAGATCACCTGAACTCAGAAGTTTGAGACCAGCCCGGCCAACATAGTGAAAACCCAGTCTCTACTAAAAATATAAAACTTAGCCCAGTGTGGTGGCATGCACCTATAATCCCAGCTACATCAGGAGGCTGAGGCACGAGAATTGCTTGAACCTGGGAGATGTAGGTTTCAGTGAGTCAAGATCGTGCTACTGCACTCCAGCCTGGGCAATAGAGCCAGACACTTGTGTCAAATAATCATAATAATAAAATTTTTTTTAAATGAAGAAATCAGCCTTTACAAAAAATAAAATTGACCTGATATGGAGCACACCTGTAGTCCTAGCTACTCAGGAGGCTGAGGCAGAAGGACCACTTGGGCCCACATTGGAGGCTGCAGTGAGTTATGATCCCACAACTGCACTACAGCCTGAGAGACAGAGCAAGACCCTGTCTCTTAAATAAAAAAAAAAAAAAAAGGAAGTCATGGACCAACTTTTAATACTAAGATATTCTTTTTAAAGTCCACAGTTAGAAACCAGAATAACCTAAATTTCCCCCTTGTTCCTTTTCTTCCTCACAGGTTTGAGTCCTGCTGGCCAGCCCTGATGAAGGATGCTCACGGAGTAGTGATCGTCTTCAGTGCTGACATCCCAAGCCACCGGAAGGAAATGGAGATGTGGTATTCCTGCTTTGTCCAGCAGCAGTTGTTACAGGACACACAGTGTATGCTAATTGCACACCACAAACCAGGCTCTGGAGATGATAAAGGAAGCCGGTCTCTGTGTAAGGAAACTGGAATTTCTCTTCCTCTTTTGTCTTGAACATTTTGGACACCTACATATTGCCCCATGTCCTAGAAACCAGCAGCTCTGTCCAGTTACTGAGCACCTATGTACCCTAGGCAATTGTTGCCCTCTCCATGTGAGTCAGAATTGCCAGGTTTGGCCAGGTGCAGTGGCTCATGCCTGTAATCCCAGCACTTTGGGAGGCCGAGGCAGGTGGATCACCTGAGGTCAGGAGTTTGAGAGCAGCCTGGCCAACATGGTGAAACCCTGTCTCTACTGAAAATACAAAAATTAGCTAGGCATGGTGGCAGGCACCTGTAATCCCAGCTACTCAGGAGGCTAAGGCAGGAGAATTGTTTGAACCCTGGAGGTGGAGGTTGCAGTGAACTATTTCACCACTATACTTCAGTCTGGGTGACATGGCAAGACACCATCTCAGGAAAAAAAAAACAAACAAGGCCAGTTACGGTGACTCACACCTATAATCCCAGCACTTTGGGAGGGCAAGGCAGGTGGATAATCTAAGGTCAGGAGTTCGAGACCAGCCTGACCAAATTAGTGAAACCCCATCTCTACTAAAGATATTTTAAAAATTAGCTGGGCATGGTGGCACACACTTGAAATTCTCTGAGCCAGGAGAATTGCTTGAACCTGGGAGGTGGAGGTTACAGTGAACGGAGATCACATCACACCATTGTACTCATCCTGGTCGGCAGAGTGAGACTGTCTCAAAAAAAAAAAAAAAAAAAAAAAAAAAGGCGTGGTGCGGTGCCTCACGCCTATAATCCCAGCACTTTGGGAGGCCGAGGCAGGCGCATCACGGGG
Source organism: Macaca nemestrina (assembly GCF_043159975.1). Lineage (NCBI taxonomy): Eukaryota > Metazoa > Chordata > Mammalia > Primates > Cercopithecidae > Macaca > Macaca nemestrina. The sequence goes on from NC_092128.1 coordinate 131,777,302, forward strand.
TCAGGAGATCGAGACCATCCTGGCTAACATGACGAAACCCCGTCTGTACTAAAAATACAAAAAATTAGCCGGGCATGGTGGCACGCGCCTGTAGTCCCAGCTACTTGGGAGGCTGAGGCAGGAGAATTGCTTGAACCCGGGAGGCGGGGGTTGCAGTGAGCTGAGATCGCACCATTGCACTCCAGCCTGGGTGACTGAGGGAGACTCCATCTCTGAATAAATAAATAAATAAAGTACTGTGTTACTGTGTGCTTGAATGAGAGTAAATATGTGCTTGTGTGTGAGTCTGAGTGCCTGTGGGAGTCTGTGAGGGGAGTGACTGTATGTGTATGGGTGAGGGTGAGGGTGAGGGGAGTGGTGGGAGAAGACAAGGGGCCCTTTCAGGCCAGCTCAAAGAGTTTGGCTTCATCTCACAGGCATTACTGTGCCTCTGACAGATTTTCACTGCAGATTAATGTGGCCAGAACTACATTTTAGAAAAACCCTTCTGACATCAACTTGGGGGCTGGACTGGGAGGAGAAGAAGACAAAGGGGATTAGGGGAGAGACCGCTGTAGTCCTGATGAGGCCATGGGAGGAGAAAAGACCCTATGGGCAGAGAAGAAAATGGAGGACTCATAGATTCTCCTCTATGTCTAACTTGATGCTGATGCTGTATGAGCTTCCTGTTGCTGCTGTTGCCAATTACCACAAACTTAGTGGCGTCAATTAGGAGAAATTAACTCTCTCATACTTCAGGAGGCCAGCAGTCTGGAATCAGCATCACTGAGCCAAAATCAAAGTGTCATCAAGGCCACATGGCCTCCAGAGGCTCCAAGGGAGAATCCCTGTCTTGCCCCCTGGTGGCTGCTGTCCTTTGCTTTGTGGCTGCTGTCATCACCCCAGCCTTCAAGGCCATCTCTACTCGGTCCCCACATTGCCTTCTCTATGTGTCTGTCTCAGATTTCCCTCCCTCTCTCTTATGCTATTCTTTTTTTTTTTTTTGAGATGGAGTCTCACACTGTTGCCAGGCTGGAGTGCAGTGGCGCCATCTTGGCTCACTGCAAGCTCCACCTTCCAGGTTCAGGCGATTCTCTTGCCACCGCCTCCCAAATAGCTGGGATTACAATTATCTGCCACTAGGCTCGGCTAATTTTTGTATTTTTAATGGAGACAGGGTTTCACCATGTTGGCCAGGCTGGTCTTGAACTCCTGACCTCAAGTGATCCAACCGCCTCAGCCTCCCAAAGTGCTGGGATTACAGGCGTGTGCCACTGCACCTGGCCCTTCATTTTCAAATATGCTGAATGATAGGATTTAATTAAAAGAGACATGATTAAACATCATCATGATAGCCAAAACAACCTTTGAAAAATTATTTTACAGTAGCGGTTCTCCAAGTGAAGTTCCTGGACCAGCAACAATCAGCATTATCCAGGAAATGTGAATCTTCAGGCCCTACCCAGATCTGTGGAAGCAGAAACTCTTGGAGTAGAGCTCAACAATCTGTGGGTTAAGAAGTCCTCTGGGTAATTCAAATGCATGGTAAGGTTGTGAGTCACTGTTGCCCACTGTTGTATCTCCCCTCACACCTTAAACTCCGTTGCATTATGAATGGGTCTGACACCCTCCCGCATGTGAGAACCTGACTGTTTACAAAGGAAGAGCTTTCCCACCCACTGGCTCATTTGTTCTGATTGACACCCGGGCGGCCACACAGCCCTCTTAGCTACTTCTTATTGTTTCCTGTCTTTAAAATCTATCTCATGGAGTTTTCATCAAGTTATAATTCTACCTAGCAGAAGATTACAGGAGAAGAGGTAGAATGAGAAATGCGAGTGGGAGAGCTTCATGAGAAAAAGGACAAGAGATGGAGAGAGGTATTTGGTTGATTTTTGCCAGCTGTTGCAGTCTCTTTCTCATTTATCTGTCATATTTATGTATCTGTCAATGTATGTATGTATGTATGATCTATCTATCATCTCTATTATCTATCTATCTATCTATCTATCTATCTATCTATCTATCTATCTATCTATCTATCTATCTATCCATCTATCTACCTACCTGTATTAGTCTGTTCTCAAGCTGCTATGAAGAAATACCTGAGACTGGTTAAAGAAAAGAGGTTTGATTCACAGTTCCACATGGCTGGGGAGGCCTCAGGAAACTTACAATCATGGCAGAAGGCACCTCTTCACAGGACAGCAGGAGAGAAAAAGAGTGAAAGCAGGGGAAATGCACGATGCTTATAAAACCATCAGATCTTGTGAGACTCACTCATTATCACGAGAACTGCATGGGGAAAGCTTCTCCCATGATTCAATTACCTCCACCTGGTCCCGTCCTTGACCTGTGGGGATTATTGGGATTACACTTCAAAGTGAGATTTAGGTGGGGACACAGAGCCAAATCATCTATCTATCTATCTATCTATCTATCTATCTATCTATCTATCTATCATCTATCTATCATCTATCTATCTGTCCTATTTATCGTCTCTATTATCTATGCTATTTATCATCTGTATTATGATCTATTTATCTGTATATCATCTATCCATCTATTATCTGTTATCTCTCTGTTTGTCTACCTGCCTTTCTTCTATTTATCTAAGTATCCTAATGTGTGTCCTTCTGTTAGTCTATCTGTCCCTCTGTGTACCTGTCTCTTTGACTGTCAACCTATATGTCTGTATGTGTATCTATTCATGTATTTGCATTTTTTTTTGAGACAGAGTCTCACTGTGTTGCCCAGGCTGGACTCAAACTCCTAGCCTCAAGCAATCCTCCTGTCTTGGCCTCTCAAAATGCTGGGATTATAGGTAGGAGCCACTGTGCCAAGCTCCCCTTGGTTTTAGACAACCCCAGACTTCTCTGCTTGACTCCAAGGTCATGTATCATCTAGGTTCCACTGGTGTCTCCAATCCCCTGTTCTCTCACTCATTGTGCTCCAGCCACACTGGCCTGTTTCTCAGAGCAGGATGAGGAGCAAGACCAGATTGAGGATTGAGAGCTGGGGTCCTTGTCTGCAGGAGGAGGGTCCCCAGGATAGGGCAAGTAGAAAGGAAATGAGCTCACCTACTGCTGACTTGAGGGGATATGAGGCCAGGGATCCTGGTGAGCTCTGAACTCCCCTTCATCCTGATTATACCTCACAGGGTCCATGACTGTAGTTTGGTCCTAAAAATGCAAACAGAGGGCCGGGCAAGATGACTCACACCTGTATAATTCCAGTGTTTTGGGAGGCTGAGGTGGGAGGATCGCTTGAGCCCAGGCATTCACAACCAGCCTGGGCAATGTACTGAGACCTCATCTCTAAATAAATGTTTTAAAATTAGCCAAGTGTGGTGGCATACACCTGTATTCCCAGCTACTTGGGAGACTGAGGTGGGAGGATTGCTTGAGCCCAGGAGTTGGAGACTGCAGTAAGCTATGATTGCACCACTGCACTCCAGCTTGGGTGACACAGTAAGACCCTGTCTCGAAGAACAAAAATGCAAACAGGAAGAATGAGATCATACCGAACACTGGTTTTTCCAGGGCTGCTGTCATCAAGAATGTGAACCGAGTCTGATTGTGGAGCTCTTCCCTTCAGTAAGCAATAATTAAACACCTGTGATGCACACAGCATCAGGCTAGAGCTGAAGACATATGTCCCATCCATTCACTCATTTGTTCATTAGTCCACAAATTCTTACTGAGCATCTTCTATGCATCAGGTATCAGTTTAGGTGCTTGGGTGTATTAGTCTGTTCTCATGCTGCTGATAAAGACATACCTGAGACTGGGTAATTTATAAAGAAAAAGAGGTTTAATGGACTCACAGTTCTACATGGCTGGGGAGACTTCGCAATCATGGCAGAAGGCGAAAGGCATGTCTCACATGGCAGCAGGCAAGAGAGAGCTTGTGCAGGGAAACTCCTGTTTATAAAACCATTAGATCTCATGAGACTTATTCACTATCATGGGAACAGTAGGGGAAAGACCCACCCCCATGATTCAATTACCTTCCACTGGCCCATTCCCATGACACATGGGAATTATGGGAGCTACAATTCAAGATGAGATTTGGGTGGGGACACAGCCAAAACATATCACTGGAATATGTCTGTGAGCAAAATAAAGATTTCCATTCACAAGGAGCTTACAGAGTGAGTGGAGAGAGAATAAATCTCCACTTAAAACAATAGATATAAATATGATACATTTTTATAATATGATAAATGTAATAAAGATATATTACTTAATATATAATATAAAAATACAATAAATATAGTAAATAAATTCATGTATAATAAATTATTCTGGGTAACATAGAAAGCACAGCAGGGTAACAGGAGTGCAGGGGTGAGGTGCAGTTTTAAATACAGTAGATAGGGTAGGCCTTGCTGAGAAAGTGACATTTGAGGAAAGTCTAACTGGAGGTGAATGAGTGATCCAGGCTGCTCTATGGCGGAAGAGCATTTAGGCAGATCCACCAGCCTTTGCAAAGGCTTTAGCACCCTAAAGATTTATTGAAAATCACTGACATAAGGCAGATTGATTAATAGGAGAAAAGGCATACAAATGTATTTAACACATATACACAAGAACCTTCAGAATAAAGACCCAACCTCCCAATGAGTTACAGAAGATTATATGCCACGTTGGCAGGGTGCAATGGCTCATGCTTGTAATCCTAGCACTTTGGGAGGACCAGGCAGGAGGACTGTTTGAGGTCAGGAGTTCAAGACCAGAAGCTTGTAGACTTGGAGGGTTACAGAAAGAATGGGGGCCTGGATCCTGGTAAAACAGGTTATGGGAAAGGAGCACGGAGAATAATTCTGTTGAGGGGATTACTAGAGAGAATGAATGGATTGGGGAACTTGTCAATAGTTCTCTTTGGAATTTAAATGATCCTTGGAGACAATCTTTATACTTGTAAAAGGGTCTATTCAGGTGTGGTTACGTCTTGGTCTCCTTTTCTGCAATAGACAATGAGATAGAGAAGGGAAGGAAAAACAGCTGTTCTCCCTCATGGTTCTGGATCTCAGGCAGATAAAGGAATTGCAGCTTCTCGGGTATGGAGGTGGGGAGGCCAGAGAGACCTTGAAGCGCCTTCATTTCAGCATGTCTAAATGCCATATTTTGGGACATTGGTTTCTGAGCCAGTGGGTGTGAGAGACAAGAGGCAGAACAACCATACTGAGAGTGTTCCAGTAGGCAGTCAGGCAGACATGAGCACGGCAGGAGAGGACACCCCCACTCGAAACCCAGCAACGTCAGGCGGCCAGCAGGTGATGGGCAGGTGGGTGGCTGTTACGCTGTCTCTCTAAAATATAACTGGTCGCAGCCAGTGCCAGGGAGAGGCAGTTTCCCCATAGACAGGAAAAACCTGAAACTGGTGATTAGCAGCTTCCCAATGAGACCTCAGGAGTTGGGTGAGTGGGCCCAAGCATGCACCCTAAGGGGCAAAATGGCCAAGTTTCACTGGTATGTGACCTTCTTCTAGGAAAACTTGATTGATAAGGGAAGAACGCCTTAAGTGGGCATGCGTACAATTTCAGGAAACACACTGTGCACGCGGCCCCTCCCAGATGCTGGAAGGCCACTGTGCATGTGGACAGCCTACCCTACGGGAAGAATCAGGGGAGAAGGAATGCAACCCTCCGGAAGCAGGCCAACCTATAAAACCCCAAGTCTAAGGTCAAACTGCACTTGCTCTCGTCACTTGTGTGGTCCTCTTCCAAGTGTATTTTACTTCCTTCCGTTCCTGCTGTAAAGCTTTTTAATAAACTTTCATTCCTGCTCTAAAACTTTCTTCAATGTCTTCCTGTGCCTTATGTCCCTCGGTAGAATTCTTTCTTCCGAGGAGGCAAGAATTGAGCTTGCTGTAGACCCATGTGGATTCGTGGCTGCTAACAAAAGTGCCCCATGTACAGAGACTCCATGTATCTTGTTCACCTACTGTGTGCTTGGCACATAGTAGGTGCTCATTAAATATTTCTGAAATGAATGAATCCATAGGATGTGGCTACTGATTGAATGTGGGGCAAGAGAGAAAGAACACAATGAGGAGAAGGCCATCCATTGCAGTAAAGACTCAAGCTACACTCAGGAGAAGTAGGAAATGAAGGAGAGAGGCAAACAAATGAAAACCAGAAAACAAAGGGGAACTAGAAATAAGAAGACAAAAACTCAACCACACATGACCAAAGACATGTGCTCTGACCCCCAGCTGGGACTTCTAGACCAGTGGGGTGTGGAGACCTGCATACTTCAAAGCTGAGTTTTTCTATAGAAAAGAACCCTAACCCGAGAGCCAGACTTCTTGGGTTGGAATCCCAGCTGAACCCTCTGCTAGTTGTGTGATTTTGGGCAAATATCTCATCACTGTCAGTGCCTCAGTTTCCCGGGGTGATTGTGAGGATGAAGAAAACAATACTTGCATAGGGCTTATGGCAGCACCTAGCATATAACAAGTGTCTGATGCACTTAGCTGCTCCTGTTAATTATTATTATTTTGAGATGGAGTCTTGCTCTGTTGCTCAGGCTGGAGTACAGTGGTGTGATCTTGGCTCACTGCAGTCTCCACCTCCTGGGTTCAAGCAATTCTCCTATGTCAGCCTCCTGAGTAGCTAGAATTACAGGTGTGTGCCACCACGCCTGGCTATTATTTATTTATTTAGTAGAGACGGGGTTTCACCATGTTGGCCAGGCTGGTCTCGAACTCCTGACCTTGTGATCCGCCCACCTCAGCCTCCCAAAGTGTTGGGATTACAGGCGTGAGCCATGGCACCTGATTGTTAATTGTTATTACAAGAGAAGAGAGCCCAGTGCAAAGTGTAGAGGCATGGGACATCAACATAGGGCCACGGTGGGCTGATGGCTGCCAGAGGCTGTGGCTATGGGTTGCAGCCATTGGTTCTGTCTGTCCTTGAACTCAACGTCCCAGGACAGATTGATGGGGCCAAGCAGTCTGCAGGACTGGGAGGCAGGAAGCAGCTTCTAGGTGTGTCAGAAGAAAGAAAAAGTGAGAAGGAAAATGACTGTTAATGAGCAGAAAAGGGGCCAGGTGTGGTGGCTCATGCCTGTAAGCCCAGCACTTTTGGGAGGCTGAGGTGGGTGGATGGCTTGAGCCCGGGAGTTTGAGACCAGTGTGGGCAACATAGTGAGAAGCCATCTCTACAGAAGATTTTAGAAGTTAGCCAGGCATGGGTGTGTGCACCTGTAGTCCCAGATACTTGGGAAGTTGAGGCAGGAAGACTGCTTGAGGCTGGGAGTTCGAGAACAGCGTGGGCAACATAGTGAGACACCATCTTTAAAAATAAAAATGAAAACATTAGCCAGGAGTGGTGGAGCACACCTGTAGTGCCAGCTACTTGGGAGGCTGAGAAGGGAGGATCGCTTGAGCCCAGGAATTCGAGGCTGCCATGAGTTGTGATCGCACCACTCCACTCCAGCCTGGGAGACAGAGCAAGATCCTGTCTCTAAATAAAAACATGCATTAATTAAGTGGGAGAAAAGGGCTAGGCTCCTGAGCCCTGAGGATGGCAAGGAAATGAACCCATGGCTTGTGTAGTGAGGGTATTTCTTGAAGGAGCAGAACAAACTTGCCCAGGCAGGTCAGCAGCTAAACTTCCCGAATGCCCAAGGGGTGGAAAACACTCCAGAGCTATGATTTCAACCAACAGCCTGAGCAGATGGGTTCAATAAAGCCAACGGTTATTTACATCAATGTGAACACTGCCTGTGTTTATTTCTGGCTCCTGGGGTCTGGAAAGGAAAAGGAATGACTGAAACAAGGAACGTGCTGAAAGGCAAAAACTGTACAATCTAACAAGAAAAAAAAAATGTCATGCTTAACGTAATCTCTTTCATCCCGGGGCCTCCGAGGGCTCAGTGAGGGGATCTGGTAAGCCCTGCAGAGATCTGACTCATGTCAGCTGGGATCCCAGGAGAGGGCCCTGGGAATCACTGTCTTATGGTCTGGGGAACATGGGTCTGGGAATCGGGGGAGAGTAGAAGGGATGCCTACTCAAGTTTGTGTCGCGGTTCAAATCTTGCCCCACCCTTTACTAGCTGTATGACACGGGGCAAGACCGGAATCAATCTGTGCTTCCGGGACCAGGCGTGGTGGTGCAGTCCTGTAATCCCAGCACTTTGTGAGGCTGAGTTGGGAGGATCACTTGAGGTTGGGAGTTCAAGACCAGCCTGGGCAACATAGTGACATCCTCCTCTCTACAACAAATAATAAAAATTAGCCAGGTGTGGCTGCACACACCTGTAGATCCATGACTCGGGAAGCTGAGGAAGGAAGATTGTTTGAGCCCAGGAGTTTGAGGCTGCAGTGAGCTATGATTGCACCACTGCACACCAGCTTGGGTGACAGAGCAAGACCCTTTCTCTTAGAAAAATTCTGTACTTCTGTTCCCACATCTGCAAAGGGAGCACAGTAATGAAACATCCCTCGGAGGGTGACAGGACTTGCTATTACAGTTAGGGAAGTCTCATTTGGTCCTGTGGTGGAGGGACCTTCTTTGCCTCCTTGACAAATTCATGCCACTGTAGGCATCTCCTGGGGGAACGTAGGACTCACAGACCAACCTTGCACCAGCTTTTGTCTGGCTGTTTCCAGGATTTGGGAGTAAGAAAATGCAACCTGATATTGCTCCTAGCTGATGTGCCAAGCAGGCAAATCTAGGATCTAAGATGAGGAAATCTAGTCTCTAAGCCAATTCAAGCTCCCAGAGGCAGGGCTGGACTATGCTGGTTTAATGGGGAAACAGAGCCCAGCCTGACAGCTTGTCAGAGGCACTTGGGATATTATCAGTATTGCTCCTGGTTTTAGAAAGTGCTGTGGGATTTCTGGCTAAACTATGCTGTGTGTCCACGGGAAATACTGTTTTTCTCTCCATGCAAGGGAGCCTGGAACTGCCTCTCTTCTCCCATGTGAACAAATGGGAATGCCCTGGAGAGAGGCCATCAGGAGAGGAGGGCTGAGTCTCCCATAAATCAGGAGGTTCCATAAATCTCTTAACTCCTACTTTTCTCAGGGGAGAAGAAAAAAAAATTACAAGAGCATACAGGGTTTTCTAAGTCTGTAAACACTCTTGCCCATGGCTCTCAGGGGTTTCCATATGAATCAGGCCCCACCAGACTCAGTGCCAAGCACATAGCTTTATAGGTATGACCTGGCAGCTCCTCCAACCAAGCATTTTAAGAGCTCTCTGATGCTGCAAATGCTACCACAGAGCCTCACTGTGGAAAAGCTGCCTCCCGCTGATGCATCTGTCCTCAGACCCTGGGTGCTGGGAAGTTGGACCAGGCTGTTAGGCTGCCTCATGTCAACTGGAAACCACTAATGAGCTTAGAACCATCATTAAGCCAAGGTCTGGTCTGTTTCTTCATTTTGCCTCTTACACTTCTGGTTGTAGAAATGCTTTTATATTATATTATGTTTTTTTGCTGGGGGAGGATACTGACTCACTTGCCTGGTACCAGCTGCAGTCAGTGCTGGAGCCAGCATGCTAGTACTCTCTTGTTAGTAAATCTCCGCATGTGTACTCTTTTGCCTTTTTCAGACAACAGGGATTTCTGCATTGGGTGGCACCTATAAGGCATGCTCTGTTACTCACTCCTGAATCCCAGCAATGCCTGGCATGTGATAGGTGCTAATGAACATTGACGGAATGGATGAGTGCATAAAAGCAAGCTCTTTTGGCCAGGTGCGGTGGCTCACGCCTGTGAGCCCAGCAATTTGGGAGGCCAAGGAGGGCAGATCACCTGAGGTCAGGAGTTTGAGACCAGCCTGGCCAACATGGTGAAACACCATCTCTACTAAAAATACAAAAATTAGCCAGGCCTGGTGGCAGGTGCCTGTAATCCCAGCTACTTGGGAGGCTGAGGCAGGAGAATTGCTTGAACCCGGAAGGCGTATGTTGCGGTGAGCCGAGATAGCGCCATTGCACTCCAGCCTGGGGGACAAGAGCGAAACTTCATCTCCAAACAAACAAACAAAAACAAAACAACAACAACAACAACAACAAAAACAAGCTCTTTTGCAAAATGGACCAAACCAGAGAAAGAAACAGTGGAGATTGTGGAGGGATTGGGGTGTGAGATGAATTAACCCGACTGCAGGGCTGGCTCTACAAGGGTATGGTGATGGGGAAAGAGAGAGCCATTTGTGTAAGTGACAGAGCCCAAGGGATACAGGTAAACTGACTTCATTGGGGCTGCCTGTAGTCCCCAAAGGATTCCCAAATGCAGGGGCTTTGGGTTTGCTGCAGAGGTCTTTGGAGAGTGACAATTATTAAAGTATGGTGAGTGTCAGGGCTTTGGTTGTAAATGTCTTATCCCATCTTGGCAGGAGTCTAGGCAGTAGCAAAGGCTTTCCAGGTAGGGTCCTGACTGCAGAAACATGGGTCTGGCAAGAATTAGACAAGGTGGGAAGGACCCAGCCAAGCTATCTGGGCTTCAAGGAAAGGTCTTTTTATGGGCTGAATGTTTGTGTCCCTCTCCATTCTCACAAATTCATATGTTGACATTCTAATCTCACTGTGATGGTATTCAGAAGTAGGGTATTTGGGAGGTGATTAGATTTAGATGTGGCCATGAGTTGATGCCCTTATGATGGAATTAGTGTCTTTACAAGAAGAGGAAGAGGCCCAAGATTCAACTTCCCCTGCAATGTATAGATTGAACAAGAAGGCAGCAGTCTGCAAACCAGGAAGAGAGCCCTCACCAGGAACCAAACAGGCTGGCAACTTGATCTTGGACTTCTCAGCCTCCAGAATCAAGAGAAATGACTTGTTATTTAAGCTACCCAGTGTAGGTATTCTGTTACAGCAGCCTGAACAGACTAAGACAAGTCTGATCCTAATGAGGAAACACATGGCCCATGAGAACCAGTCATATAGATGGGGCAAAGACAAAGGCAGTGGGGAATGGGGAGATGCAAGTGGACAGGCACATAGGTAAGCACATGCCTAGTGGACTTAGGGAACCAAGACCAACTGCAGACTTCACCTCTGATGTGAACATGTCTGTGTGTATATATGTGCTTAACATACTCTCTGAGGGTTTTACAACTGTCCAAGCCTCTGGTTCCTATTATTGTGTCAGGGTACGGACTCCCCAAATGAAGCTGGGGTTCACCATGATCCTAGGGATGGCATATGTCTAACTTCTGACAACTCTTTTATCCTCCTCCTTGCTCTGTCCCACTGTCTGAACTCCAGTCCTATTTTGCTGGTAGAAGAGATGCAGTGCACACATGTGGGGCATGGAGGCTAACGCAATTCCATCTTGGATGCTAATCCACCATGTTGACTTCTGATTAACCCTAGTTCTGGGGATACCTCTAAGATTTCTATTTTATCTACTGTTCCTTATGTAAGAGCATTTACTTACTGTAAATCCTGCCCTTAGGTCAAAGCAACCTTGATGTTCTTATAGACACACACTTACTATTTATCTTGCCTTTAGGCAATACTCTGTAGTACATAAGCCCTGGGTCTGGGGGGTAATAGTGTAGGGATCTAACCATCTCGAATCCTCCTGAGACATGGCTTCTGTTCATAAGTTACTATTCAATGTCATTTTCTGAGAAGCTGGATTTATCTGCCTCTTTCTTTGGTCTCAGTTTCCATAGACTTTGGCAGTAGGTTTGCATAGATCTTACCACAGAACATGGGGCATTGCTTATTTCACTTTGGCCCACAGTTCTTCTGAGCACTTTGGCCCCACTAGCAGGTACCTGCATCTGGTTGTCTAAGAGTTGTCCCATCTGGAAGCAGCCTAGGCCGGAGCCAGGTGAGCTGGAGGTAGTTCTGCCCACATGTTCAGACAGGCCATAGAAGTTCTCTATCCTCTCACCAGCAACCCTTATGTAATAAAGATAGACAAATACCCCTAATCTTTCATGCCTCAGGTGGAATAACTCAAGAGACATCTCCCCGAGTACTCAGCAGGTGTATTAGTCTGTTTTCATGCTGCTGATAAAGATATACCTGAGATTGGGTAATTTATAAAGAAAAAGAGGTTTAATGGACTCACAATTCCACATGGCTGGAGAGGTCTCACAATCATGTGGAAGGAGAAAGGCACTTTTTACAAGGTGGCAGCAAGAGAGAATGAGAATCAAGTGAAAGGGGTTTCTCCTTCTAAAACCATCAGATCGGTGAGACTTATTCATTGTCACGAGGAGAAACTGCCTCCATGATTCAATTATCTCCCACTGGGTCCCTCTTACAACATGTGAGAATTGTGGGAGCTACAATTCAAGATGAGATTTGGGTGGGGACACAGCCAAACCATATCAGCTGGATTAAGCTTCAGTTGTGCAAAGTGGTAACTTGCTTGATAACATACCCTTTGTTGCTTCCTTTCTCCCCTCGTCTCATTTTCCCATTCTTCTAACTGTGCTTCCTGAGATTATCTCCCAAATATATTATATCTGTTTGAATCCTTGTCATAGACTACGTTGCTGGAGAAACCCAAACAAAGTTATGTGGTTTCAGCATCCTCTCCCTGTACACCTGTCTGACTATTCAGTGTTGGTTCAAGACCCAGGCAAAATAGAACTGAAACCCAATTTTAGGGGGCACACAAATAGATTTCATCTCTGGATAAGAGGAGCTGAAAAGTCACATTGCAAAGACTGTGGATTCAGGGTGGGGTGGAGAACTGGAGCTCTTTCTGCAAATGACTCCAGAGCCATCTTCATCTCCATCTACCTCTCATATCCAATTGGTTGTCAAGTGCTATTAAATCTACCTCTGTAGTGTCTCTTGAATCATGCCCTCATTTCCATTTTCCCATTACTGCTATCCCTAATCTCTAGCTTGAATGTATGCAGCCACTTTCTAAATGGTTTCTGTGTCTCCCACCTCCCATCTCACCCCAATCTGCTTCCCCAGTGCTTCTGGAGTGATATTTCTAAAGCACACCTGACTATGTTACTCTTTTGCTCAAGGTACTTGCTGGCTTCCTAGTGTGTACAGGAAAACACTCAAATTCTTCGGCCTGACATTCAGGGCCCTCTGTGATTTGGTTTCCCACCATCATTTCTTGGCATTTCCTACTCACATATTCCAGAAATACGAAGATTTTCTCCATTCCCTGGAATTTCTCATCACTTTCCCTTTTGCTCAAATACTTTCCTCCACTTTACTGACTGCCAGAGTCCTGATAATGTTACATAGTTGAGTGGAAGTATTTTCTCTTTGTGTCACATTTTCTAATTACTCTGGTCTCTGTGCCTATCTAGCACTGTGTTTATAGGTCATTGAGCAAACACTCATCCAATCAACTCTTGCATGTGCTGAGTACCATGATTATAAGATGTGTATTGTTCTGTTTGCTTGTTTGCTTTTTTTTTTTTTTAAATCACGAAATTGCAAGCCCCATAAATACATGGAACATACCTTCTAGGGTGTGCCATAGTTTGGAATGAGAAGTAGGTGTTTAGTAAACCTTTGTAATTCAAATTGAGCTGAAATGAATCGGAACCTGGACAATAAGAGAGTCACCTTGTGCCTCCTATGAATGATCAAATTCTGTAGATGTGGAATAGAGTATAAAATGCACTTAACACTAAAGTGCTACTGAACATAATTTAATCTTTCTTGGGTGATTCAAAGGCTCTCCAGGACCTTGTAGTGCTGGAGCGTCATCAATGTGAACATCGGTTCTCATTGTGTGAAGCTGCCAGTTTAGGGAGTGCAGGTTGATAGAGTTCTGGAGAAATCAGAATTCTTCTTCTTCTCTTTTAAGCCAACAATTTGCCTAAGTGTCTTTAAAGTGCATATTACAATCAAATCATTGATTAAAAAAAATTTTAAAACAGAGCAGGTTAATTCTGGTGAGCTGTTGAGTGGATAAGTTTATAAATAATAGTGATTATCTGGGAGATGAATTTGTACAGTCCAGTCCTTGCTTAGGATAAGGAGTTGAGGTGTCTGTCCTGAAAAATGTCAGTTATGTCCTGAAACAATGACACCAGTGTCACTGAGGTTGTAACCAACACCAAGCAGGGACTTCACTGTTCTTCTTGCTTTGTGCAAGTAACACTGTGTCTGGGGTCCTCAGATCAGATTGGAAGATTAAATGATCTCTTTCATGTGAGTTAGAGAATACCCTGTCTCTCTTTTTAGTCCAAAATTGGCTAGTTGGATGAAGCATGCCTGAACTGAGGCTTGGATGCTTTTGAAAATCAGCAAACACAACTACAGTCTCCGAAGTAAACCAGTCTGCTGGACCACTTCCAATTTCAGCTCCAACACATGAAGAGCGTGGAAGTTATCATTCCCATCCTTCACAGAAAGTAAAAGCCAGAAAAATGGAAAATTGGTGACTTTTCTTGGGTCCCTCAGAGAATAGAGGTTTCAGGCAAACTGCCACCTTGACATCTGGAGAGAGGAAAATTCAAAGAGACATAGCCAAGATCTGTTCACCTGAACCTGAAGACAACAGAACAATCACCTGGTAGAAAAATTAAATAATAATTTTAATGACTTGCTGGAGGCAGAGTGTGAACTTGCCTGAGAGTGCAAGACCTGGTATTTGGCGATTACAGCATATCGGCCAGTAAAATGAATGACGGCAATATAATAGGGGATGAGAAGGATAAATTGGGAAGATTCTAAGGTACCTGCACTACATGTGAAGTGATTTAGTGTTACTTGGAAGCTGACTTAATCAGTTAAAAATGTAAATCAGAAACTCTAGGACAACCACTAAAATGTTTTGAAAAAGAAGTATACTTGATATGCTAAGATATAAAATGCTTGATTAAAACCAGAAAAGGAAGAAAAAGAGGAAGGAAAAAGGAATAAAATATAATGAGTAGAAAATAGTTACAAACATGGTAGCTATGAATCCAATTAAATCAATAATCACTTTAAATGTCTAAATATATAAATTTAAAAGACAGAGTTTGTCATAGTAGATTTTTTTAAAACTCACCCAATTATATGTTGTTTACAGGAGACCTACTTTAAAGAGTTAAGTAGGTTAAAAGTAAATGTTTGAGGTGATGAATATACGAATTACCATGATTTGATCATTACACACTGTAGACATATATTGACATGTCCCTCTATATCCCGTAACTATGGACAATTATTGCATGCCAACTAAAAATAAAGGATAAAAAAAAGAAAGAAAAAGTGAAGACACAAAAATATACCATGGTAATACTAGTCAAAAGCAAGCTAGAGTAGCTCTGTTAATTTCAGACAAAGTCAACTTCAGAACAAGTAACCCGATTAAGGACGAAGAAAGGTATTACATTATGATAAGGAGGGCAGTTCTCTTGAAGTTAAGAAGACCTAACTATCCTACATGTGTATATACATAATCACCAATGGAAATACGTAAGGCAAAAACTGAGAGAACTGCAAGGAGAAGTAGACAAATCCACTATTACAGTTGGAGACTTCAATATCCCTCTGTCAGTAACTGATAGACCAAGCAGGCAGACTCAGTAAGGATGTACTTGACCTAAAATAACCTGCTGAGTTACATGTGAAATATACTTTTCTGTTGTTTTTTATTTCCCTAACCTCTTACTTTTGTTTCTCAAACCTCTTTGAAATGTCTGAAGAGAAAAAGAGTAGAGTAAGTCTAGAAATATGACTGAAATTTAATTGACTAAAACAACAACCACCCAATTCTATTAAATAAAATAAGGACCTCCTCCTTTAGATTATAAGAAAGAAGATAATGGTACTTACATGACTTTTCATTTGTATAATCACTGTTTTATTTCAAAGTACTTTGTTTCCTAATTTTAAAAATTTCACTTATTTAATTAATTAATTTATTTTATAGAGACAGAGTCTCGCTATGTGCTCAGGCTGGTCTTGAATGCCTGGCCTCAAGCAAGCCTCCTACTTCAGTCTCTCAAAGTGCTGGGATTACAGATGTGGACCATTGCACCTAGACCAAAGTACTTTTATATGCCTTTAGTTTATATACCTTTATTTTATTTAGTAGAGACAAGGTCTTGCTGTATTGTTCAGGCTAGTCTTGAACTTCTGACCTCAAGCAAGCCTCCTACCTCAGTCTCTCAAAGTGCTGGGATTACAGGTCTGAGCCACTGAGCTTGGCCCAAAGTACTTTTATATGTCTTTAATTTGATCCTTACAACCATTATCCATAAAATGGGTACAAAAATACATGCCGTGTAGCCAGAGTAGGTATTTTCACTCCCATTTTACCCACTCCATAATCCAAGATTCAAAGAGACGATGTGACTTGACTGTGATTACCCAGGTAGGAAGCGGCAGATCTGGATAGAGGACCCAATTATTTTGATTCTTACCCCACTATTCCATCCACTCCACGAAGTTTCCTCTCAAAATAACTGGGTTGGAGAGAGATTTCTTGGCATATTGCTGCTTTGGACTTCGTAGACATAGCATTAGGGGAGACACCTTCCAACCAACAATCTGAATAATATTCTCTTCCAAAGATGTTTTTGCAAATAGCAGCTAGTGTTTATGAAGTCATCCAAGATTTGAAAAGATACTGTCAAGTATTCAGTGTCTTTCCCCTCCTTGTTCTCTCTTCAACTCAGCACCACTCCCTCCTCCTCCACCTCCTTTGGACCACTATATTTGAGACTTCCATTGCTTCAAGAACAGAGGAAAAAAGACTTCAAATGTTTGGCTTTTAAGATGCATCCCTGGTATAAATCAGAGAGATTTTGGAGAATACATATTGTATCAGCATTTGTTATTTTATTGTTCGAGATGAGATTTTCTTTCTTTTCTTTTTCTTTTTATTTATTTATTGATTTATTTTTATTTGGAGACAGGATCTTGCTCTGTCACCCAGGCTGGAGTACAGCAGCACAATCATAGCTCACTGCAGCCTCACACTCCTGGGCTCAAGAGATCCTTCTGCCTCAGCCTCCCAAGTAGCTGAGACTGCATGTGTATGCCACTATGTCTCGCTATTTAAAAAAAAATTTTTTTTGTAGTAATAGGGTCTCACTATGTTGCCCAGGCTGGTCTCCAACTCCTGCCCTCAAGTGGTCCTTCCACCTCAGCCTCCCAAAGCGCTGAGATTACAGGCATAAGCACCTGCACTCCACCCAAGATGAGATTTTTAAAGGAAACTCTCACTGAGATGGGGGAGGAAAGAGAGGTAGGGCCATGATGTTACCAAATTTGGTAAGCAGGGTGCATTCAGTGTTGTATACTGCCTTTCCAGATCCTCTTCATGCCTCACTGCAAAAGGAAGGTGGGCAACAGAGCTCCCCAACACGCTTGAGCACCTGAGCACAGAGCAGCTGGCTGCTTTGCAGGAGTTGTTCACGGTGTGGTGCAGAAATAACTGCAGAAAGAGCCTGAGCTGGATGAAGAGAAACCAAGCTCCCTGTGGCCCTGAGCCATCAAGATGAGAGCAGCACAATCCTCAGAGCTCCAAAGGCAGGTGGTAGGTAGTGGAGAAAGGGGTGCTGGTAGACCAGAAAGCTCATCACCATGCAAAGGGGATGCTGCTATGCGGAGTGCAGCAGCCTTGGAGGAAACAGATTGTTGGGCGACTTAATGGCCATCGCCATCTTCATTTCCTCTGCCACCTTCCACTACAGAGGTCAAAAGATTTTTCATTTTTAAAAAATTTATTTTAATTTTTATCTTTTAGAGCCAAGTTTTCACTCTGTGATATGGTTTGGCTGTGTCCCCACCCAAATCTCATCTTGAATTGTAGCACCCATAATCCCCACATGTTGTGGGAGGGACCCAGTGGGAGTGAATTGAATCATGGGGGTGGCTCCCCATACTGTTCTTGTGAGTCCATTAAGCTTCTCTTTTTCTTATAAATAACCCAGTCTCGGGTATGTCTTTATCAGCAGCATGAAAATGGACTAATACGCTCTTTCACCCAGGTCGGAGTGTAGTGGTGCAATCATAGCTCACTGTAACCTCAAAATCCTGGGCTCAAGCCATCTTCCCATCTCAGTTTCCTGAGTAGCTGGGACTACAGGCATGCACCACCTTGGTTGGCTAATTTATTTTTATTTTAAAGATGGGATCTCACTGTATTGCCCTGTTTGGTCTCAAACTCTTGGCCTCAAGTGATCTTCCCATCTTGGCCTCCCAAAGCTCTGGAATTACAGGCATGAGCCA
The DNA here is from genome assembly GCF_043159975.1 of Macaca nemestrina. NCBI lineage: Eukaryota > Metazoa > Chordata > Mammalia > Primates > Cercopithecidae > Macaca > Macaca nemestrina. The sequence continues at coordinate 131,795,405 of NC_092128.1, forward strand.
CTGCACCTGGCCAGCTGAAAGTGTTAATGGTTTTTCCTCAGCTTTCACTTCAGCTAGGTGGAGCCATGATGTTACCAAGTGGCAGTTCAGTGACCTCTGAACCTCATGTTCTGTGAAAAAAATAAACTCCCTTTGAGTGCTTCTCAAACTTGAGTTTGCCTCAGATCCACCTGAAAGGCTTGTTAGAGCACAGATTGCTGGTTCTGATTCTGTCATCTAGGGTGGAGCCTGAGAATTTTCTTTTTTCTTTTTTTTTTTTTTTTTTTTTTTTTTTGAGACAGGATCTCGCGCTGTCACTCAGGCTGGAGTGCAGTGGTGCAATCTAGACTCACTGCAGCCTCAACCTCCTGGGCTTAAGAAATCCTCCCCACTTCAGTCCCCCTGAATAGCTCGGACTACAGGCATGTGCCACCAAGCCCGGCTAACATTTTTGTATTTTTAGTAGAGATGGGGTCTTACCACATTTCCCAGGCTGGTCTTGAACTCCTGGATTCAAATGATCCTCCCACCTTGGCCTCCCAAAGTGCTGGGATTACAGGCGTGAGCCACCATGCCTGGTCGAGAATGTTCACTTCTAACAAACACTCAGGTGATGCTGTTGCTGCCAGTCTGGGGACCAGACATTGAGAACCATGGGTTTAACTCACTGTAAGTCAGGACAATTACTCGCAGTGGAACACAATCCTAACTGATACCATGCCATATCTGAGAGCAGAGACAATGACAGGACCTCCTCAACAAATGTCAGCATGCAGGGATGACCACACTTGAGAGAATGTTCCATCTCGAGAGGTGGAGAGTGGAAGGTCAGAATTTAAATAGTACAATGAGGAACCAGGGGCTGGTCAAAAAAATTAGCCCAGTGTGGTGGCAGGCAACTGTAATCCCAGCTACTCGTGAGGCTGAGGCTGGAGAATTGCTTGAACCTGGGAGGTGGAGGTTGCAGCGAGCTGAGATTGCTCCACTGCACTCCAGCCTGGGCCACAGAGTGAGACTCCATCTCAACAAAACAAAACAAAACACACACATAGAAGGGAGGGAAGAGAGGATTCTAGGCAGAGGCATGGCCTGGGCAAGAGTCTCAAGGCAGAAGAGTCTGGTGAGAGGTTTCTATAGGGGCAGATGAAGCAAGGAGAGAGGATAGAGAGGGACAGACGCTAGAATTGGCAGAGCCTTAGAAGCTGCATGAAGACTTGTGGTTTTGTGTCCCAAGGATGTTGGGGAGCCTTAGAAGGGTGTTGTTGTTGTTGTTTAAAATAGGCTAATGTTTTATTAGAAGGGAGAGGATACAACTCCAGAGCAGCAAGAGAGAGAGCCAAAAGGAAGGAGAAAAAGCAAATACAAAGCTTTAGGCTGGGTGCAGTGGCTCAAACCTGTAAAACTAGCACTTTAGGAGACTGAGGTAGGAGGATTGCTTGAGGCCAGGAGTTCAAGACCAGCCTGGGCAACATAGAGAGACTCTGTCTCTACAAAAATTTAAAAATTATCCAGGCATGGTGGCACATACCTGTAGTCCCAGCTACTCAGGAGGATGAGGTGGGATTGCTTGAGCCTGGGAAGTCAAGACTGCCATGAGTCATGACCACACCACTGCATTCCAGCCTGGGCTACAGAGTGGGACCCTGTCTCGAAAAAAAATAAAATATAAAAAATAAAAGGAAATTAAAAACCTCCCAAAATGGTGCATTAGGGAGCTGGCCACAGCTTCATGGGCTGCATGGTTGGGCCATATGGACCATAATTTATGGTGCACAGAGTGGTCCACCAAGGCCTGGGGGAGTCAATTCATTTGCTGGATTTTTTGCACCTCCTCTCTCTCCCTGGTCAGAGTAGACCCCACAGGGTGATAACTCTTGATATGGTTTGGCTGTGTCCCCCCACAAATCTCATCTCAAATTGTAGCTCTCAGAATTTCCACATGTTGTGGGAGGGACACAGTGGGATATAATTAAATCATGGTGGCAGTTCCCCCCATACTGTTCTCATGGTAGTGAATAAGTCTCATGAGATCTGATGGTTTTATAAGGGGTTTCCCCTTTCGCTTGGCTCTGATTTTTCTCTCTTGCTTGCCACCATGTAAGGCGTGCCTTTTGCCTTCTGCCATGATTGTGAGGCCTCTCCAGCCACATGGAACTGTGAGTCCATTAAACATCTTTTTCTTTATAAATCACTCAGTCTCAGGTACGTCTTTATCAGCAGCATGAAAATGGACTAATACAACTCTCTAGCACTCCTGGGCTATGTCACCAAAGACCCCTCCGGGGGACCCTTGTAAGTCATAGCTGGAGTGAGGCACAGTGCTATCTCTGAGTCTGGAAAGGGTGGGAGGAGACAGAGACTCCATGGTCAAGGTCAGGGTGGGCTGGCTTGAGAACTGTTCTGGCAGGTGCAATGGAGATCGCACCTGAGAGGGTCCTTACAGCAGAGAAGACGAGCACAACCAGCACTGTCCATTTAGCAAGCAGCTTGTCAGCCAGTGAGGTAAATATGAGGAAGCACATTACAAAGTCCAATATGGGCTGGGCATGGTGGCTCACTCCTGTAATCCCGGCACTTTGGGAGGCTGAGGCAGAAAGATCCCTTGAGGTCAGGAGTTTGAGACTAGCCTGGGCAACATGGCAAGACCCCATTTCTACAAAATATTTTAAAATGAGCCCAGCTTGGTGGCGCACACCTGTAGTCCCAGCTACTTGGTGCTGAGATGGGAGGATCACTTGAACCCAGCAGTTGGAAGCTGCAGTGAGCTATGATATTAATAGCTTCACTGCACTCCATCCTGGTCAACAGAATGAGACCCCATCTCTCTCTTTATTTTATTTATTTATTTATTTATTTATTTATTTATTTATTTATTTATTTTTTGGAGATGGAATTTCACTCTTGTTGCCCAGGCTGGAGTGTAATGGCACAATCTTGGCTCACTGCAACCTCTGTCTCCTGGGTTCAAGCAATTCCCCTGCCTCAGCCTCCCAAGTAGCTGGGATTACAGGTGTACACCACTAAGCCAGGCTAATTTTTGTATTTTTAGTACAGACAAGGTTTCTCCATGCTGGCCAGGCTGGTCTCGAACTCCTGACCTTGTGATCCACCTGCCTCAGCCTCTCAAAGTGCTGGGATTACAGGTGTGAGCCACTGCGCCCGGCATGAGACCGCCATCTCTAAAAAAAAAAAAAAAAAAAAAAAAAAAAATCGGGGCCGGGCACAATGGCTCATGCCTGTAATCCCAGCACCTTGGGAGGCCGAGGCAGGCAGATGACTTGAAATCAGGAGTTCAAGACCAGCCTGGCCAACATGGTGAAACCCTGTCTCTACTAAAAATACAAAAATTAGCTGGGCGTGGTGGTACACACCTGTAGTCCCAGCTACTCAGGAGGCTGAAGTAGGAGAATCGCTTGAACTGGGGAGGCGGAGGTTGCAGTGAGCTGAGATTGCATCACTGTACTCTGGCCTGGGTGACAGAGTGACACTCTGTCTCAAAAAATAAATGAATAAATGAATGAATGAATGAATAAATAAATAAATAAGTCCAGTACAGCATTAGAAGGGTTTTAAGCAGATGTTTGCGAAGGGGTTGAGCAGGTAGGGATGGGGAAGGGTGTGTAGCATGTGGAAATTGTGATTATGTGCATGTGTGTGTGTATGAGGTCATCACATATGTTTTTCAAAAGACAATTCAGTCATACTTTGAAATATGACCATTGGCAACAGACTTTCTACTTGTCCATTTCTTGGACAGCTTTCTTAATTAGAAAATAATTCCCTAAAATAGGCTCTACATCTTTGGATGTTTGAAGATAGCTAGCACAGACACAAACACTTTCTGAAGGCTAAGCGGCTCTGGTACTCCACCTGTTTCTCATTAGATTTGATCTGATGTCTTCTCACCACCTGGTATTCTTCCTCAAAACCTATTACTGTATGACTCCTAAGGTGTGAAGCTCAGAACGAACCCAGAACTATCGTATGGCCTGACTGCATCGCATGTATCACTGACTGCACTGCATGTATCACTTCTCTCATTCTGGAAACTACACATTCAGTGCAAGCTAAGATTGTGTTAATTGTTTTGGCAGTTGGATCACACTTTTGACCCATGCTGAGCTTACTGACAAGTCTAACTCCCCAGGCTTTTGATACAAACTGCAATCACACACGGCTCCCTCTTCCCACACTTGTGCCTTTTGGACCCAAAGTCAGAACCTTACATTTGTTCCGATTAAATTTTATCTTGTTAGACACAGTTCATCACTCGATCCTGTCAAAAATGCCTGGAGCCCTTATTAGGTTTTCCAAAATACATGCTATAACTACCACAAGTTTCCACCTATCAATCTACACACAATTGAATGCCTCTTCTGTGTCAGTGCTGTTCTTGACATTGAAGATTTAGAGATGTTTGAGACTCTGTCATTGCCTTCAGAGAGCTCACAGACACACACAAAGGGGAAAAAAGTTGCAGTGCACGGGGTGCAATAAAAGAGAAACCAAGTTTGATGGAAGCAGGTAGAAGAGGTCCCTAATCTAGAACGGGGTTAGAAATAGGGGGTGAGGGACACCTACAATAAATCCTGTGTACAAAGCAGGAGAGCAGAAGATGTAGGATACTTTAAGGCCTGGACCACTTGAAACCTGCAAGCACTTAGGGAATGGTGAGGTCAGATATGAAAGGCTGAAGACTTCAGACTTCAGACTTCATCCTCATGGGCAGTAGCCCCTCCACAAAGGGGCTTCTACATGTAGATTTGGGTTGAAGAAACACCACGTAGCTTGAGAGTGAAGAGGATTTGGCACATGGTACATACCTAGAGGTAGAGAGGACAGTGGAACTGTTAACCATGCTCCTGGTAAGAGTTGTTGGGGGTGATGATAAAGCAAGGTGGTGTGGATGGAAAGGACTGTATGTAGATCTGGGATTGAATCAGCAGGTCTTGGTCATGACTGGAAGGAAAGAGTGAAAGTTGGTACCAAGAATCTTGGCCTTAGCACCTACATAATGGCAGTCTCAATTTGGATAAGAAATTGAGAAGAGAAATTGGTTTCAGTATGGGTCTTTGATTTTGATGCACTTGAGGCATCTAATTATAGATGTCCAGAAGACAGTTGAATACATCCATCCACATGGGCAGAAGTGAAGTGGACAGGAGATGCAGATTTAGGGATCATCTACCCTGAGATAATAAATATGGAGGGATGAAAATGTTTAGGGAAAGTGTAAAGAAAGGGCTAAAATGAAGCCTTTATGAGGTCAGCATCTATTCACTCATCTATCCATCCATCCATTCATCATTCACCTATCCATCTAACCATCCAATCACCCATCTATCCATCATCCATCCACCTACCCACTTACCTATCCATTCATTCATCCATCATCCACCCATTTATCCATCCATCTAACCACCCAATCATCAATCCATCCATCCATTCATTATCCTTCCATCTAACTACTTAACTATCCATCCATTCATTCATCCATCCAACCACCCAATCATCAATACCATCCTTCCATTCATTACCCATCCATCTAACCACCTAATCACCAATCCAGCCATCCATTCATCATCCATTCATCTTAACTACTTAACCATCTATCCATCCATCCATCCATTCATCCATCCATCTAACCACTCAATCATCAATCCATCCATCCATTCATCATCCATCCAACTAATTAACCATCCATCCATCCATTCATCTATTTATCCATCCATCCATCCATCCATCCAACCATCCAACCATCTGTCCACTTTTATCCATCCTTCTATTCCTCTATCCCTCCATCCAACCATCATCAATATAGCAAACAGAATACTTTCTATGGGCCAATGACAGCGACAAATGAAAAAAGGCAGAGTCCTCTATCTCTAAGGAGTTTGTATTCTGATGGCTGTGGTGGGAGACAGGCAATAAACATGTAGCAAATAAGGAAATGAGATAAGTATAGTTATCAAGTGGCACAAAGAAGATAAAATAGGGTGATGTGAAAGAGAACAACTAGGTGAGGCAGCATTAGCTGAGGTGGTAAGGAAAAGAGAAGGGGCATTTTGATTGAGACCTGAATGAGAATGAGGCAGTCTTATGTGACAATCTGGGGGATAAGCCTGGGATGACTAAAGAAGAACAGGTACAAAGATTCAGAGAGAGGAATCAACTTGGCCTTTGTGAATGAGAGAAGCTGGAACATCTGGACAGTAGTGAGCAAGAAGGGAAAGAATGAGCCATCAGAATACAAACTCCTTAGGGATAGAGGACTCTGCCTTTTTTCATTTGTCACTGTCATTGGCCCACAGAAGGTATTCTGTTTGCTAGATTGATGGATAGTGTGATTTGCAAGGATGATGTGAAGCAGGTGGTCAGGTGCCTTGTAGATTAGATAGGATCTTACAGACCTTGCTGAGGACTTTGGCTATGATGGGAAGATTGTTCATCAGGAACATACGTATGATTTGATTTATGATTTGGAAAAAATCATCCTTGTTGCTATGTGGATGATGTTTTGTAGTGAGGCAAAAGTGGAGGCAGGGAGACCAATTAGGAAAGTGGTCCAGGCAAGAGATAATGGTAGTTTGATGAGGAAGTAACAAGGGAGATGGAAGAAATGGTCATATTTGATATGAATTTTGGAGGCTTAGTGGGTAAAATATATTTGTGGATTAGATGTAGGGTGTGAGGAGAATAATCAGGAAACGCTTAGGTTCCGTGCATAAGAATTTGGATGATGGTGATGCTATTTGCTGAGATGAAGTCTTGAGGATGGAGCAATGCTTTCTTTTTGTGGGAGATAGGAGTAAATAGTTTGCTTGTTGTCAATTTAGATTTGAGTCTTCTTTTTGTCATTCAGATGAAGATGTTGGGCAGGATGTTGGAAATATGAATCAGTAGCAGGAGGAGAGATAGGGTTTAGAGATACACATTTGAATGTTGGGAGCACATACAGGGAGTCTTGAAGCCATAGGAATGAATGCACATTCCTAGCATAGAGAAAGAGAAAAGAGAAGATGACCAGCAGGGGAAGGAGGTCTGTGAAGAAGACTGGAAAGGGCCAGGTGCAGTGGCTGAGGCCTGTAATCCCAACAGTCTGGGAGGCAGAGGCAGGTGAATGGCTTGAGCCCAGGAGTTTGAGACTAGCCTGGGCCACATAATGAGACCTCATCTCTACAAAAATTTAAAAAATTAGCCAGGTGTGGTGGCACACGTCTGTGGTCCTGGCTACTCAGGAGGCTGAGATGGGAGGATCCCTTGAGCCCAGGAGTTCCAGGCTGCAGTGAGCCATGTTTGCATCCCTGTACTCCAGCCTGGGCAACAGAATGAGACCCTATCTCGATTAAAAAAAAAGGAAGAAGAAGACTGAGAAAGAAAGTTAGGTAGATACAAAGGCAGACGTTAAGAAGATAGCTCAATTAAAATGAAGAGTATTCACTTGCTTTAGCACAAGGCAGGGCACTGGTGGTGTTTACCAGAACATTTCAGTGGTACTGGGGGTTGAAGAGTGAGTGGGAAGTGAGAATATGGGGAAGTGACTGCACACTTTTTTCAGTAACCTTTACTCTGAAATGAGGCAGAGAAATGTGGTAGTAGCTAAAAGGGGACCAATAAGTGTGAAGGCACTTCTTTAAAAATAATACTAATTTTAGTTTTTTTTTTATGGGGATAGGGCAATGATCTGAACTTGGGCATGAGGTCAGGGACAGACTACAAGCAACAGTAACCTAATACTGAGCTCCAGAAATTGAGGCTCTTCCCTCTGGGTAGCATTGATCTTGGGTCCTTGGAGGGATGAGAGCAAGTGGGGAGGAAGTGGGTTCAGATGGGCAGATCAGAAAGGCTGCAACCCTAAGACCATGTGTGGCTATTATCAAGAAGCTTGTACCCAATGGGAAACTGGATGTGAGGCTAACCTGGTATAGCAAAAAAAAAAAAAAAAATTGAGACGAGGTCTCTTTGTCACACAGGATGGAGTGCGGTGGCACTATCAGAACTCACTGAAGCCTTAGCCTCCTGGGCTCTAGTGATCCTCCTGCCTCAGCCTCCTGAGTAGCTGGGATTACAGGCACAGGCCACTATGCCTGGCTAATTTTATAATTTTTATTGTTTGAGATGGGGTCTCAGTATGTTGCCCAGGCTTCACTCAAACTCAGTGGGCTCAAGAGATGTTCCTGCCTCAGCCTCCTGAGTTGCTGGGACTACAGGTGTGCACCACCATGCCCAACCAATTTTTAATTTTTTTGTAGAGATGTGGTCTCACTGTGTTGCCCAGGCTGGTCTTGAACTCCTGGCCTCAAGTAATCTTCCTGCCTTTGCCTCCAAAGGGCTGAGATTATAGGCAAGGACCACTATGTCTGGTCCAGTATGGCAAGTTCTTAATGAAACTGTGCTTCTTCCTGTTTTAAGAGCTCAAAAACCATCTGCTCTATAACATTTCCTGGATCAATACAAAGGACACTTGTTTAGGCCCCTCTTGGGTTTAGAGGCAGCGTTCCAATCTCCTCTTTCAGAAAACTGGCAAAAGAAAGACACGTTCTCAGTTCTGAGTGTGAAAGTGAGGGGAACTTCCAAAAAGAGGACTAGCCAGCCATTGTCTTGAGCCCCTGGATGGCCCTGTTCCCCCTACCCTTCAAGCTCTCCTGGCCTCCGCACAGGTCTCTCTCACACGTCCAAGCTCCAGCAGGAAACTTCCTGAGTCCACTCCACCCCCAACCCTGCCTACCCCCAATCAAGCTCTGGCTACCAAAGGCTCAGCCCATCAGGGGGCCTCCAGGACTCCAGGCCAATGCTGCCTTCTGATTGGTCAGCGTTTTTGCCTTACAGGTGGTCAAATATATTTGAACATTACTCTTGCAATTTCTGGGAAGCAGAATTCAGCTTGTACATCTTCAGGTCTACTCTTCGTTGTTTCTGCTACTGGCTTGGTAGTCTAATAATAAGTTCTTAGCATTCCTTTGGAATCCATTCAGTTCAAGGGACTTGCACTCGTGAATGCCTAGGTGCTCGATTGTAGAGTTCACCCCACTTGAGCTCTAATTCCTGCTTTTCATGGTTAATTCTGTATCTTGCTGAACAAAGATTACTCTCTCTGACAGGTACAAAAGAACAGAACAGGAGCTGGAAGGACAGAGGAAATTGCAGGTGGAGGAAATAGAATGAATTAATGCCTGGAAGTACTTGGGAAATGGTGAGAGGCCATTTTGAGTTCCAGGGTTGCAGCACACAGCCAGAGGCAAGAGGAAGCTTTGTGGGGAAATGGTCCTCTGGGGTCAATGCACACAGGACTCTTGAGTGTCAAACCTGGGGAACTTAGGGTTCATTCTGGGGCCATGAAGAATCCATGGAAGGCTCGGATTAGGACAGAGATATGATGAGCCCTTTGCCTGCAGAAGGTTGACTGTGGACTGTGGTGAGGAGGGGTTGTGGGTAGGAGAAGCATTAGGGGATTTTGCACAAGTCCAGAAAGGAGCCAGCCGAGGGCATGGGGTGGGCACGGAGGTGACAGCAGCCCTTCTTTAGGGTCACTGGAAGTGAGGAATGGCTGTTGAGCTTGGCAGCTCTGTGCTCCGGCAGGTTCCAGTAGTGTTGCTATGAAACCCACACTGATTTTGCTTGTGTCTAAAATCCATCACGTTAGCCAATTCCATATTGCGTTTGAATTGAAATTTCTGGTTTCTAACAAATGGTTTATTTAAATGACCTCTTTAGGGATTATTAAACATACTAGTAATTTTCCATAAGCTTCCTTGAGATCTTAAGTGTAAATGCAAGCAGAGCTTTAATCCTTTAACATAGTTTTACCCTGGTAATACTTCTCTCTCTCTCTCTCTTTCTCTCATAGTCACGTTTTTTTTGGGGGGGGGATGTGGGTAGGTGGCTGAGATGATGTTCAGACATTCCTCAAGTTGACATCCTCTTCCACATCCGTGTCACACACAGGACACATCCCTGAGGCACACCACTGGTGTGTTCCTTCCACATCCATGTCACATACGGGACACATCCCTGAGGCATACCACTGGAGTGTTCCTTCAGACCACACACCTATCATCTCTAGTCCTGCATCCCGCCCCTTTCCATACTCCAGATTTTTCATTTTCACAAGAGACTCACTAACTGGGGAAACAGACGGGAAAGAAGAGGGGGAGGAAAAACTCGGTGTGATGGGTATTTCTAGTTCTGTCCCTTTGACTGGGTTGAGGCTCTTGGGTGCGGGTCCAAGAACAGGGCTGAGAGAACTCCTGCACATTCTTGCTGTGCAAAGCGTAGTTGGATAAGGAGCACCAGTACCTCCCTGGAGCTTGCAGCAATGCAGATTCCCAGGCCCAACCATTGACCGAACAAAATCAGAATCTGTATTTTAACCAGTTCTCTAGGTGATACCTCAGCGCATTAAAGTTTGAGAAGCAGCGGGGATAGTAGTTTTAAGCTCAGCTACACATTAGAAACAGCTGAGGAGATTGAGGAAGTCTTGATGTTGGCTAGATGCAGTGGCTCCTCCTTGTAATTGCAGCACTTTGGGAGGCAAAGTCAGGAGGATTGCTCAAGTCCAGAGTCCGAGATCTTCTGGGCAACATAGAGAGACCCCGTCTCTACAAAAGATAAGAAAATTAGCCAGGTATGCTGGGGTGTGCTTGTAGTCCCAGCTACTGGGGAGACTGAGGCAGGAGGATCCCTCGAGCCCAGGAGGTTGAGAAAGCAGCGAGCCATGATAGCACCATGAGACGTTGTTTCAAAAATAAAATAAAATAAACTCCGAATGCCTCTGCTGCACCCCACACCCATTAAATAAGACTCTCTGGGACCTGGGCATTTCTACCAAGTTGATACTCCAGGTCCATGGACCAGCCTTCAGCAGCAACATTCTAGAGAATGTACTGGCCTCTGATCACTATCAGGGCTGATGAGTAATGTAAAGCCAGGGAGGAATCTCCAAGGGTATCCAGCACTCCCTGGGCAGGCTGAGGAATAGCAACGTTGGGATCACCCCCAAGGAAACACCCTCGGCTTTTGCATGAGTTTCCCACACAGGGACTGTTACAGGGGCAGCTGCAATGCTCCCTTGAGGGGAATTACAATGGTGGAGTCCATGTGGGAGCCAGGGTGTTTGTGGGCTGCCAGAAATAACTGGAGGACCCTTGGATAAGGGTTAGTTTTCTTCTTGGGTAAGTTGAGAGGATTTAGATTCATTGTAATGTGACTCCATTTTACCTTTTCCAAATGGTGAAGCATGACATATTGGATAGAGATTTTTATCTGTCTGTCCATCCATCCATTCATCCATCCATCCACTCATCCATCCAGTCACCTACCATCCATTCGTCCACTCATCCATCCATATATCTATTCATCCATCCACCCACTTACCCATTATCCATCCAATTAGTCATCTACCCACACTACTATGCACACAGTCTACCACTTTGCTTATTGTTAATGAACACCAGCTTGCTAATTGTTGCTCTCCAAAATAGTCTGAGATTAGCCATCATTGTTAAACTATCCTATGAGGATAGAAGGCAAGGCTCTAAAGAACGCATACAGAAACAAGCATTCATTCTTCACATGGGATGGCAGTTGCTGAGGTCAAAACTCTAGTACCATTAAGAAACATCCAAAATAGCCACTTGTGGGAGGCCACAAGGCCAAGCCTTTTAATGTTTTTTTGTTTGTTTGTTTTGTTTTGTTTTTGAGATGGAGTTTCACTCGTTTCGCAGGCTGGAGTGCAATGGCGTGATCTCGACTCACCGCAGCCTCTACCTCCCGGGTTCAAGTGATTCTCTTGCCTCAGGCTCCCAAGTAGCTGGGATTACAGGCATGCAGCACCACACCCAGCTAATTTTGTATTTTTAGTAGAGATGGGATTGCATCATGTTGGTCAGGCTGGTCTCAAACCCCTGACCTCAGGTGATCCACCTGCCTCAGCCTCCCAAAGCTGGGATTACAAGTGTGAGCCACCACGCCCGGCCAAGCTCTTTACTATTAGTGCTCTGAATGCTTCAAGAATTCTTGGTGTGGTTAGAAGCTGTGTCTTGAAATAAAGCACTCTGTGTCTTTAGGACATGTGCAAATTTGCTTGGAATTCCATGCAGACATAATGCTCGGCTATGGAAATCAGGCTTTCAGTAACAAGCAATCCTTGTTAGTCAGCACAAATGATCCACAAATGGCCACAGAGCAGCAGCTCATGGGCTTTGTGCAGTGGCAGATTGGCCCCCCTGGAAAGGTGTGCTAGAATGGGAGCACTGCACAACAGCCCTTGAGTCAGCCTGAAGCCTCGTCTCCCCACCCCCAAGCAGATGCAAGCCCTGCGTGAGTCCCTTGGCATTCTGTGATGCCGATGGTTTGAAGGGCACAGCTGCCTGCACAACAGAAGTGATGATGCTGTGTGGATCTCACCCATACAGAAGAAAAGGAAAAAAACAGCCCCATGCCCTTCCTGCTACTCTCCTTCTGCGGTGCTATTACTCCTCTTCCCAGGCTGGAAACATTGCCACTGGCTCTGACTCTGCTGTCACTTTCCTCCTTCCTGTAGCTGTGGTTTGGCATAGCTTTGTCCAGAGACATCGTTGTCCTTGACAGACATTGGGTCATCCAGGATGGTGCAGGAGAGAGGGCACAAAAGGCAATCACGTAGGCCAAGGCAGGTGTGGGTGAAAGCCAACCTTAGCTCCAGAAACAATGTCTGAGGGCATTCATCAGTCTCATTATTAATTCTAGAAGGGGTGAGCTCCAAAGAACCCATCAGTCAAGGGAGCACAGCAGCAGGGTTTCTGGGTGGCAGCCAGTATGTAGCTGTGTATAGTATTAGGCAGCGGTTTGGGTAGGTATTGACTCATAAAGAATCATGAGAGCTTGTGGGCCAGGCTCTGGCCAGAGGCTTGTTCTTTTTTCTTTTTTAAATAGGGTCTCACTCTGTCATCCAGGCTGGAGTGCAGTGGCACAATCATAGCTCACTGCAGCCTCAACCTCATGGGCTCAAGTGGTCCTCCTGCCTCAGCCTCCCAAGTAGCTGGGAGTACAGGCATGTACTACCATGCCTGGCTATTATTTTTTATTTGCTGTAGAAATGGGATCTTGCTGTGTTGCCCAGGCTCATCTTGGACTCAAGCAATCCTCCCACCTTGGCCTCCCAAAGTGCTGGGATTACAGTCATGAACCACAGTGCCCAGCCCAGAGTTATGTTCTGAAGTGCTTGGCAGAGTGTGATGAAGCCAAGGACAGGCTGTCATCTGGCTCCGCAGCAGGGTCAGTGAGAGAAGAAGGAAAGGAAGCTGTTCCTGGGGGCTTCCCCATAGTATTGACTCCAGGTATGCTTGGCATCAATGAAGGATGTGGGGCTGAGACACTGGGTCCAAAGTTTGGGATCATGCCAGGATCCCAGAGCAGCAGAACTGTGGTTACTGATGGGTGTCATGACATTCAACAAGAGTGTCAACCTTTACGTGGGGGTTTTGGAGGCCATTGGTCATGAAAAGCTAGGAAGGTTGAGGTGGGAAAGGAAGTAGAGTTTGGCAGTCCCTCAGATCTTACTCTTACCCAGCTCCATTTCTTCCTTCAAAAAGCCTTTGCTCCTCGTCTTCATGGCGCCCACTCTAGGAGCTAGGTCCACTGCTTTATAGTCTCATTGCCACTCTACACATTCTCTGCCTCATGTTAATTCCCTGGAGAGGCAGTTCTGGGAAATCATTAAGAACCTGATTTAAATATCCCAGCTCTGTGACTTCGTGTATGTGACTTCATCTCCCTGTGCCTCAGTTTCTTCATCTGTGAAACTGAGATAATAATAATAAAATCTACTTCACAGGATTGCTGTGAGAATTAAATAATGATATAGTAAAGCCCTTAAAATAATGCTTGGTATATACTCTCATATATGTGTTTGCTGCTGAAGCTACTTCTGCTACCATTATATAACTCCTCCTGCTCCTCCTCTTCCTCCTCCACACAGTCCAATCCCTTTAAGCCTCCCTGCAGCCTCCAGATGCAAGCACTCCCCAAATCTTCTGATGTTTAACCCACAAGTCCCATCTCTCCTCCATTCCAATGGTCACCACCTCAATTCTAGTTCTCATTGCCTCTGGCCAAGCAATGGCCTTCAGATTGTCCTCCTTTCCTGCAGTTAAGTCCCCTTTTGAGTCATTTTCCAATCTGTCTCTAAGAGTTATTTTTAGAAAATGCAGGCTGGGCGTGGTGGCTCACACCTGTAATCCCAGCACTTTGGGAGGCTGAGGCAGGTGGGTCAAGAGATCGAGACCATCCCAACCAACATGGTGAAACCCCATCTCTACTAAAAATACAAAATTAGCCAGGCGTGGTGGCGCATGCCTGTAGTCCCAGCTACTCAGGAGACTGAGGCAGGAGAATCGCTTGAACCCGGGAGACGGAGGTTGCAGTGAGCTGAGATTGCACCACTGCACTCCAGCCTGGTGACAGAATGAGACTCCGTTTCAAAAAAAAAAAAAAGAAAATGCAGATCAGATCATGTCATTTTGTCTATTTTCAGTAACTACATTGCCCATAAATAAAGGTCAAACTTAATTTGACCCCAAGCCATCTTCTGAATTCTCTGTGTACCTTTTGCTCTAAATATATCCAAATTCTTGCTCTTCTCAAAACCTATTCATATTTTTCCTTGTGCCTAGAAGTAATGAACATTTCTTTCCCTCCCTCTCTCCCTCCCTTTCTTCTTTCCTTCGTTCCTTCCTTCCTTCCCTCTTTCTTTCTTTCCTTCTTCTCTTCCTTCCTTCTCTCTCTCCCATCTTTCCCTTTCTTCCTCCCCCCTCCCTCCCTCCTTCATTCCCTCCCTCATTCCCCCATCTCCTTCCCTCCCACCCTTCCTTCCTTCCTTCCTTCCTTCCTTACTTCCTTCTTTCCTTCCTTCCTCCCTGCCAACTATACTTTTATTCAAACGTTAAAACCCAGATTGAGAGACGTCTTCCCCCATTCCCTCTGCATATACACAGTAGATGGCAATCCTTGAAGGCAAGGACAGAATCTTATTCATGTGGCTCACACATTGGTAGAAATGAAACAAGTAAGTAGAAAATCAGGTTCTGCCACATACGGGTGGTGTCTTAGTCCATTTTGTGTTGCCATAACAGAATACTTGAGACTGGGTAATTTATAAAGAAAAGAGGTTTATTTAGCTCCTAGTTCTGCAGGCTGGGAAGCTCAAGGGTGTGGCCCTGGCTTCTGACATGGCTTCTGTGCTGCATCATAACATGGCAGAGGAGGTCAAAGGAAAAGCAGACATGTCCAAGGGGATAAAACCCAAGGGGCATCCTGGCTTTATACCAACCTGCACTTGAGGGAACTAACCCAGTCTTGCCAGAGTGAGAACTCACTACCAGGAGAACGTACCAAGCCATTCACGAGGGGCCCCCCCAGGAAACAAACACCCCCCACTAGGTCCCCCCACATACACTGCCACACTGGGGATCAAATTTCAAGAAGAGTTTTGGTGGGGACAAACTGAAACTGTGGCAGACGTCATCTCTGAAAGTGAGTTATGGGTAAGGTAGCTTCAGTAATTTATGACAGAGAGGGAAACTTTTCGGGTAGTGCTAAATAAGGATATTTCCTCTTTCTGTCCAAAATGTCAGGTACCTTGCAATAGCCAGAGAGAAAGCATTCCAAACGATAGCAGTGGCTACAGAGGAGTGGAACTCTCTAGGTTTCTGCTTTGTCGGAAGTGTGCACTTTCAAGTCAGGAATACCTGGAGCAAGAGATTCAGGAAAACAGAAGCAGACAAACTCCAACTCAAGTCATTGTGTGCTGAACTGTGAGCAGCTAGGGATAGAGATCCGGGAACTGTTGGAGGGGAGGATGTCAGCCTTGATCCAAAGACATGGCCACGAGCACCTGAATTTGTGTTGGATGTGAAACATTGTGGGAACCAGAAAACAAGGGAAAAGCTGGTGGATTAAAGGTAAAGGGCCTATGCAAGGCAGAGCTGAGCTATTCCAAGCTACCAGGAACTATGTTCTGTCACTATTGCTGCTGAACAAGTCATCCCTAGCCTTAGTAGGTGGTCATGAATTTGCCATTTTGTGCATGAATCTGCGACTGGACATGGTTCCTTGGGAAGGCTGGTTTTTGCTCTTTGTGGCATCAGCTGGGAGCTGGAGAATCCACTTTAGGACAGCTCTCTCATGTGGTTGGCAAGTTGGTTCTGGATGTGAGCTGGGAGCTCAGTGGGAGATGAGGGCCAGGAGTCTTGGTTTTCCTCCATCTGGGCCTCTCCACAAGCTGCTCAGGCTTCCTTACAACATGGTGGTTTAGTTCTGAGCGTGGGGTCACAAAAGAAGCAGGTGAAGCCGAGTGCTAGCAAATGTTGAACAATTGGTTTCCTGGGGTAGAAAAAGCCCTAATTTGTAGTGTTTGCTAATTTCCAGGGAGTAAATAATCCCACCATGGCTAATTTCAAACTACTGAACATAGAATTGGGAAGAGATGTATATAATTAGCTTTCAAGAGCTGGTATAATCTCCAGCATCTCACTGGGTGGAAACTGACCTAGCCTTGGAGGTCACATAGTGTCACTGGTACTGTAGTCCACAGACATGTCTAAATGCAAGAGAAAGGAACTTAGACCTCTATATCTTGATGGAAAGAGTATCAAAGTACCATTGTAAGAAGAACTGTGGGATGGGAGATATTTTTGCTACAATTTAGAAAGTACAGTAGGCTGCAGAATAGAGATATAGGCCTAGAGAAGCGAGGTAAAGAATGAAAATTGGTAGGGAGGTCAGATGTCAAGTGATGAGAGCAATTGACATGTGCCCTCCATGCCCTGGGAGAAGTAGGCGGGAAGGGCTGGGTGTGGTGGCTCCTGCCTGTAATCCCAGCACTTTGGAAGGCCAAGGTGGGTGGATCACTTGAGGCCAGGAGTTCGAGACCAGCCTGGCCAAGATGGTGAAATTGTGTCTTTACTAAACATTCAAAAAAATTAGCTGGATGTGGTGGTGCATGCCTGTAATCCCAGCTACTTGGGAGGCTGAGGCACAAGAATTACTTGAACACAGGAGGTGGAGGTTGCAGTGAGCTGAGATCACACCACTGTACTCCAGCCTGGGTGACAGAGGGAAACTGTCTCAAACAAACAAACAAAAAAGGCAGGCAGGGAGGAGGTGCTGGTGAATTGGAGACCACCCACATTGGGTGAGCCAAACACTCAAACACTTCTGTGGACAAAGCCAGCCCTCAGGCAAGTTGTTGGCAACATTTAACACAGTCCCAACTCAGAGGAGACTACAGGAAATAAAATAGTTCTTATGTTTTTTAAAGCATATTAACTTGGCAGCCTGGATTTAAAAAAATAAATGGCTGAGTGCAGTGGCTCATGCCTGTAATCCCAGTACTTTGAGAGGGTGAAGAGGGAAGATCACTTGAGACTGTTGACCAGTCTGGGCAACATAGTAAGATCCCATCTCTACAAAAAATAAAAATAAATAGCTAGATGTGGTGGCACATGCCTGTAGTCCCAGCTACTGAGGAAGCTGAAGTGGGAGGATCACTTGAGCCCAGGAGTTCAAGATTGTAGTGAGCTATGGTAGAGTCACTGTACTCCAGCCTGGGTGACAGAGTGAGAACCCAACTCTAAAAACAGAAACAAAACGAAACAACCCCTGCCTTTTGGTTATCATTTTAAAAAGTCATCAGAAATGAGTAGACCCAAGTGCCATTCGCATTCAAGGCTCTGATAAATAGTTGCCCTATGGAATGCTGCTTAAATCAGTCCTATTTCATTTTGAGCATATCTAATATTTCCAAGGCACAGTGTTTGCTTTGTATGTATGTATAATATGCACACATGTTCTATCAATGCACATATAGATATATACATATATATGTATAATTAGCACATGTAATTAGCACATGTCACAGTGTGTGTGCAATAATATTTGCTAATTGAATGAAGTCAATTTGGCACTAGCTAGTGTGATTCTTGTACTATTTTCTTTTTTCTTTTCTTTTTCTTTTCTTTCTTTCTTTCTTTTTTTTTTTTTTGAGACAGAGTCTTGCTCTGTTGCCCAGGTTGGAGTACGGTGGCATGATCTTGGCTCACTGCAACCTCCGCCTCCTGGGTTCAAGCGATTCTTGTGCCTCAGTCTCCCAAGTAGCTGGAATTACAGGCGTGTGCCACCACGCCTGGCTAATTTTTGTATTTTTAGTAGAGACAGAGTTTCACCATGTTGTCCAGGCTGTGCTCAAACTCCTGACCTCAGGTGATTTGCCTGCCTTGGCCTCCCAAAGTGCTGGAATTACATGTGTGAGCCACCGCACCCAGCCTCTTGTACTATTTTCCACATGCATCTTTGCTGCAGAGCCCAGAATGAAGAAATGACAGCACAGTTGGCTGATTTAGATAAAGGTTACACATAGCTGGTGACCTGAGGGGTCAGAGTGGTATTATGGGTTGGAATTCAGGGTGGGGTCCTACAAATCCACTCTGTCCTTTGCCACCACACTGGGCAATGCTTCCTACGACTCGGAGTCAGGCTGCATTCTTTGCAGCCTGATTAGCTGTGATTAGCCAGTCCCCAGATCCTTCAAACCCTGGTTTTCCCTTCTCCGTGCTAAGATGACTTTTTTGGCAATGTTTGCCCCTGCCAGAGAAGAGGGGCAGGAACAACAGTGACATTCACAGTGGGAAATTTTCATACTGGCTGGAAGCATCCACTAAAATTAAATGTACGGATTATTTGTGGGTTTCATTTTTTAGACTATTTCTGTTGCCCACTGACACAAACAATTGGAAACTGACTATAGTAGCTCTTTGAGAAGATTATGGAAACACAGTGAACAACTTATGCAGCTGGATGAATTGGGAGCGTGGGTCTTCTGATTTTTGTATGTTAATTTTTTATGTTTTCAAGTTGGGATCTCACTCTGTCACCCAGGCTGGGGTGCAGTGGCGTGATCTCAGCTCACTGCAACCTCCACCTTCTGGGTTCAAGCGATTCTTCTGTCAGCCTCCCAAGTAGCTGGGATTACAGGCACCTGCCACCATAACTAGCCAATTTTTGTATTTTTAGTAGAGACAGGGGTTTCGCCATGTTGGCTGGTCTCGAACTCCTGGCCTCAGGTGATCTACCCACATCGACCTCCCAATGTGCTGGGATTACAGGCCTGAGCCATCACACTCAGCCCAGGTCTTCTGATTTTTGTATGTGTGTGCGCTAATAAAAATTTTAGCATATAGCTTTCAATTAATTGATTCATGTTTACTGGGAACCTTCTATATTCAGTTAGGGAATTTGCAGTAGGCCATAGTCCCTGATCTCTAGAGAAGCAGGGTCTACCTGTGAGAGGTTATACAGCAATACAATATCAGTAGCCACTCAATACAATGGTTTAAGCCAAGAAAGCACTAATGTTTATTTTAGGGTTATAGAGTATACAGTGCCTGATTGGAAGAGACATGAGAAATTGACAAATGGCCTGAACAAACTATGGATGAGGTAGAAAAATGTGTTTATCAGATATGGGAGGGCTTCAAGAGGAAAATTCTTCACAGCCTGAAGAGCAGGTGGGTAGCACCAGGGGGTGGAGGAGTGAGGGGCATGGGGGTGAGGGATTGGGGTGAGAAGAGCATTCCTGAGTAGAACCTCAAAAGCAAAACCTCAGAATGAAGAAAGTAGAAGACAATTTCTTCTTTGTCGCCTGGGGCTGGAGTGCAGTGGTGTGATCTCGGCTCACTGCAACCTCCACCTCCCGGGTTCAAGTGATTCTCCTGCCTCAGCCTCCTGAGTAGCTGGGACTACAGGCACGTGCCACCACGACTGGTTAATTTTTTTGTATTTTTAGTAGAGATGGAGTTTCACTGTGTTAGTCAGGATGATCTCAAACTCCTGACCTTGTGATCCACCCTCCTCAGGCTCCCAAAGTGTTGGGATTACAGGTGTGAGCCACCATGCCCATCCAGAAGACAATTTTTTTTAACGTAAAAGTTTGTTTTTGGATTTTTAGTTTCTTGAAATGTGTACTTATTGACTCTAAATGGACTTATTATATTGGTAGATCTGCAAGAGAGTACTATTATTTTAAAATATGGGAAAAAGGCAACTTTTTTTTATCAGACCAGAGTGGCTGGAATGGAATGTTCTGGAAGGTGGGCAGCTGGCAGCAGGACTGAGTAAATTCCTTTGAACCAGACTGTGGTAGACCCGGTAACCTGGTCAAATAACAAAATGTTTTTCTAGGGCGAGATGTTGTTTTCATGAAAACATAGCATTGCTACATGTTTTGTTTATGCCCAAGTGTGCTGTCTGTGAAAAAATAAATTGCTTATTTATTTTTTGAATATGTATATGTTAACAAAAATTCAAAAGACACAAAAAGGTATGTAGCACCAATTAAGTCTCCTGCTCACCCCTGCCCCCTGGCAAGCCAGTTCTTTATTCTAAGACAATTTAGCAGGTTTTGTTAGGAGTTTTTGTTATACGCTATTTGCCAACATCAAAAAGGTCTCAGGGCTTAGAAAGAGCCAGTATTATCTGTATCATTTCGAGTTGTGCTCAGTTTTAAAATTCTAGTCCTCAACTGCAGCCCAAAGCCAGCACTGTGTCAAGTGAACACTGGTTGCAAGAATTGTCAACACTGCCCATGTGACATTTATTTATTTATTTTGAGATGGAGTTTCACTCTTGTTGTCCAGGCTGGAGTGCAATGGCACAATCTAGGCTCACTGCAACCTCCACCTCCCTGGTTCAAGCAATTCTCCTGCCTCAGCCTTCCAAGTAGCTGGGATTACAGGTGCCTGTCATCACGCCTGGCTAATGTTTGTATTTTTAGTAGATACAGGGTTTTGTCATGTTGACCAGCTGGGTTGACCTCAGGTGATTCACCCACCTTGGACTCCCAAAGTGCTGGGATTACAGGCGTGAGCCACCATGCCCGGCCAATGTAGCATTTAGTACATAAGTGCATGAGATTCTTTTGGGTTTTTGGGTTCTAAAGCATAGAACACAGTCAAACCATCTCAGGCCCAAAACGGAGCTGTTGTCTTGTAAAGAGATCTCACAGAATCAGAGCAAAGAAGTCGAAATAGAAGCAGTCTCTGGGGAACTGTGTCTGGGCATCACAAACTGAAGTCTATCTTCTCTTTCTCTTTCTTTTCCTGATTGTGTGCTGTGGGTTTGTGCAATTCATCTCTTTGTACAGATTAGCCCTTTTTTTGTTGAAAATAGTTTGCCCTCTTCCCTAAATCGATATGACCTTTCAGCTCTAGCGCTCACCACCCCTATTGGCAAAAACTTCTATGCCTTTTAGCTCAAATTCTGGTGAGAATTGAATTGTACCAGTTTGTCTCCCTGAGCCAGGCCACATACAAGCAATAGCTCACACTGGCTGTCTTTGGTCACATGTCTATCCCTGGTCCACTGGGCTGTTATTTGAGAGGAGCAAGGGAAGGTCAAATGGCAGGTTAGAGGTCCCTTTCAGGCAGTTCAGAATTACCCTTTTGACCTTATCTTGTTTCCACTGCTGTGTGTAACCTCCTTAAGGACAAAGACCCTGAGGGTTTCTAGCTTGGTATTAAACACATAGTTTGATGCTTGGTACATATTCGTTGGTTTTATTGATTTTTGCCCCCCTCTTGGAAGATACTATCCTTCAGAAAGGACTGAAAAGCCTGCATTTTAGATATTTATTCAACTGCCATTAAAGGAGTATGGTGAAGCAGATAGGACTCAAAAGTTAGTTACTGCCAGGAGGTAATGATTTAAAGCTGTGTGTTCCTCTTTTGAACAGGATCAATGGATTATTTTCATTAGAAACACAAGGCAAAATAATAATAATCATCATCATCACACAGAGGCAGAGCAGCTATAGCCTGGGATATGTCCTTTAGATAGAATTTAACTATATATCTACTCAGCCTCCTGAAAGTGTGACAGAGTAATAAACTCTTTTTTTTTTTTTTTTTTTTTTTGAGACAGAATCTCGCACTGTCACCCGGGCTGGAGTGCAATGGCATGATCTCGGCTCACTGCAACCTCCACCTGCTGGGTTCAAGCAATTCTCCTGCCTCAGCCTCCCAAGTAGCTGGTATTACAGGCACCCGCCACCACATCTGGCTAATTTTTTGTATTTTTAGTAGAGATGGGGTTTCACTATGTTGGGCAGGCTGATCTCGAACTCCGGACCTCGTGATCCACCCGCCTCAGCCTCCCAAAGTGCTGGGATTTCAGGCATGAGCCACCGCACCCAGCCTGAGTAATAAGCTCTTAATTGGAATATCTTGGAGGTGGCCAGCCCTAGTGAGTGAAAACTGTGAAAGTTTGACAAGCATTTAGCCAAGTACAAGGCCTACTTTAATGACTAGATAAGAATCTTTGATAAGAGTAGAATGTTTACATGCAAGTGATGCTGATAATGTGATTGTCAAGTATCCAGAGTTAATTTTCTTAAGTAGATTCAACGTCCGTTTTCCAATTTTGTTAGAATTGATCATTTGATTTGCAAACATATTTCTAAAATCGCTACTAATTTCAGAAGAGCTGATTCTGGATGTGTCTTTTATTGGCTCATAAACATTTGCCATCTACTTGTGAATTTATAATTGCCAAAAATTGGGTTAAATTCGAATTGTTTTCTTGGGGAAAATGTTAGACAAGGGATGAATGAAGCACTTATGCTCGGCTAAGGTAAATATATGTGCATCATTTACATTTGGTACATAAACAAGAAGTGTTATCTGGCCAGGTGTGGTGGCTCATGCCTGCAATTCCAGCAGTTTGGGAGGCCAAGGTGGAAAGATCGCTCAAGGCCAAGAGTTGGAGACTAGTCTGGGCAACTAGCAAGACCTCGTCTCTACAACACATAAAAAAACTAGCCAGGTGTGGTGGCACACACCTGTAGTCCCAACAACTACTCAGGAGGCAGGGGCTGGAGGACCACTTCAGCCTAGGAGATTGAGGCTGCAGTAAGCTATGATAACAGGTTTTGCCATGTTGACCAGGCTGGTCTCAAACTCCTGACCTCAGGCGATTCGCCCACTTCAGCCTCCCAAAGTGCGGGGATTATAGGCGTGAGCCACCGCAATTCAGTCTGGATGATAGAGCAAGACCCCAGTCTTTAAAAAAAAAAAAAAAAAAAAGTGTCATTTGTCGGGAAGCACTAGGAAATGGAATTTTGGAAATCAAAGTCCAGACATTGAGCAAAGGTGACCAGGATAATCTCTCAGCCTGATTTTACCTTATCAGGAAGTGAAGAGTGTCCATCCCTTTGACCCCAAGCAGGCCTTGTCACTACTTTAATAAAGAGAGTACAGAAAATGACTCTGGGTCAGATCAGGCATAGCTCTTTGCTCACCTGGCAGCTTCCAGTTCCTGCCTCTTGGGAGCCATCTGCCTTAGAAGTGTGTTCACCATTAGGAAGAAGTCCAAGTGGAGAGGCCTGGAAGATGTGGCACCTGTAGAATGATGGAGGCCAAGGAGAGTACTGAGGCACCACACGTGAGAGGGAGGAAGCCCTCTTGGAAGCGGGTCCTCCAGTCCTCGCCTGCCCAACTTGTGACAGGGAGAGCAGAGATTCACCGTCGGCCGAGACTTGCGGACACACAACATCTTGAGCAGCTTAAATGGTGGTTTTAACTGTTGGGGTCATAAGTCACTTGTTTCTTCTGGGCCTCTATTGGTTCATCAGTAAAAGGTCAGTGGTACCTTTTTCTCTGTTTCATAGGATTGATGTCAGATTTATCATGACGTCATGCTGAGACAACAGGTGTGAAAATTGTTTTATAGGTTACGAATGTTAAGAAATGGAGCACAGTGGGTAGGCTCAAAACATGTGAGTTAGCCAGGCATGGTGGTACGCCCCGGTAGCCTCAACTACTTGGGAGGCTGGGGCAAGAGGATCACTTGTGTCGAGGGGTTGGAGATGGCAGTGAGCTATGATTGCACTACTGTACTCCAGCCTGGGTGACAGAATGACACCTCGTCTCAAAACCAAACCAAACCAAAACAAAATAAAATATTTTGATTTAA
Source organism: Macaca nemestrina (assembly GCF_043159975.1). Lineage (NCBI taxonomy): Eukaryota > Metazoa > Chordata > Mammalia > Primates > Cercopithecidae > Macaca > Macaca nemestrina. The sequence continues at coordinate 131,819,384 of NC_092128.1, forward strand.
AAAAAATTTTTTTTGAGATGGAGTCTCACTCTGTTGCCCAGGCTAGAGTACAGTGGCACAATCTAAGCTGACTGCAACCTTCACCTCCTGGGTTCAAGCAATTCTCCTGTTTCAGCTTCCCATGTAGCTGGGACTACAGGCACGTGCCACCATGTCCAGCTAATTTTTGTATTTTTAGTAGAGACAAGGTTTCACCATGTTGGCCAGGCTGGTTTTGAACTCCTGACCTCAGGTGATCCGCGTGCCTCAGCCTCCCAAAGTGCTGGGATTGCAGGTATGAGCAACTGCGTCTGGCAAATTTTTTAAAAAATGTGATGTGTCCCAGTGTGCACGCTGAATGTGACAGATGCTGATTGTTCTTATGATCACAGCTCTTGAAGACCCTGGTATCATCTATCTTTTGTCCTCAGGTTCCCTTGCTGACTCCTACTCTTTCTCTTTTTTCAAAAAAATATTTTTGTTAGAGGTAGGGTTTCCCTCTGTAACTCTGTCTGGAATTTAGTGGTGCGATCATAGCCCAGTGCAGGCCCGACCTCCTAGACTCAAGTGATTCTCCCCTCTTAGCCTCCTAGGTAACTAGGACTACAGATGTGAATACCACCACTCCCGGGTAATTAAAAAAAAATATTTAGAGGTGGGGTCTCACTATTGCCCAGGCTGGTCTTGAACTACTGACCTCAAGTGGTTCTCCTGCCTCAGATTTCTGAGTAGCTGGGACTCCAGGTGTGTACCACTGCAGCTGGCTAATGTAAAAAATTTTTAGAGATGGGGTCTTACTATATTGCCCAGGTTGGTCTTAAACTCCTGGCCTCAAGTGAGTCTCCTGCCTCAGTCTCCCAAGTAGCTGGGACTACAGGTGTGAGCCACCACACCCAGTTAGCTTCTATTCTCTAACCCAGTTACCTGTCATATGTCAGAGGCCCCCAGGGAAGGGTAGAGGAGATCCTGATTCTAGAATTCTGTTTTATGATTCTTGTGCTATTGACATACTGGCCACTCCAAAACACAAGGCTCAAGGAAACTGTGAAACTGTTAGTAGCCTTGTTCTTCCTAGGGTCATTCCTTTTTTTTTTTTTTTGAGATGGAGTCTCACTTTGTCGCCCAGGTTGGAGTGCAGTGGCATGATCTCGGCTCACTGCAAGCTCCGCCTCCTGGGTTCACGCCATTCTCCTGCCTCAGCCTCCCAAGTAGCTAGGACTACGGGCACCCGCCATGACGCCTGGCTAATTTTTTTTTTTTTTTTAATTTTTAGTCAAGACGGGGGTTTCACCATGTTAGCCACGATGGTCTCGATCTCCTGACCTTGTGATCTGCCCACCTCGGCCTCCCAAAATGCTGGGATTACAGATGTGAGCCACCGCAATTGGCCAGGTAATTCCTTTTATTTGAATTTAGACTTGATTTTTGACTGAATACTTTTCCACATTTATTGCACCTGTAGATTTTTTTTCAGTATGAACTCTGATGTTTCCTCAGATGTACATTTTAGACAAAGTTTTTTCCATGTTTATTACATTTGTAGGTGTTCTCTACTATACAAATTCTCTGCTGAGTAAGATGTGAGAAAACGTTAATGGTTTTACTACTGACTTTTCATTTTACCAACATTTGTAAAGCGTTTCTCCAATACAAATACTGTAGTGTTCTCTCAGGTATATGGACAAACTTCTTTCCAAATTCCTTACATGTATAAGGTTTCTGTCCAGCATTAATTCTCTGATGTTGGGTAAATTGTGAACACCAGTTAAAGGTTCTGCCTCATGTTCTACACTTGCAGCATGTCTCTCCAGCATAAATCTTGTGTGTGTGGTAAGGTTTGAGCCCACAATAAAAGTTTGCCACATTCTTTACATTTTTAGGGTTTCTCTCTAGTGTTAATTTTCTGATGTTGAGTAAGACACAAGCAGTTAAATGCTTTGTCACATTTATTACGTTTGTAGGATTTCTCTTTGTGTATGGATTCTCTGGTGTTATGTAAGGTTTGAGTACCAGTGAAAGGCTTTGACATATGTTTTATGTTTCAATGGTTTCTCTCCAATAAGAATTATCTTATGTCTATTTATATTTGATGACTGACTGAATACTTTCCCACATATTCTGCATCTGTATGTGATTTTTTCCAACATGACTTCTCTGCTGTTGAGTAAGTTTCGAGGACTCGCTCAAAGTTTCACCACATTCATCGCATTTGTAAGGCCTCTGTTGAATATGTATACTCTGATGGAAAATAAGGTTTCCACATTGGCAAAAGACTTTCCCACATTTCTCACATTGGTAATGATTCCCTGGAAAATTAGTACTTTAATGTTTACTAGAATTTGACCTTGGTTAGAGTTTCTAAGTTTCATTACAATTGTTATGTTTCCAAAATTGATGTTAATGTTTACTTTAAAAAATATGGTTTTGGTTGGGCATGGTGGTTCATGCCTGTAATCCCAGCAGTTTGGGAGGTGAGGCAGGTGGATCACGAGGTCAGGAGTTCAAGACCAGCCTGGCGAGGATGAAGATGGTGAAACCCCATCTCTACTAAAAATACAAAAATTAGCAAGGTGTGGTGGCAAGTGCCTGTAATCCCAGCTACTTGGGAGGCTGAGGCAGAGAATTGCTTGAACCCAGGAGGCAGAGGTTGCAGTGAGCTGAGATCGCACCACTGCACTCCAGCCTGGGTGACAGAGCAAGACTCCATCTCAAAAAAAAAAAAAAAGAAACAAAAAAATACATATATGGTTTTGTAGAAGTAGCTAACGTAAACTAAGTTTTTTTCTGAGATGCTGTATATTCCTAATTTTCTTTGGCAGTTAAATATTTGCTGTTGTAGTTGTTGCACATTGGTTATCTATAATAACATTCTCTCTGCCCTTAACGTTCACACAAATTTTCCCAGATTTTCCTTAAGAGTAAATTCTCATGGCCACAGCTTTTCTATCTTCCCAGTATCACTTTTTCAAATGAATGTATCCATTGCTCTGGCAAAAGGCCTTGATTGTAATGAGAAGAAATCATTGGAAAAATAAACATGATAAATTATTCTACTAACTAGATTCAGGGGAGTATACTTTACAAAGCTAATATAAAAATCATATAAAGTGAGAACATCACCAAGATGGCAGAAGAGAAAACCACTGGCTCTCATTCCTCCATTGCTATATGAGTTTAACAATATGTTGACCAAATTGCCTATGTGAGAATGATCAAAACCAGTTAAGAATTTAAAACACCGCAGGTGAGCACAATGCTGAAAAGAAACATGTAGAAGAGGAAAGAAAGCTTGTTATATTTGCCCACCATGGCCCTATCTTCTCCTTAATACAGTATGGTACAAATAGAAGAAACTCCAACTACTGGGTTCTCCCTCAGAACTGATATCAAAGAGTAAAACATGTTTACATTCTTGGCTTTTTAGGGGCACTGTCCAAAGACTGCCTCTTTTTCTCCCCTCACAGAGTGCTAAAGGGAATGGCGGTTTATACTTAGACCTGCTGAGACCAAAAGTAAATGATTGTTTTGGCACCAAAGAGACTGCAGTACCATGTACCTACCACAGAGATAGCAAGAAATTATGGGTCATGAAGAAGAAACCTGGGCCAAACTTTTTAATTGGAAAATAAACACACAATTTCAAAGAAAACACATTCTTAAACAGGTTTCAGAGAACTCCAGAATCTATAGCCCAGCTGACTGGTGTCACACTTCTTGTGAACAAAGTCACTCCATAAATATCATGACCTGGAATTTTTAAAGTGGCCAATTCTCAACAAAAGATCACAAGGCATGCGAAGAATCAGGGAACTATGGCCTAAATAAAAGAACAAAACAAATCTCCAGATACCAAACCTAAAAATGAAGATGCATAAATTGCCCAACAAAAATTCAAAATATACATCTTTATAATCCTTAATGATACTATCATACGAATAATACTAATACTTATCAAAAATATAGACAAATAAATGAATTCAGGAAAGAATATCAACCAAGTCATAAAAACTATAAAAAAAAAACAGATTGTAGAACTGAAGAATACAAAAAGAAATAATGTCTAATAAATTGTCAAATTTGCAGAAGAAAACAGACATAAAAATTCAGGAAGCTCAATGAACTCCGACTAGGATACACATAAACACACCTACAACAAGAAACATTGTAAGAGTCAAACTTTCAAGAGTTGCAGACAAGGAGAGAATCTTGAAAGGAGCAAGAGTATAATGACATGTTATCTTATAACCATGCTCCTATGAGATTATCAATGGATTTATCAGCAGGACCCTTGCAAGCCCGAAAGAGTTGAGCGATATAGTCTAAGTGCTGAAATACTGAACACCACCAATTAAGAATATTAGATCAAATGAAATTGTCCTTCAAAATAAGGGAACAATAATAACTGCAAGATGAACAAAAGCTGCAAAAAGTTTATCACCACGAAACATATCCTATAAGAAATACTAGTTTCTTCCATTGAAAAAATAAAATGATGCTAGAAATAAATACAGAATTATATAAAAATATATTGTACTCACCAGACTCGGTGGCTGATGCCTGTAATCCCAGCACTTTGGGAGGCCAAGGCGGGCTGATCACCTGAGGTCAGGAGTTCGAGACCAGCCTGGCCAACATAGTGAAACACCTTCTCTACTAAAAATACAAAATTAGCCAGGTGTGGTGTACATGCCAGTAGTCCCAGTTACCTGGGGGGCTGAGGCAGGAGAATCGCCTGAACCCAGGAGGCGGAGGTTGCAGTGAACCGATATTGCGCCATTGCATGCTAGCCTGGACAACAAGGGCAAAACTACTCTCAAAAAAAAGAAAAAAGAAAAAAAGAAAAAAAAATTCGGGCTGGGCGCGGTGGCTCATGCCTGTAATCTCAGCACTTTGGGAGGCCGAGATGGATGGATCACGAGGTCAGCAGTTCGAGACCATCCTGGCTAACACGGTGAAACCCCATCTCTACTAAAAATACAAAAAATTAGCCAGGCGTGGTGGCGGGCGCCTGTAGTCCTAGCTACTCAGGAGGCTGAGGCAGGAGAATGGCATGAACCCGGGAGGCGGCGCTTGCAGTGAGCTGAGATCACGTCACTGCACTGCAGCCTGGGCGACAGAGTGAGACTCCGTCTCAAAAAAAAAAAAAAATATATATATATATGAATTTATATATATGTAGTTCTATATAGCGTGTATACTGTATACTATATAGAGTTCTATATAGCGTGTATATTGCATACTATATAGAGTTCTATATAGCATGTATACTGTACACTATAGAGTTCTATATAGCATGCATACTGTATACTATAGAGTTCTATATAGTGTGTATACTGTATACTATAGAGTTCTACATAGTGTATATTGTATACTATTTATAGAGTTCTATATGTATAGTGTATACTGTATACAGTCCTATGTGTATAGTGTATACTGTATACAGTCCTATACGTATAGTGTATACTGTATATAGAGTTCTATATGTATAGTGTATACTGTACACAGAGTTCTATATGTAGTGTATACTGTATACAGAGTTCTATATGTATAGTGTATACTGTATACAGTCCTATATGTATAGTGTATACTGTATACAGTCCTATATGTATAGTGCATACTGTATATAGAGTTCTATATGTATAGTGTATACTGTACACAGAGTTCTATATGTAGTGTATACTGTATACAGAGTTCTATATGTATAGTGTATACTGTATACAGTCCTATGTGTATAGTGTATACTGTATACAGTCCTATACGTATAGTGTATACTGTATATAGAGTTCTATATGTATAGTGTATACTGTACACAGAGTTCTATATGTAGTGTATACTGTATACAGAGTTCTATATGTATAGTGTATACTGTATACAGTCCTATATGTATAGTGTATACTGTATACAGTCCTATATGTATAGTGCATACTGTATATAGAGTTCTATATGTATAGTGTATACTGTACACAGAGTTCTATATGTAGTGTATACTGTATACAGAGTTCTATATGTATAGTGTATACTGTATACAGTCCTATATGTATAGTGTATACTGTATATAGAGTTCTATATGTATAGTGTATACTATATACTATATAGAGCTCTATGTATAGTATATACTATATAGAGTTCTATATAATATATAGAACTTCTCTATATATAGTATATAGAGTTCATAGAGTTCTCTATATAGTATATACTATAGTTCTATACATAGTATATACTATATAGTTCTATATACTATATATAGTTCTCTATATAGTATATACTATATAGTATATATTATATATAGTTCTGTATACTATATATAGTTCTATATATACTATATACTATATATAGTTCTAGATATACTATATATAGTTATATAGATATATACTATATATAATTACTATATGTAGCAACTATATATAACATATGTATATGTATAGTTCTCTGGCAAAAGTATAAACATACACAAATACAGAATTCTTTATTGTCATACTGATGGTGCATAAAACACTTTCAATATTTCTGTAGAATTTGCAAAATAAAAGCACAAATATTAGAATTATCTGATAATGAATATACAATATAAAAATATATAATTTGCAACATTGATAACATAAAGTTGAGAAGAGATGCAAAGACAAATAATTTTTGTATTCAGTTGAACTTAGGTTGTTGCCAGTTCAAAACAGATTGCTGAAACTTTAAGATATTTTATGTAGTGTCCACGGTAACTACAAAAATAATACCCGAAGAGAATAAAATTAATGAAAACATGCCACAACAAAAATCAATGAAACAAAAAGGAAGAAATAAGAGAAAAAGAATAACAAGATAGCTATGAGTAACAGAGAAAATATTTAACAAAATGGCAATAGTAAGTCTATAACTTCATAAATTTCTTTTATGAAGAGAAATTTAAATACACATGGAGTAAAATTCTTGATCAAAATACAGAATTAGCTAAAGGGATTTAAAATGTGTTCAAACTTATGGTGTCTATAAAAGATTCACTTTAGATCTAAAAATTTTAAAAATGAAAATTTAAAATGTATTTATTTTTAAAAATTACATTACATATGCCAGCACTTTTTGTGTTTTTGTATGTTTTTGTGTTTTTGTATCAAATTACTATCTGGGGATACTTGCACTCAGCTTCACTTAATGATTCTTGCAATGTGCGTCTGTTAGCAACACATTGCCTCAGTTGTTTGTTATTTGTTTACCTGTAATGTAATTGTTCTCTATTTTTCATAGATAGATTTTATGGGTACAGGACTCTGGATTGGCAGGGTTTTTATTTTCCTTTCTAACAGGACTAAAAAATACTTTTAAAAATTTTAAATGCTTCTGGAGGGGCAAACAAATGAAGACCTAAAAAGTCACCGAGATGTATTAATGATAGCATAGTGACAGCAGCTGATTATAGAGTGGACTGGGTTGAAGACAGCAAGAAGACATAATGGCAGATGTTAAAAGCCTGCAGGGCAGGTGTCCAAGGTGAGACTGTTTGCTAGAGCATCAAAAATAAAATGTGAGACAGATACTTCAGAAAAAAACCAATTAGCCTGATCTCATATTCAAGTGAAAGATCCTTTGGTTTATTAGAAAAAAAAAATCACCACTTCAACACAAGATAGAGTTTAGTTAAGTAACTGGACCAAAACTATGACCATCGTAATAAACATTAAGTTGAAAGTTAGGGTTATTTTTAACACAGATGTAATTGGCGGGTGGTACAAAAGCAAAACCAAATGGTAGTGTCTAAAAAGCCAGTACTCAATTGCTGAGTGTGTGAGATCCAGTATCTCTTGAGTAGAAGGCACAGAGGAGACCAAGGATTGGGGATGGCAGAAAACACCGCCACAGGAGCCTAGGAGTCCATGTGTAAATAAGCTGTCTTATGAAAGGCAGTGCACATCCTAACCCTCAGTGTTGCATGAATGGATGGCTTCTTTCTGCCCTCTCTAAACATAACTGATGAAATAAGTGGAAGAAATAAGTGCTAAAATTCAGCCTGTATTCTGATTCCAATGCCAGGTGCCCTGGTGCAGGGCTGTATCACCTGAAGGGCAGAGTACTATACCTGACTAGGTCAGTCAGAGGAGACATTTTTCTCTTTTCCACAGTGGGTTTTATATTCTAGCTAGGACCCTGAGGCCACTGGATTACAATTATCATTTTATTTGCACAACATGGATGAAACTGGAGGACATTATGCTAAGAGGACCAGGAGAGAATCTTGAAAGGAACAAAAGTATAATGTCATGTTATCTATAATCATGTTCCTATGAGATTATCAGTGGATTTAAGTGAAATAAGTGGATTTAAGTGAAATAAGCCAAGCACAGAAAGACAAATACTGTATGACTTCAGTATGTGGAAGCTAAAGATGTTGAAGTGATAGAAAGAGGAGAAAGGTGATTACCAGAGGCTGGGATAGGGGTGGAATTGCGTAAAGGAAAGATGTTGACTAAAGGGTGTAAGTTTCAGTTAGACTGAGGAAATACATTTGGTGATCTATTGCAAAGCATGGTAACCACAGTTAATAATTTACTGTATATTTTAATACCTAAAAGAATAGGTGTTTAGCAAGTTGGTGAGGTGATAAATATATTAATTAGCTTGACTGGATCTTTCTATAGATCAAAACATGACATTGTACCACATAAATAGACAAAATTACTTTTGCCAATTAAAAAAATTATTCCTGTGCAAGACTTCCTATGGCTACGATAAACTTCAGTATTTACTAAGAAAATATTCTTAAATCACCAGAATCACAGTGGGAAGACTAAAATTAATGCTGACATTGTATATATATAGTGTGTGTGTGTATAAAGAAATACTTGTATAAAAATGCTGAAGCAGAATTTTCTAATTTATTTCACATCATAAGTGTTAATCAATTGGGAGAAATAAAAATGATTATGTTTGTGATAATTTTGAGTATAGACTTAACACTGATAATGCCTAATCTTTTTTCAGATACACAACTGTTTCCTCCTTGCCACTACAATGTACATACTTCCCATTTATCTTATTAAAAACTGCTCAGTTTTACAAGTTGCTGTTGGAATCTCAGCCAACAGCTTCCTCCTTCTACTTTGCATCTTTTCTCTCCTTCTAAACCACAGACTAAAACCCACTGACCTGACCACTTGTCACTTGTCCCTCATCTACATAGTGAAGTTCTTCACTGCACTATTATTGGGGTCTCCAAACCTGTTGGAGTCATTAAACTTCCAGAGGGACTTCAAATGTAAGGCACTTTTCTACCTGAGCAGGGTGATGCGGGGCCTCTCCATCTGCACCACCTGCCTCCTGAGCATGTTCCAGGCCATCACCACCAGCTCCAGCACCTCCTGGTTGGCAAGATTTAAACATAAATCCGCAAATTACATTATCCGTGTTTCCTTCTTCTTATGGTTCCTCAACTTTCAGTAGTAACAGGATCTTCTACAGTGTAGCTGCTTCCAATGTGACCCAGACACATGTGCTGAATATAGATACGCATGCTCAATTTACCCCATGGGCTTCATTTTCAGGGGCATGATTTTTATTCTGACAATATCCAGGGATGTCTTTCTTGTAGGAATAATGCTGGTTGCTCTCAAGTGCCTACATGGTGATTCTCTTATTCAGGCATCAGAGGCGATCCCACCACCTTCGCAGCTGTGGCTTTTCCCCAGGAGCTTCCCCTGAAAAAAAAAAAAAAAAGCCACCCAGACCGTACTGCTGCTGGTAAGTTTCTTTGTGGTCATGTCCTGGGTGGACTTCATCATCTCATTCTCCTCTGCAATGTTATGGGCATATGGCCCAATCCCCTGGCGAGTTCCGCGTCTTGTGGTGAATGTCTGTGCCATGATCAGTTCTTTGGTGCTCCTCAGTACAGACAGAAGAATAATAAATATTCTGGAAAATATACAACAGAAGTGTCATAGATTTCAAACAAATTGATAACAGAAATAATTCTCTGAAAAATGGGTTTTTCTGCCATCAGTTAAATTACTCGAGGAGCAGATTATTTATTTATTTAATTAAAATGTGTAAAATTATACTTGTATTATATCTAAAGAATTTTGAAACTGATACTGCCAAAAACTTGGGTGGTTTTTTTTTAAGTTTGATCTCCACAATGACTTGATGTCCCACATGTTTTAGAAGTTTCTTACATCTTATTTCAATTCTGTGAACTTTATAGAAGGAAACTTTTCTGTCTTCTTAAGGTATACTCTTAAGAAGCTCCTGATGTTTATAAAATCTACCAATGTATTACTTTTTTTTTTACTTCTAAAAATACTTTAGGTTACTTTTAGTTACTCTTATTCACTAAACATATTTTAGCTAGATATTCAATTATAAGAACAGTAATAATTTCTCTCAGCACTACTTGTCTGTTTTCTGGCTTTGGAGATTTTGCACTTACTTTTGTCAGTTCTTTCTTTTTTTGGCGGGGTGTGGGGGGGACGTGCGGACAGAGTTTTAATCTTGTCACCCAGGCTGGAATACAATGGCACAATCTCGGCTCACTGCAACCTCCGCCTACCAGGCTCAAGTCTCAGCCTCCTAAGTAGCTGGGATTACAGGAGCCTGCCATCACACCTGGCTAATTTTTGTATTTTTAGTAGAGACAGCGTTTCACCATGTTGGCCAGGCTGGTCTTGAACTCCTGACCTAAGGTGATCCACCCTCCTCAGCCTCCCAAGGTGCTGGGATTACAGACATGAGCCATCGTGCCCAGCCTCTTTCTTCTTTATCAAAGCTTTTATGATTTTTTCTTTTCTTTAGTATGTTATAGTTTGAATGTTACTTATGCTGAATAGTATTTTTATATATTTTTGTGATAGTACAATAATGCATTTAAGAATTTGTTTCTGGTTTTAAATTTTTGAAATTTATAAATTATTTTGTGATTTATATTTATATATTCTAGTGAAGTTATCTTTATTCTATTTTAATAGGTATATTCATATTTTATTACCTTACTTTTGATCTGGTGATATTTATTCTACTTATTCTAATCTTTTTATTAGAAGTACATTGTGCATTAAATGTACTTAATTTTCAATTGTTCAATTTCTTTTTGGTTCTTTTCCAAATATGCTTGCTGGGTTTATAATTTTTTGCTTTGTCAACATTATTTTCATTTTCTACTTTTTTCCATTTACTTCACTTAAACATTTTAAATGCATTTTCCATATCTGACATTTATGTGATGTCTAATTTCTTCTAAACCTTCACCTTGGTAGCTTATTGTGTACTTTACAGCATATAAGAAATTACAATTTGAAAATAATTTTGTTTTTCTATTTGAGAGATTTTACATGGAATAACTTTAGTCAAGACTTTTCTTTGTTTATTCCAAGAAGGCAGCTGAATAATTCCCAAAACCTTGAGGTCCCTGTGATCATCCAGTAGCTGAAGGGGGCACTGGTTTCTTACTTTGATCACCCCTGTGGGTTCTTTTAATTTACTTCTGGTCCTGGAAAGGTCCCATCTTGTCCTATTAGTTTTGTTGGGTATGTTATGAATTCTTGTAACTTCTGAGTATGTTTTGATGTGTGCATCAAATAAGATTTGTAAATACATTTTTGTTCTAAAGCATCAAATGTTCACATTTAATACATAAGTAAAATATTTCATGTTAATATTTTGTTGCAGAATGTCTCATAAGAAATTCCAATTTTCTTCATTTAGAACTCCACCATCAATATCTGCCATACGTGGAAATTATTTGTGCAGTGTAATTTTATTAAAACTTGAATGTATATTCATATTTTGCAAAAATTTAACAAAATACAGTCCTCCACGTTACGAAATAATACATGCTTATGGCCAGAATTATTGTTTTTCTTTAATATTAAGATAATGTTAGTAGAATTAATCATGTGAATTTAGGTCCTTTGGCTCCAGATGAGGTGCTTCCTCCTTAGCAATACTCTGACTTTGTCAACATGATCTCATTTGGGTTTCCCACTTACTTTGGTATTTAAAAGATTTTTAAAAATTAATATGTAGGGGCTGGGCATGGTGGCTCACGCCTGTAATCCTAGCACTTTGGGAGGCTAAGGTGGGTGAATCACTTGATGTCAGGAGTTCAAGACCAACCTGGCCAACAGGTGAAACCCCGCCATACTAAAAATACAAAAAATTAGCTGAGCGTGGTGGCACACACCTGTAATCCCAGCTACTCAGGAGGCTGAGGCAGGAGAATCCCTTGAACCCAGGAGGTAGAGGTTGCAGTGAGTCGAGATCGCACCACTGCACTCCAGCCTGGGAGACAGAGCAAGACTCCATCTCAAAAAAAAATATTAATATGTGGTTAGATATTATTATTTGTTACAGATTTTCTTTATTCTTTGGTTGGTTACATTTTAACTGATAGTTTCTATATTTCATAATATATAGAAAATATTACTTGTAGAATTTCTGCTTTCATGGAGTTAATAATACATTTTCAAGCCTAAATCCCTGGAATTTTCAACAATTTTCTTTGGCACTTGGGAATTATTTTCATCTACTTTTTAGTGCCCCAAAATACTGTTTATTTGTCTCCCTGATGATTCAAATCTTTTAAAAGTTATTGAACACTTTTTATATTCATTTATTTGTTTTATTCCAGAACAGTTGTTTCTATGGCTTTTGTTTGCTTTAGAAGTGGGCTCTCATTCTGTCAGCCAGGCTGGAGTGGTGCAGACATGGCTCGCTGTAACCTCAAACACCTGGCCTGAAGCAATCCTTCCACCTCCACTTCCCAAGTAGCTAGGACAGGTGCATGCCAGTATGCCTGGGTAATTTTTACATTATTTTCTGTATATGGAATCTCACCATTGCCCTGGCTGGTCTCAAACTCCAGACCTGAAGTGATTCTGTCACCTTGGCTTCCCAAAGTGTTGGGATTGCAGGCATGAGCCACTGTGCCTGGCCTCTATAATCTTTTAAATGTCACCTAATATGATTATAAAGGTGTCAATGTCTCATTTACATGAAACTCCGAGTTACATATTAAACTCATTGTTATTAAATATATACACAAAATGTCTTGGAATTGTACCTAAAACATCATGTATCTTAAGTACTAACAACTCTGGAGCTGGGCACAGTGGCTCACACCTATAATCTCAACACTTTGGGAGGCTGTGACGGGATGCAGCACAGGAGTTCAAGACCAGGCTGGGAAACATTGTGAAACCTCATCTCTACACATTTATTTTTGTTTGTCTGTTAATTAGCCGAGCATGGAAGCACGTGCCTATGGCCCAAGCTACTCAAAAGGCTGAGGCGGGAGGAATGGAGGAATGCTTGAGCCCAGGGGTTTGAGGTCGCAGTGAGCTATGATTCTATTAGGCAAACAGTTCTTTCTATGATTTTGTTTAGGGAAAGTAGAAGTTTTCCGCCATGATTAAATTGTTTGAAAGCAAATGGACTGATTACACTGCCACGCAACTCCTTTTCCTGTAGTTATTATCCAAACAGGAATACCTATGTAGTTTCTTAGTAGTTGACACAGTCTGTATATTTCTCCTTTCTAAATCTCATGTTGAAATGTGATCCCCAACGTGGAAGGTAAAATCTGGGGGGAGGTGTTTGGGTCACGGGTATGGATTCCTCATTAGTGGCACCCTTGCAATAATGAGTGACTTTTTACCCTATTTATTACTGTTCTGCTAAATCTGATTGTTAAAGAGTCTGACACCTTCTTTCCCTCTCTCTTTTGCTCCTTCTCTCACACATGTGACATCAATCCTTTCCCTTCCATCATGACTGGAAGTTATTGAGGCCCTTACCAGAAGCAGATGCTAGTGCCATAATTTTTCTACAGCTTACAGAATTATAAGTCAAATAAGCCTCTTTTTGTTATAAATTACTCAGCCTCAGGTATTCCTTTATAGCAATGCAAATGTATTAAGGAAGCACTGTTTCCAAGTTAACTATTTTGCAAACAGTGAATATCTACATCGCATTGAAGTACGTAGGTTTGATTTAAAACTTTCTAAAAATAAATAAATTTAAAGTTGCGCTTATTTATTTTGTTTGCTTGTTTTAAAAATAGTATGACATGCTAAGATTGCCCCCAGAAATATTAACTTCTCTTGAGTGCAAATTACCTCAGATTTTTTCAAGATTTTTTGTACTGATCTTCAATGTTCTGCCTTCCCATTTGTTTGTTAAATTTTGAATATTTACAATACAAAGAAATAATGCATGTTTAAAGTGGTGAGTATGCTGATCACCTTGATTTGATCATTGCACAATGTATGCGTGTCTGGAAACACCACATGGTACACAATAAATACGTAAATTACTATTTGTCCATCAAAACCAAAATAAAACTGAAAAAAGATACCAACAAAAATAAAAATAATAACATTGTATACTGGGACAAAAAAATAAGTACATTAAAACCTGACTGAATGTTGGAACCTCCAACTACCACCTTCTCTTCCCTCACTCCCTACATTTCACATCCTTTGACTATCGTTCGGGAGTATACTTGCCTTTTCTTGGAATGATTAGTAAAGATTAATGAGATGCTTGCTTGGCTGCTTAAGCATGGATGTTATAACACCCAAAGAACAATGAAAATGCTGTTGAAAATGTATGGTGTGAAGGAACATGAATATCTTGTATTATTTTTCATTAACTCAGTGTTGAAGCCCTATTTCTTGTGTCTCCTGTATATGAGGTAAAAATTTTGATGCCTGTATTAGTATTAAAAGTAACATTTAAAAAAATTAAAAAGAACAAACAAAAGTATCATTTAAGGAGGAAGAAAGTAGAGACCTCTGTGCACTTGAATGATAACTCACACATATTTCTGGGTTAAACTTTTAGGGGGAATAATGTCTATATTTCAGGCAGGAGCCTCTGAGAGTAAGTGCAGTTGGGTAATAAGGCGGGAGAGCCTCAGGATGCTAATTTCTTCCTTTTCCCAGAATGGGCTATGTCATCATTCAGGGCTTTGTCCTTCACATGCTCCCTCTCTTTGCAATTGATGTCACAAAGTTCTGCTGACACTCTCTGTGACAGAGCTGTTTGGAACTTACCTTATGGCCCCATTCTGAGCTGCTAGCTCCCATCTCCCCACCCAGGAAGCAGCTCCTATGGCTGATCCCCAAGTGCAGGGGTCTCTGGGCTTCTCTCCTTCCTGATAAGACCAGATATGGGAGACAGAGAGCTCAGGGTGGGACTTGGGCTTCTTCCAGAATGAGGCTATGCCATAGGGCTGCACCTCAGCCTTAAGAACATGCTCAAAATGCCCATTTCTATATGTTGAACCAAGGACCTCTGGGACAGACTGACTGACTGAAGTGAGGGTCACGCTTGTAAGTCTTGAAGACTTTTCATCAAGAATTTCTATTAAAATCTAAGGTCAAAAGCAACTACCATCCCACATATTATCAGGGTTTGCTGCCAGCCAACTGAATGACTTGGAGGAAGAACTCATTACTGCTGGGCCTGAGGAACAGGCTGGAAAGGAGCTGGCTTCACCAGGGACTTCCCACAGGTGACCCTGGTTCTGCAGTGACAGAAGCTCCTATTCCCCTGGGCTGCAAAATTATTCAGAAAGAGCAAGCATAATGTGTCTACATTTTACTTTGAAACTGGCTGACAATTTACTTCTGGGGATTGTTTATTTTCTCTCTTCTATTATATCTTTTTTTTCTTTTCTGAAAATCACAATATTTTTAAAAGACAGTTGCAGGAAAGAACTATGATTTTCTGTCAGAGTGCTTGTTACAATTCCACTCTTCTGGTCTGTGAAAATGTGCCACTTGCCAATTTTTTTTTTTTTTTTTTTTTTAGACGGAGTCTCTCTGTGGCCCGAGTGCAGTGGTGCCATCTCAGCTCACTGCAACCTCCACCTCCAGAGTTCAAGCGATTCTCCTGCCTAAGCCTCCCCAGAATATCTACAAAAACTCTGCATCTATGCTCATACTAAATGCTGAAACACTAGCTGCCTTACTGCTAAGATCAGGAGCAAGGCAAATATGTCTCCTGTCACCATTTTTATACAACATCATACTATAAGGCCTAGTTAATGCAATAAGACAAAAAAAGAAATGGTACATAGATTGGAAAAGAAAAACTAAAAACTGCCTTTTTTCACAGATGATATAATTGCCTATGCAGAAATCCCAAAAGATCACAAAACAAAACTCTTAGAATAACCAATTATAATCAGCAATTATAGCAACTTTGCAGAATGCAAGATTAATATAAAACCATCAATTGCTTTTCTACGTATTAGTAATATAATGAGAATTTTTAATTAAAAACACAATGATGTTTACACTAGCACTAATAACCATAAAATACTTAGTTACAAATCTAACAAAATTAATGTAAGATCTATATGAAGAAAACTGTGTTTTAAAATGTCAAAGATCTAAATAACTAGAGTGATAATCCACATTCAAGAATAGAAAGACTAAACCTTGTTAAAATATCATATCAGTATTTCCCAACTTCATCAACATATTCAATGCGATCCCAATCAAAATTACACAAACTTAGTTTGTGTATATTGACAAACTGATTATAGAGTTTATATGGAAAGGCAAAGGACCAAGAATAGTCAAGAAAATATTTAAACGAACAGTGAAAGGAATGACACTATCCAACTTTAAGAACTGCTGTAAAGCTACAGCAATGAAAGCAATGTGGTAATGGTCAAAGACTAAAGAAACAGATCAATGGAAAAAAAAGAGAAAGCTCAGAAACTGACTCACACAAATATAGTCAGCTTACCTTTGAGGAAACAGCAAAGGCAATTCGATTAAGAAAAAATGATTTTTCAACAAACAGTCCTGGAAAAACTGGACATCCACATGCATGATGAAAAAAAGGGGAAAAAATCCCCAAACCCAGACTTTATAATTTTTAAAAAATTACTCAAAATGGATCACAGACCTATATAAAATGAAAAACTACAACACTCCTGGAAGATAACATAGAGCAGAATCTCAATTACCTTGGGTTTGCCTCCTTTAATACAGCACCAAAAACATAACTGGTGAAAGAAAAAACTGCTAAGTTGAACTATATTAAAAATAACATTTCTTCACTGCAAAAGACACTGTTAAAAGAATAAAAAGACAAGTCACAGAATGGGAGGAACGATTTGCAAAACACATAACTAACAAAAGACTGGTATCCAAAATATGCAAAAAGAAAAAATATTCTTAAAACTCAAGAATAAGAAATTAACAACCCAATATAAAATAGCAAAAGGTCCAAAAATATACCTTCCTGAAGAACATATAAGCATGGCAAATAAGCAGGCAAAAAGATGCTCAGCACCATATACCACTAGGGCATTAAAATTTAAAATAACAATGACATACTGCCACACACATATTGATACAGCTAAAATTCCAAACACTCACTACACTAAATGCTGGTGATGATGTAGAGTAACAAGAGCTCTCATTTATTGCTGGTGAATATGCAAAGTGCTGTGACCAGTTTGGAAGACAGTTTGCCAGTTTCTTACAGAGCTAAATATACACTTACATACAATCCAGCAATCACACTTATTGGCCTTCATTCAAAAGAGGTGAAAACTTGCATCTACACAAAAATCCGTACATGAAAATTTAGAGTGGCTTCATATGTAATTGCCAAAACATGCAACAGACTAAGATCCCTTTCAATAGGTGAAAGGATAAACTAACTCTGGTGCAACCATACAACAGAACATCATTCACTGATAAAGAAATGAGCTGTCCAGCCTTGAAAAGACATGAAGAACCTTAAATGCACATGGCTAAGTGAAAGAAGCCAGTCTGAAAAGGCTACATACTATATGATTCCAACCATTTGACATTCTGTGCAAGGCAAAAGCATGCAGAGGGAAAAAAGATCTGTGGTTTCCAGAAGTTTGAGGGGAAGAGTCGTGAATAGGTGGAGGACAGGGAATATTTTAACACAATAAAACTATTCTTTATAATGTAGTGATGGTGAATATGTGTTATATCATTATGCTTTTGTCAAAATCCATAGAATGTAAAACAGAAAACATGAATCCTAATGCAAACTATGGATTTTAGTTAATAGTACTTTCCTTGTTTAAAATGTATTTCCATAGGTTATTGGAAAACAGGTGGTGTTTGGAGATGTACGTTTTTAGTGGTGATTTGTGAGATTTTGGTGTACCCGTCACCCTAGCAGTATACACTGCATCCACTTTGTAGTCTTTTATTCCTCACCCCCTTCCCACCCAATAACAACTTTTCTATATTAGTTCATTAACAGTAAACAAATGCACCACACTGATGCAAGATGTTAATAATAGAGGAGAAGCTGGGTAGGGGGAGAGAATACATGGAAACTCTGTACTTTCCACTCAACGTTTATGTAATCTTAATACTTATCTAAAAGAAAAAGTATATTAAGTATCCCAATGAGGACTATCAAATGTATAACAGAATTAAAAATTATACTGTGTTTACATAATTGAATATAGAATCATGTAGCAATTAAAATAAATAAATTCAGATGTTAAATGTCATCCCCATTATGGTAATCACAAAGAAAAGCAATAGAATATACACAAAGAAAAATAAAAGTTAAAATGTTTCACTAAAAGAAACCAACCAAACATAAAAGAAGAAAGTAATGTAGAAAATATCAAGCAAAAAGCTGTAAGGTATACCAAACACAAATAGCAAAGTGGTAGAAGTCAACAGAAAAGAAAAAGAAAAGGAGGCCGGGCACAGTGGCTCATGCCTGTAATCCCAGCACTTTGGGAGGCTGAGGCAGATGGATCACCTGAAGTTAGGAGTTCAGGACAAGCCTGGCCAACATGGTGAAACCCCATCTCTACTAAAAATACAAAAATTAGCCAGGGTGGTGGCGGGCGCCTGTAATCTCAGCTACTCAGTAGGTGGAAGCAGGAGAATTGCCTGAACCTGGGAGGTGGAGGTTGCAGTGAACCAAGATCATGACACTGCACTCCAGCTTGAGTGACAGAGAGAGACTCTGTCAAAAAAAAAAAAAAAAAAAAAGAGAGAGAGAGATCAGTTTTAAACCCATTCCATGATGCCGGCACTATCCTATACCAAAGCCAGACAAAGATACTACAGAAAACTACAAATTAATTCTTCCTAAAGAAACGTTGATACAAAACTCCTCAGCAAAATTAGAGCAAACAAAACTCAGCAGTGTATTAGAAAAATTATACACTAGGACCAAGTGGGTTTATTCTTAGAATGCAAGCCTGTTTTGGCATATGAATGTTTTTAACACATGAAAATTGGTCAACACATACACATTAAAAATAAAGAAAAAAATAATCACTTGGATGCAGAAAAAAGTATTTTGTAAAATTCAAAATCTTTTCATGGTGAAAACACTCAACAAATTAGGATTAAAAAACAAAACAAAAAAAAAAACACTATCATTGTGAAATCCATATATTAAAAACCAAGAGCAAACAATGTCCTTCAGGGTAAAAGACAGAAAGGTTTTCCTCCAAGCTCAGGAACAAGGCAAATGTGCCTCCTTTTGCCATTTCTATTCTCCATAGTATTAAAAGTTCCAGTCAGAGCAATTAAGAATTACAAAGAAATAAACTGCATCCAAATTGGAAAGGTAGAGGTAAAATGAACCCTGCTTACAGATCATACAATTTTATGCAGAAAACTCTAGAGATTTAATACATACACACAAAACATATTACAACTGATAAACAAATTCAGCAGAGTAGCAGCATATAAAATCAACATATAAAAATCACTTGTGTTTCTACACAGTAATAATGAATAATCTGAAAAGGAAACTAAGCAAACGATCCCATTTACAATAGCATCCAAAAGAATAAAATCCTTTGGAAGTAACCAAGAAGGTAAAAATCCCAAAGACTCTTTTGCAGTAATAGAGAAATCCTGCCTAAATTTCATATGGAATCTCAAGGGACCCTGAATAGTCAAAACAATCTTGAAAAAGAAGAGCACTGTGAGAAAATTCATACTTACTCTTTCAAAACTTACCACCGAGTTCCAAAATAGTGTGGTACTGGCATAGAGACACACATATGGACAAACAGAATAGCAAACAGCTTATAAATAACCCCTCATTTATATGGTCAAATGATATTTGATGGGGATGTAAAGATCATTGAATGGGAAAGGACTGTCTTTACAACAATTGGTGCTGGGGAAATTGGATATCCACATGCAAAATTATGCATTTGGCTCTTTACCCTACACTATAAACAAATAAAAATGGATCAAAGATCTGAATGTAAGAGCTTAAACTACAAAATTCTTGAAGAAAATACAGGTAGAAAACATCTTGGCACTGTATTTGGCAATGATTTCTGGGATAGGACACCCAAAGCACAAGCAACAAGAGAAAAATATAGACAAATTGGACTTTATGAAATAAAATTAAAGTTTTACAAATTAAATGACATTATCAACAATATTACAAAGCAATGCACAGCACGGGAAAATATTTGCATATGATACATCTGATAAGAGATTAATATCTGGAATATATAAAGAACTGCTATAACTCAACAACAACAACAAAAAAAAACAGACTATCTCATTCAAAAATGGGCAAAGGACGTGAATAGACATTTCTTAAAGAAGGTGTAAAATGGCCAAAAAGCATATGAAAAAATACTCAAGAGAACTAATCATTAGTAAAATGCAAATCAAGCCTACAATGAGCTATCACTTCACATCCATTAGGATAGCTACTATCAAAAAATAGAAAATAACAGTGTTGATGAGGATGTGGAGTGATTAGAAACCTAGTAAACTACTGGTGGGCATGTACAATGCCACACCTGCCATGAAAATCAGTATGGTGGTCCCTAAAAACATTACATATATAGGCCAGGCGCGGTGGCTCACACCTGTAATCCCAGCACTTTGAGAGGCCAAGGTGGGTGGATCACAAGGTCAGGAGTTTGAGACCAGCCTGGCCAACATGGTGAAACCATGTCTCTAATAAAAATACAAAAAAATTAGCCAGGTGTGGTGGTGCACGCCTGTAATCCCGGTTACTCAGGAGGCTGAGGCAGAAGAATTGCTTGAACCTGGGAGGCAGTGGATCGCAGTGAGCTGAGATCATGCCATTGCTCTCCAGCCTGAGCCTTAGAGCAAGACTCTGTCTTGGAAAAACAAACAAAAAGAAACCAAACAAACAAAAAAATTACACATATAATTACCCTATGATCCAGCAATCTTGCTTCTGGGATATACTCAAAAGATATGAAAGCAGGCACACAAAGAGATATACATACACTGGTTCCTAGCAGCATTATTCACAATAGCCAAAACGTGAAAGCAACCAAAGCTTTCCTTGAATCCTCAACATCAATAAATAAATAGGTAAACAAAATGTGGTTTTTACATGCAGTGGAATATTATTCACTTAGCAAAAGTAAGAAAATTCTGACACATGCTACCACATAGATGAATCTTAAGGACATTGTGCTAAGTACAATAAACCAGTCACAAAATGACAAACACCGTATGATTCCACTCACATGAGGTATTTAGAGTAATTAAATTCATAGAAACACTAATTATAAGAGTGGTTCCCAGGGGCTAGAGGGAGGGTAACTGGGAGCTGTTGTTTAATGAGTACAGAGAGTCAGTTTTGCACAATAAAAAATGTTCCCTATGGATGAGGATGGTGGTTGCAAAACAATGTGAATGTGCTTAATTCCTCCACACTTCACACTGAAAAATGGTTCAAGTGGTTGATTTTATGTATGTTTTACCACAGTGTAAAAAATGCTTTTTAAAATGAACAAATTACAGCTATCTGCAACAGCAAGGATGAATATCACAAATAAAATGATGCATAAAAGAAAGTAGATACAAAAGTATCCATACTATATTATTTCATTTATATAAAATCCAGTAAGCAAACAAAACTAAGGTTCTGGCTTCCAGTAATACTGGAGAAGGTTGTTGAACTAACACTCTCACATGTAACAGTGAAAACATCTGCATAATATATTATATACAGTTACATAGAAACACACATCTATATAAAATACATACGTGTGTAAGAACTGAATGAGGATTTCAGCTGTGCCTACTGCAGGAGAGATAGGTATTGCAGTTTGAATCCAAATTAACTCCTTCTTCAAATAATAACAATATTCTTCAAAAGAATACAGCAGAATTTAGAGTATCTATAACTACCAGAAACTCATAGAACACATTAAAATTCATGAAATGTGTGAAGAAAGATGAAAATGTATACACAAGATAAAAAGCAAGATGATGTAATCAGATCAGCAGACAAGGATTTAAAATCAGCTCCTATGAGTATGTTCATGAGGGTAAAGGAAAATATTCTCATAATGAATTATCCGATGTGGAACCTCAGCAGAGAAATGAAAATTATAAAAAGAACCAAATAGAAAAATAATGAAATGGAAAACACACACACACACACACCCTTGAGCTTATCCACAGAGTAGAAACAGAAGACAGCAATAGAAATCATCCAACATGAAACAAGTTTGAAGAAAATGAACAGAGCCTTTAGAGACTTGTGGAACAACTGAGTCTGAGAAGGAGAGGAAGACACAGAAAAATTAAATATGGCACAAAAGTAAATAAACTACTAAGAGCAGAAAACTTGAAAGATGTGGTCAAAAAACCCAATTTTTATATCCAAAAGGTGAACACACCCCAAAAAGAAAATATACCTAAAACCATACCCAGGCCATATGGTGATTTAGGAAACTGCCAGGGCAGCATTTTCAGGTAACTTGCTATGATTTCTCATTTGTACCATTTATAATAACGGAAAATATGTTCTCCTTAGAATTTTCTTCTGAAGAAAGTCTGTTATGTCAGGCGCAGATGACTTTCCAGTCTAGTTTTCGAGGTTTAATTTCTTACCTTGGAAATCAATTAAATGTGTTTCTTCAAAATCTTGCAGTAAAATTGATGCTCCAGAAAGACGTCCACGGAGATTCTGCTCTTGTGCATCCGCCCTGCACAGATCTGAGGCTGTGCCTATAACAGCTTCCGAAGCATGCAGTCGTGGAGTACTTAGAGTTAATCTGAAAAACTAAATGGGAAAATGAATTAAGGGAATTACCACGGTTAAGCTCCACCAGCAAATTATTAATAGTGGTCCAAAGGGATATTTTAAAAGGATTAATAAAAGATTTTTCTCATTTGTAGAATCCTAGCCCATGACTTAATGTCGAGGTTTGCTTTGTCTTTCGGATGGCCTAACCCTACATTAACATGTATGCAGAACATTTTTAAACATTTATTTTTTCAAAAATCATAATGAATTACCTTATTAATAAGAATTTTTAAAAAAGATTTTCCAAGGGAGGCCTATTCACAGAGAAAATGTAGACACTGTTCATGACCTCACCACACAAACTTGCCTCATGTGTTGGGAGGGACCAAGGGGCCCTCTGGTCCTGCACCTGCATTAATTACGGCTGGGAGGTCCACACTAGGACCCCAAGGCCTAGGAACCAGCCTGGGTAGGGGGCAGAGAAGTGATGGATGCGGCTCCCAAAGCGACTTAGGGGTTGCCTTCTCTATGGCTGTTTCCTGACTGGATGCAGCAGGGTCAGGCCTTTTCCCTGTGACATTTTCTCCGCTTTATTACAGTGGCAGGAGCGTCCCTGTGAGAGGCTTGACCCAGGCCTGGGCCATGCAGCCAGCCCAAGGTCCAAGGGGCGCTCCTGAGGAGCATAGGCGGATTTGTGACAGCTCAGAGAGATAGAGCTAAATTTAGGTGACCTTGAAATGGAAGTGTCAGGTTACCAGGGACTAGGTGTTTTCACGTCAGGTAGTGAACTGATGGTTTCAGACATTCAGGAGGGAGCAGCCCACACCGGATCGAAAGACGCCAGAGAATTGCCAGGCCCAAGGGCCTTAAGTCCCACCTATAGGGAAGGGCTGCACTGAGCATGTCCGAAGGGTCATGGAAAGGGATGGGCGAGAAGAAGGCGCAGGGCTGTGGGGGAGAGGCAGGAAGGGAAAGGAGGGGTGCGCCCAGTTCCGGGAGGACGAACGTTACTATGGCATCCCTGGCAACCCTACAGAGGAGACTAGGCGAGGCTGCAGACCTCTTGCTGGTCTTCGTGAAATCAAGCTTTCAAAACAAGTCCTGAAGCAGGAATGCTGGGGAACGAGATGTCACAATTACCAGGTGAGACCAGTGGCCCTGGTTAAGCTGTCTCCTGGCAGGCAGGAGAGGTTTGGAAACAGCCAAGCTCCCCTACCCACCGCCAAACTGCACGGGACGCCTGGAGGGAAGCGGAGGAGGAGGGACCTCTGCTCGATGTATCTGTATCTGGGAGCTGTAGTCTCTTATTCGCTCGCAGCCTGTTGCTCGTAGGACTGCGGGACTACAGGCCCAGCGTAAACCAGGATTGGAGGCGGTGCGTGTCCCAGGAGGGAGGGGCAGCGCGGTGCGCGCCTCGCCGGGCATGCTGGGAGAAGTAGTCTCCCAGTCACTTCCGGCCGTTGGTCACAGGGTTACCGGACTACAATTCCAGCATGCATTGGGATTGGGGTTTGGGAATGGAGCGGGTACTTTCAGGGAGTGGCAGTGCGGTGCGCTCCTCACCAGGCATATTGGGAGTAGTAGTGTTTTTGCTTTTTGTTTTTTTCTTTCTTTGTTTTTTGAGATGGAATTTTGCTCTTGTCGCCCAGGCTGGGGTGCAATGGCGCGATCTCGGCTCACTGCAACCTCTGTCACCCGGGTTCAAGCGATTCTCTCACCTCAGCCTCCCGAGTAGCTGGGATTACAGCCGCCTGCCACCACGCCCAGCTAAGTTTTGTATTTTTAGTAGAGACGGAATTTCACCATGTTGGCCAGGCTAGTCTCGAATTCCTGACCTAAGGACCTCCCAAAGTGGTAGGATTACAGGCGTGAGCCATCGCGCTCGGCGGGGTGTAGTAGTTTCTTAACCGCTTCTGGCCGTTGGTCTTGGGGCTACCGGACTAGAATCCTAGCATGTGTCAGATGGTGCGCAGCCCCAGAGGGAGGGGCAGGGCTGCGTGCACCTCTCCGCTTCCAAAGCCATGCTGGCCACTGATTCTGTGCCACCCCTGGCTGAGGGGAGCGAGTTCGCAGAGGGACTTGAGGGGCAGGTCTGGGCTGGGTAGTGAGAAGGGTGTGACGCTGCGAAGTGCACCTCGCCTTTGCCCAAATCGGGCAGGTCTCATCCTCACCCCACCTCCTGCTCCTGAGCTCGGTTTCCTCTCCCACCTGCACCCGGGGTCTTTCCAGAGCATCGTGCCTCCTTCAGCCCAGGGAGCCGCCTGCTTTCCTAAGCTGCTGTGGTAACTGGCCTGTGGTCCAGACGCTGTCCATTGTGCTGCTGCCCTCTCCAACCAGAGCGCAGTTCAGCTGCTCTTGGGAGAATCTGCTGCCTGTCCCGCCCGCGCACGACTTCGGAGCTTTGCAGGGGTGGGCATGGGCTGTGGCTTCCTGGAAAGGTCACCCTCACCGGCGCCTTTTCCGTGGATGTGAACGTTGAGGCATGAGTGGAGCGGCGGGAGTGGGCTGGGGATCACTATTGGTTTACCCAGGAGATGCAAGAGTAGAGGAGAAAACCCTAATTCCCAGGCATGTGTCCTGAGCCAGGGACAGACTGTCCAGACCCTGAGAACCTGGGCCACCAGAGAGCAGCCTACTGCCCGGGGTTCTGCCCTGGGTTCTGCCCGGGGTTCTGGGTGAGGGTGGGGGATGACCCACGGGCTGGTGGTCCTGGGAGGGCCAGCCCATCCCCCTTGGAGAGGGTCTTTGTGCTGATGGATGCCCGCAGAGTCCGGGGCACCAGGGACACTTGCTCCAGGCAAGGAACCTTCCTGGGGAACACCACAGATTTGGCTGAAAGGCAAGGAGACTTGGTCAGCTTTTCCATCCAGCCCATCTGGTTCTTGTAAAGCTGGGCCCCAGTGTGCGCACTACACTCAGGACATTTGGGATCTGTCCTGCATGTTCCCCACAGCTCCCTCGGGCACGCGGGGACAAGGTTCTGTGCACCTTGAATACCATGTATGCCCTGGCTGTGAGCATATGCTCATCCTCCAGAAGGCAGACGTCCCAGAGCCGAAGGATGAGCCGGAAGGGAGTCTGTGGGGACAGCAGGCATGGGAGGACCTGGCCCTTCAAGGCTGGAAGCCAGTGTCCTACTGGGAGCTCAGTCTGTAGTGCCAGGGACCCCTCTGCATGGAATGAGACCCCCCCCGCCCCACATGAAGCTTGATTAGACAACATCCTCCAGCTCCTCATGGGGTTGGACTCATCTCAGCAGATTGTGGCCCCTAGAAGAAGGGGTCCCCCAAGAATTTGGGGCTTTCCTGCGCTCTCGCAAGGTAAGTCCTGGCCCAATCTGCCCACAATCCTCGCCCTGAGCCTCAGCCATGGGACACCTCCTCTCAGGCCGGGCATGGGTTATGTGTTCTGCAGGGACCTGCCTGTGCCTCCTGCTGGAAGGAGCTGGGTTTTTCTGAGGGAGCCAGACCCTTGGGCCGGGGAAGCCAGGCAGTGTCAGGCAGCAGAATCCCTGGCCTGGGGTCTCCCTCTGCATCCTTTTCCCATCGATCAAGCATTGTGAGCACTGCTTTAAGGTAGAAATCTGGGTGCACAGTGTATTCTTGTCCTCATGGAAGGAGCAGGTGTTCAGAGCCCCCTGGGTTCTCCTGAAAAACTCCCTATTTCAGGCCTTACTGCAGACCCTTCCCAAAGCCAGAACTCCAGGAAATGTCGTGGGCTGTCACCCTCTTCTCTAAGACCCCTACCTCTGCCCTGATGTCTCCCCATTGCTCCTCAGATGCCTCCATCCCTCTGGATTCCCCACCTCCGCTAGGACCCTCCATTCCCCAAAGACCTTACTTGATGCTGTAGCACTCCCAGAATATGAAATGGCTTCTCAAAATGTGGCTCATGTCCAGGCCAATCTGGTTCATTTTCACTGAGGACATCTTCCCCTGTGAGATTTTCTTTTTCATTTTCTGTAGGGCAGAGCCAAGAGAAGGAACCAGCTTTGAAACAGACACAAGACTCAATGACACAAACAGCAACGTGTAACAGTCAGTGCTGGTGGAAATAAAGGAGACTTTTTCTCTGCAGAAATTTTTTTCTCTTGCTTGTATCTGAAACCAGGGAAGGTCACCAGAGTTCGGTTCACCTGTGGTAACCATGTTACTCTCTGTGCCCAGGATGTGCTACTGCCCCCCTAACCCTCAGCCTTCAGGTGCTGTCCTTGTGGTCAGTGGGCAGTGACCCCTGAGCCACTATTATGAATCATGGTGGTGGCTTTGGTAAAACCACTGCAGGGACAGGGTTTGGGGCAATTCAGCAGGGCCCACAGGTCACAGGCCACACACTCTGCATCACTGACCACCCATCAGGTCGCCCAGGGATGGACCAGCCTTCCATGCAGCAGGTCAGTGATGCAGAATGTGTGGCCTGTGGGCATGAATGGTGGTTAGTGGGGGGCAACATGCCCTCAATGAGAGCGGCCACAATTCCTGCTGAATCGCCCCAAACCCTCTCCCTGCAGTCGTTTTACCACAGCCACCACCAAGATTCATGATAGTGGCTCAGGGGTCACTGCCTACTGACCACAAGGACAGCACCTGAAGGCTGAGGGTTAGGGGGGCAGTAGCACATCCTGAGCACAGAGAGTAACATGGTTACCACAGGTGAACTGAACTCTGGTGACCTTCCCTGGTTTCAGATACAAGCAAGAGAAAACAAATTCTGCAGAGAAAATGCCTCCTTTCTTTCCACCAGTGCCGACTGTTACACGCTGCTGTTTGTTGCAGCGAGTCTTCTGTCTGTTCCAAAGCTGGTTCCTTCTCTTGGCCCTGCCCTACAGAAAATGAAAAAGAAAATCTTGCTGGGCTCCTTTAGCCCTCAGAGACCTGCTGGACAATTGACCACAGGCCATGCCAAGCACCCCCTCACCCTGTGGCCACACCCTGCAAATTTCCAGGGCCAGTTCCAAGGAACAGGGCTGGACCCCCAGGCTAGCCCCCTCCTCCTTTGTTGACTTAGAGACTGCACTGCTGAGAACCCAGGGCTTTGGTCCAGCCATATCTGTATTCCCACCGGTTCTCTGGGTTCCCACAATGGACCACTCAACCCTGGCCTAACACTGAGACCATGGGCTGGACCAGCAGGGCACCTGGGGTGGAGTTCTGATACTGGGAAAGGGGTGGGTCATAGCCATGGAGACATGGGCTTCCTCAGAGAGGACTTTCCAACAACAAAACCTATCCCTGAGATGAGATTGCTGGGTTGGGGGCATGGGAGACAGAAGACACACTGAAGAATTTGGAGCTAATTGATGACTTTCCAGATCAAAAATCTTCCTGCCCCATGTCCACTGGCATCCTGGCCTGGCCAACCTCCGCCTCCCAGGTTCAAGCAATTCTCCTGCCTCAGCCTCCCGAGTAGCTGGGATTACAGGTGCCTGCCACCATGCCCAGCTAATTTTTGTATTTTTAGTAGAGATGAGGTTTCACCAGGTTGGCCAGGCTGGTTTTGAACTCCTGACCTCAGATGATCCACCCTCCTTGGCCTCCCAAATCTAGTAAATGTGACATATTTATAAGGCAATATAAGAGAATATTTCTTATATTAACTGACTGTCAAAAGCAACTATGTAATACTGTTTGTAATTGTATCTTCATGGCTATCAGATATATAAATTTAATAAATTTAATGTATTTGCCAATAACAGGACAGAGGTCAGTGCAGGAAAAGTACCCCAGCACTCACACTGCCACACTGCTCATACTGTCCACAGGACCCTCTGCTTTATCGCAGAGGGAGGGCCAAACCAACCCAAGCCTAGTGGGCTGGACAGGGCACCATGAGTCCTCTTGGAAACCGAACATACCCCTGACACAACTCAGATGAAAGACAGGAGTGTGGCGAGCGCTTCCCTGCCTGGGCCTCCCCGATCTGTGGCCTCCTATGCAGAGCTGGACCCCAGGGGCGTCCAGAAAGGACCCAGCACTGCCCAGCGCAAGGGGCCCAGGACAGAAACGGTGAAGGCACAGACCCCTCCAAGGAGACCCCTCCTGGTCTAATGCCCAGCCCCAAACCTAGACCCTCTCCTGGAGACATGAGAAGCATATTTATCAGAAACTGGAATAAAAACATACACTAAAAGCCCAGGAAGCTTTTGTGAGTTCCTAGCATCTCTACACACTGACTAGTGACAGTTTATTCCTGCAGTAAGGCTGTCTATAACGGTGAATAAAGTGCTTGGGGTTTTTTTTCCTGCAAATTCTTCACTCTCATAAAAAGATTATAAAGCATATAAAACAGGAAAATGTGGCTCAATAGAAATAAAATAAACCTTCAGAAAACAAGCCTAAAGACAGGTTTATGTCTTGCTTTATGAATAATTTAAAACAACTGTGTCGTCCCAGGTACTTGGAAGGCTGGGGTGGAAGGATCACTTGGGACCAAGGATTCAGTGCTGCAGCGACCTATGATCTTTCTGCGGCGACCTATGATCTTTCTGCGGCACTTTATCCGAGATGACTGAGACGTTCTGTCTCAAAAATAAAAATGAGAATACTGTGCCCACCAAAGCTAGCCTTCAAACACAAAAAATAAAGACTTTCCCAGGCAACTGAAAGCTGAGAGAATTTCTTGACACCAGATGAGTCTTACAGAAAATGCCAAGGACAATTTTTTAAAAGGAATGAACACTGACATGTAACAAAAAGAAACATCTAAAGTTATAAAACTCACGGGTAGAAGTATTAATAGGAATACAGAAAAACTCTGAATAATACTATAATTGTGGTAGGTAAACTGCTTATAAGTATGGACATAATACAAAAGTACCAGCCACAAGAATTATGACAATTGGTTAAGAGATAAGTAATATAAGATGTGATTTAAAATATCAAAAAGTAAGAGTGCTAGGGGAATGGTGATAAAGTGTAGAGTGTTTTATATTACTTGTATTTGTAATTAAAGTTATTAGTTTAGAAAAACATGTTATAGCCATAGAAGTTTTTGTTAAGCATTGTGTTATCTACAAAACAAAAATCTGTAACAGATTCATTAAAAGACATAGCATAAAATCATAGCATGCACTAGAGAAAATCACTTAACCACAAAGGAAGACAGTAAGAGAGGAAGAAAGAAAAAAAGATTTACAAAAAAACCAGAAAAGAAGTAACAAAATGATAGTAGAAAACACTTATCTATAAATAATAACCTTGAATGTAAATGGATTATATTATTCAATTAAAAAAATGAAGCATGACTGAATGGATTTAAAAAAGACCAAATATACGCTGTCTACAAAAATGTCACTTAATCTGCAAAACACATAGACTTAAAGTGATGGAAAAAGGTATACTATGAAGTGAAAACCCAGAAAGAGCAAGAGTAGATATATTAGATAAAATTGACTTTAAATCAAGAATGGTAAAATGCCATTATAAAATAATGAGGTCAATACTACAAGAGTTTATAACAATTGTAAATAAATATGTACTAAACACTGAGGCATCAAAATATCTAAAGTAAATATTAATAGGCTTAGAGGGAGAAAGTAACTATAATACAATAATAGGAAATTTCAACACAAAAATAGAGTTAAACTGCACTGTATGCCAAATGTACCTAAGGGACATGGGATATTCTTTAGGATAGACCATATGTTAAGTCACAATAAAGGTCTTAATAAATTTATAAAGATTGAAATTATATTAACTACATTTTCTGACCAAAATGTAAGAAAACTAAAAATGATTAAAAGAAGGGGTGGGGAAATCTATGCAAATTAATATAAATTAAATGACATGCTCTAGAACAATGAGTAGGTAAGTGAAAAAATTGAAAAGTAGTAAGTTTCTTGAGACAAATGAAAATGAAAATACCACATATCAAAAAAAATTGAGATACAGCAAAAGCAATTATAAGAGAAAAGCTTATAACAATAAACACCTACATGAAAAAGAAGAGATATTTCAAATAAATGACCTAATATTAGATCTCAAAGAACCAGCAAAACAAGAAGAAACAAATGTTGAAAAGTAGAAGGGAAGAAATAACAAAAATCAAAGTAAAAATAAATAATATAGAGAATTAAAAATAGAAAATATGAATGATGAAGTTGGTTTTTTGAAAAAATAAAATCAACACTTCCTAGTAGACTAAGAAAGTAACAGAGAAGTCTCAAGTAAATAAAAGTATAATTAAAAAGGCAGAAATCACAACTGCTACCACAGACATACAAAGGATCACAAGAGAGTATTAAGATCAACTGCATGTCAATAAAATGAAAAACTAGGAAAAAATAGATAAATCTGTGGAAACATACAAACTACCAAGATTAAATCATGAAAAAATAACAAATATAAAAAGACAAATAATTAGTAAAAAGGTCAAACTGGAAAAAAAGACTCCTCTCAAAGAAAAGCCCAGGGACTAATGGCTTTACTGTTACAGTCTGACAAACATTTAAAGAAGAATTAATACCAATACTTCTCAAATCTTTACCAAATATGAAAGAGGAGGAAATTACTCCAAACATTCTACAAGGCCAGTATTACCATGATACCAAAATCACCACAAAAAGTAAAACTACGGACCAATATCTCTCATGAACACAGATGCAAAAATACTTGAAAAAACGTCAGGAATTTGAACTCAACGACACTTTAAAAAGATTATTTACCATGAACCAATGGAGTTTATCCCAAAGATGCAAAAATGGTTCAATATAGTCATATCAATAAACAAGATTCATCACAACATAAAGTCAAAAACTGTATAGTCATTTCAACATATACAAAAACGTGTATTCAGTAAAATTTAGCACCATTCATAAAGAGTTCGTAAATAAAAACTCTCTACAATTTAGATATTGGAGGAACATACTTCCACAAAATAAAAAGCCACATATGAAAAACCAGTAACTAACATCATACTAAATGGGGGAAAATTAAAAGCCCTTCCCGAAGATATGTAACAAACCAAGTAAGCCTACTTCTACCATTTTTTTCCAACATAGTACTTGAAGTCCCAGCCAGAGCAACTATGCAAGAGAAAGAAAAAAAGGACATCTAAATTGGTAAAAAGAAAGTGAAGTTGTTTTTGTTCACTGATGACATGATTATGCATACAGAAAATCTTGATTCCATTAAGAAACTATTAGAACTAATATGTTAACTTAGTAAAGTGGTAGGATACAAAATCAACATACAAAATAAGTATCATTTCTATATGTCAATAACAAAGGATTTGAAAAAGAAATTAAGAAAGCAGTCTTAGGTATAATTGCTACAGAATAAAATACCTAGGAATAAATTTAACCAAGGAGGTGTAAGTTGTCTAGAATAATTATTAGGTTGGTGCAAAAGTAATAGCAATTTTTGCCATTAAAAGTAATGTAAACAGTAATATAAAACACTGATGAAAAAATTAAAGATACCAAAAAAGGATATTCTGCCTTCATATTTGAAGAATAATATAATTAATATGTTTGCACTTCCCAAAATGATCTATATATTAATGACAATTTTCATCAAAATGTCAATGAAATTCTTCACAGAGATAGAAAAAGATAATAAAATTCAAATGAAACAAAAAAAATACCAAAAATAGCCAAAGTAATCTTGAAAGAACACACACAAAGCTGGACACATTACATCACCTAACTTCAAGACATACTACAAATCTATGGTAGCAAAAATTACATGGTACTGGCAATAACAACAGACACTTAGACCAGTGGAAGATTAGAGAACCCAGAAATAAATCCACACTAAAAAGACAACTGAGTTTTTGATAAAGGTACAAGAACACACATTGGAGAAAAATAGTCTCTTTGATAAATGATGCTGAAAAAAACTGTATATCTATATGCAGGCTAATAAAACCAGATCCTTATTTCTTACCATATTCAAAAATTCACTTAAATGCATTAAGAACTTAAGTATACAACCCAAAACTACGATACTACTTGAAGAAAACAAATGGGGAATTCTCTATGACACTGATCTTTAAATGGAGTTTTTGCATGGGACCTCAAGAGCATAGGCAACACAAGAAAATACAGGCAAATAGATTACATCAAACCAAAAAGGTGCAAAGCAAACAAAACAACATAGTGAAGAGACAAGGTACAGAATGGGAACAAACATTTGCAAATTATACAAATATCCTGAGTATATAAAGAATTCAAACAACTAACCAGCAAGCAAACAAACAATACAACAAAACAAATAATCCAATTTAAAAATGACAGAATACCTCAATAGACAGTTTTCAAAAAAAAGGTGTACAAATGATTGGCAGGTTTATAACAAAATGCTCAACATTACTAACTGTAAGGGAAATGAAAATTGAAGCTACAATGAGATACCATCCCACCCTAGTAACAATGGCTAGTATCAAGAAGACAAAATATAACAAATCCACGTGAGGATGTAGTGAGAGGAAAACTCTTTGACGCTGTTGGTGGGGATGTAGCTTAGTACAATCACTATAAAAGATAGTATGGTGAGTTCTCCAAAAGTTCAAAATAGAACTAACATATGGTTATTGACTACTGGTATACAGTCAAAGTAATTAAAATCAGTATGTCAAAAAGATATTTGCACTATGATATTTATTCCAGCACTATTCACGGTAGCCAAGAGATGAAATCAAAACATGTCCATCAGTAAATAGATAAAGAAAATGTATATGTTATACACAATGGAATACTATTTGACTATGGAAAGGAACAAAATACTATCATTTGTGGCAATATGTGTGAACCTAGATAATATAATGTTCAATGAAATAAACCATAGACTGAAAGACAAATATTGCATGAGCTCACTAATAAGTGGAATATAGGAAAGCTGATCTTGCAGAAGTTAAGCATAGACTGGTGGTTATCAGAGTCTGGAGAAGGGTCTGGGAAGAAAAAGATGAAGGGAGGTCATTCATTGGGTGCAAAGTTACAGTTAGAAATAAGTTCTGGTGTTCCATTACACAATTGGGTGACTCTAACAACTATGTTATAATAACAACATATATTTTACAATAGCTAGAAAACAGTAACTTGAAAGTTATTACTATAAAGAAATGATAATGGCTTGAGATGATGAACACGCTAATTACCCTAATTTTATTATAACGCAACGTATATATGTTTTAAAACATTACACTATACCCTATAAATATTTGAAATCAGGGCCTGGCGTGGTGGCTCACTCCTGTAATCCCAGCACTTTGGGAGGCCGAGGCAGGCAGATCACGAGGTCAGGAGATCGAGACCATCCTGGCCAACATGGTGAAACCCTGTCTCTACTAAAAATACAAAAATTAGCTGGGTGTAGGTGCACGTGCCTGTAGTCCCAGCTACTCAAGAAGCTGAGGCAGGAAAATCGCTTGAACCCATGAGGCAGAGGTTGCAGTGAACCGAGATGGCACCACTGCACTCCAGCCTGGAGACAGGGCAAGACTCCACCTCACAAAAAAAAAAAAAAAAAAAGAAAGAAATTATTTGTCAGTTATACGATAACTCACTAACTTAAATAAGTTTACCAGTGCAAAAAATTCCAAGTTCTTAAAACTGTTCTGTGTGTCTCTTGTAGAATACCTTTTCCACTTTATGAGAATGTTTTCGACTTGGCCTTTCCCTGTATTTTCTGCTTGTTCAGAGATTGAAGATCAAATAGACATCAGAAATCAGGGTCTTTCTAGGTCTTTTCTGAGCCGGCACCTGGCCCTAATCCTGTACGTTGCCTGGTAGATTGTCTTAACTATGTGGACAATTCTCAAATATCTTATTCCCAAAGCACTGGCTCTCCATTCTTTCCTGTTAGGCATTTCAGTATGATTACTTTTTGTCCCAAAGCAATTCCTTTGCCCAAGGTTATTGATTTGAAATCCTTTTTTTATGAAGAAATTGACTGCTATAAATTTGCTGTATCTTGCACACTTTGTTGTATTGAGTAAACATTTTTATTCATGTGAAATATTTTCCAATTCTTAAGTTTTTCTTTGACACATTGGCTATTTAGAATTGAATTGCTTAATTTTCACATAACTGTGACTTACCAAAATTTCCTGATGTCATTAATTTTTAATTTTATTCCGTTGCAGTCAGAGAAAATTCTTTGCATTTACACAATTCTTTTAATTTTCTTGTGTATTTAATCACCTAGAGTATAGTTTATTCCGAAGAACCTTCCATGTGCACTAAAAATGCCTAGTCTATTCCTGTTAGGTGGATCCGACTACACATGCCTGCTAGATCTCAGTGGTTTTATTTTCTTCAAGTCTATTTACTCTTTGACCTGTTGACTGTTTTTTAATTCATCATTGATAGTGAAGTATTTAAATCCCTAACTGTTATTTTTTGATTATCTCTTGCTTGCTTTATATTTATCAGTCTTTGCCTCACATATTTTCTTTGTCTTATTTGCATATTGGTTGATGGTTGTTACATCTTCCTAAAGAATTGACATTTTTGGTCAATATTGAATGTCTCATTTTATACCTAAGTGTGTGTTTTTCTTTTTATTTGTGTTAAATGCTTTTTTTTTTTTTTTTTTTTTTTTGAGTTTCATTCTTGTTGCCCAGGTTGGAGTGCAATGGTGCAATCTCGGCTCACTGCAACCTTTGCCTCCCCGTTTCAAGCAGTTGTTCTGGCTCAGCTTCCCAAGTACCTGGGATTACAGATATGCACCACCACACCCGGCTAATTTTGTATTTTTAGTAGAGATGGCATTTCTCCATGTTAGTCAGGCTGGTCTCAAACTCCTGACCTCAGGTGATCTGCCTGCCTTGGCCTCCCAAAGTGCTGGGATTACAGGCGTGAGCCACTGCGCCCGGCCTAAATTCTTTTTTAATTGTATAATTGCAACTACAACTTTATTATGGCTGCTCTTTGCAAGCTTTTATTCTTTCACGTCTACACAGTTTGTTTATTCAGATCCAAAGTGATTGTGCTGTAGACAGCATATATTTGTATCATATTTTTGTATTCTGTCTAACAATCTGTTTTTCTTACTTAATAATCTTATTATATTTTGTATTATTTATATAGTTGGATTTATTTTTTCTGTATTATTTTTGTTTTCTACATATCACATGTGTATTTTCTTTCTTTTTCTACTATTTTGCTTCTTTTGCATTAAGAAAGCATTTTTATGTAATATTGCAACTTTAAAAATAATTTTTAATATATATTTGGAGTTATCTCTTGTTCTTTTAGGGCTTCTGATATATATCTTCATTCATCAGAATCTGTTTTACATTTATAATAACTTAATACTGATGAGTTATACAAATGTTAGTTCTAATTTCTATTTCTGCTTCTTATTTTGTGACATAAATTTTACACTTATTATATCTATATATACTATAAACAATATTTTACACTTATTTTATATAATTTTATTTTAAAAAATAAGATGAGAAAAGAAAAAAGAGCAAAGATACAGCTACAAATCGATTGATGTTAACCTTTTTATTTCCCATTTCTGAATTTTCTTAGTTGTTCCAGAATATTCAGCTAATTTTTACTGCAAAACATATTATCACTCACCTGTTTTGTTCAGTTATTGGTGAGTATATTACAAGTGTTTGTAACTTGTCCAACAATATATTTTTATTTATATTATTATGCATTAATTTTTTAAAATAATGTAAGAAATGGCCGGGCACAGTGGTGCACGCCTGTAATCCCAGTACTTTGGGAGGTCGAGGCAGGGCAGATCACCTGAGGTCAGTAGTAGTAGTTCGAGACCAGCCTAACCAACATGGAGAAACCCCATCTTTACTAAAAAAAAATACAAAATTAGCTGGGCATGGTGACACATGCCTATAATCCCAGCTACTCGGGAGGCTGAGGCAGGAGAATCACTTGAACCTGGGAGGCAGAGGTTGCGGTGAGCGGAGATCGTGCCATTACACTCCAGCCCAGGCAGTAAGAGCGAAATTCCATTTCAAAAAGAAAAAACAAAACATAAAACATAACAATAAAAATAAGATGAGAAAAGAAAAAAGAGCAAAGATATAGCTACAAATCGTTTGATACCAACCTTTTTATTTCCCATTTCTGAATTTTCTCAGTTGTTCCAGAATATTCAGCTAATTTTTACTGCAAAACATGTTATCACTCACCTGTTTTGTTCCGTTATTGGTGAGTATATTACACATATTGTAATTGGTCCAACAATACATCTTTATTTATATTGTTATGCATTCATTTTTAAAAATAATATAAGAATTTAAAAAATGTATGCATGATGTCTTTTATAATGACA
Source organism: Macaca nemestrina (assembly GCF_043159975.1). NCBI lineage: Eukaryota > Metazoa > Chordata > Mammalia > Primates > Cercopithecidae > Macaca > Macaca nemestrina. The sequence goes on from NC_092128.1 coordinate 131,856,616, forward strand.
TGATTATCTTTACTGGTGCTCTTGTCATTTCATGTAGATTCAAATTATTCTCTTTGGTTATTTGATTCCTTCCTTCCTTCCTTCCTTCCTTCCTTCCTTCCTTCCTTCCTTCCTTCCTTCCTTCCTTCCTTCCTTCCTTCCTTCCTTCTTTCCTTCCTCTCTCTCTCTGTCTTTCGTTCTTTCTCGTTCTTTCTTTCTTCTTTCTTTCTTTCTTTTTTTGGAAACGGAGTCTCCCTCTGTCGCCCAGGCTGGAGTGCAGTGGCACAATCTCAGTTCCCTGCAATTTCCACCTTCCGGATTCAAACAATTCTCCTGCCTCCGCCTTCTGAGTAGCTGGGACTACAGGCGCCAACCATCACACCCAGCTAATTTTTGTATTTTTACCTAGTTGAAATCAACTCAGTTTTTGTTTACATGGAAAGCCCTTATGTTGCCTTTATTTTTTATTGATAGCTTTCCCATTCAGAGAATTACTTCTTGACAGTTTTTCTTCGATGAGTAGACACAAAGATTTAAACGGAGTTGAAAGGCTTAGAAAAGGCAACTAAATTATGATCTAGAAAATGGAAATGAAATTGTTTTTAAATTGAATTGAAAATAAAATTGTATTTATGACAGCTGATGATATGTTGGACTGGGATGCAGAGACCAGGAAGAATTAAACTGTGGACAATAGAAGTCTGTTTGGTCCTGACTTAGGTCAAATGGAGGGCATGCTTTTTAGAGAATGAAAGATGACGCATGAGAGCACAGCCACGCTGAAACTAAAGAGGCTGAGCACCTGCACTGTGCTAAGATCCACAGGCTTACTGAAATAGAAGTCACCACTTTAACATACAATTTAACATACACTATTAGACTAAGTAAACAAATAGGCAGTGATAATTATGATTAATGTTAACTTTAGTTTTAATAGAATCGTGTTTGATGGGTGTTGCAGAAGCCAAAAAAAATGGCCTTAGCTATAAAATGTGTGCCCTACTACTGAGTGTGTAAAGCACTCCTGTGAGTGGAAGCCACAAAGAAACCTGAGGGTCAGGGTGGTAGAATACCCCTTTGATACTCCATATCTAAAAAAACCAAAATCTCTTGGCATGGACAGTTTGTATCCAAACACTCATTGCTTGAAATAGATGTGCACTTCCGTACTTTGTAAATGTACCTGGACAAAGTAGTGAGAGGTATAAAGCAGCCTACATTTTGCTCCCATGTCTAGTGCCCTGACTCAGAACTGTGTCCTCAGGAAAATGGAGCACTTTGCCCATTTAGGCCTGACAGAGGTGGCACTTTTTCTGATTCTCACAAAGGTGATTTTGGTCTACTTCTTACTGTGAAAATCAGAGATTCCTGGGGAACGTTACTGAGGGCAACCATGAATTACTTGAACCAGTAGTAATGCAGTGGAAAATCTGACATTGTGTTTTACTAATTTTGAAGGTTGGGTAATTGGGAGATTACTGTTTTGTTTATAAGAACAGACACCTACAACCTGCTGGACTGAATATACCTGGGGAAATAAGCTTACACATGGAAAAGTTGGAGCACAGCTGTTCCTAATGTATTTTCTAGGAATCAAAAAGTTTCACTTTCCCTTGGTGGTTCCCTTTCTTAAAATCACAAAACCAGAGTTTGTACTATCTTTATAGTTGATGTGAAAATTATAGGCCTGGAGGGGATAGACTAATGGCATTGCTTCCTTATAACCACATATTGTGAGCCTCATCCCTCAAACATGGACTCACTCTGAAGACTCAGCTGGGTGACTGTCTGTCAGCATTATTAATAGTGAGAGCGCAAGACTCAGGTGAGTGGCAGGATAAGGCAGAATTTTCTCAATGAAGAGCTAGGATCATTGTCTTTTTATAATTTCAGTCATGTCTCAGTGAATCATAGCCAAGGGAAACTGAGACACAACACCTGGAAAACTGGGTAACTCCCACCCTAATACTGCGCTTTACCAAGGGTCTTACCAAATGGCACACCAGAAGATTATATCCCACACCTGCCCCAGATGGTCTCACACCCATGGAGCCTCCCTCACTGCTAGCACAGCAGTCTGAGATCTAACTGCAAGGTGGCAGCAGTCTGGGGGAGGGGTGCCCGCCATTGCTGAGGCCTAAGTAGATAAACAAAGCCGCTGCAAAGCTCGAACTGGGTGGAGCCCACTGCAGCTCAAGGAGGCTGGCCTGCCTCGGTAGACTCCACCTCTGGGGACACGGCATAGCTAAACAAAAAGCAGCAGAAACCTCTGCAGATGTTAATGACCCTGTCTGACAGCTTTGAAGAGAGCAGTGGGTCTCCCAGCATGGAGGTTAAGATATGAGAATGGACAGACTGCCTGCTCAAGTGGGTCCATGACCCTTGAGTAACCTAACTGGGAGACATACCCCACTAGGTGCAGACCGAAACCTCACATGGCTGGGCACACCTCTGAAATGAAGTTTCCAGAGCAAGAATCAGAGAGCAACACTCACTGTTCAGCAATATTCTATCTTCTGCAGCCTCCACTGCTGATACCCAGGCCAACAGGGTCTGAAGTGGACCTCAAGCAAACTCCAACAGACCTGCAGCTGAGGGTCCTGACTGTTAGAAGGAAAACTAACAAAAAGAAAGGCCACCCACACCAAAACCCCATCAGTACATCACCATCATCAAAGACCAAAGGCAGATAAAACCACAAAAATGGGGAAAAAGCAGTGCAGAAAAGCAGGAAATTCAAAAAATCAGAGTGCATCTCCCCCTCCAAAGGAACACAGCTCATCACCAGCAATGGATCAAAGCTCAATGGAGAATGACTTTGACAAGTTGAGAGAAGGCTTCGGTGGATCAAACTTCTCAGAGCTAAAGGAGGAACTACGTACCCAGCGCAAAGAAACTAAAACTCTTGCAAAAAGAATGGAAGAATGGATAACTAGAATAATCAATGCAGAGAAGGGCATAAATGAACTGATAGAGATAAAAACCATCACATGAGAATTACGTGACAAATGCACAAGCTTCAATAACTGACTCGATCAACTGGAAGAAAGAGTATCAATGATTGAAGATCAAATGAATGAAATGAAGCGAGAAGAGAAGTGTAGAGAAAAAAGAGTAAAAAAAAAAAATGAACAAAGCCTCCAAAAAATATAGGATTATGTGGAAAGACCAAATCTATGTCTGACTGGTGTGCCTGAAAGTGATGGGGAAAATGGAACCAAGTTGGAAAACACTCTTCAGGATATCATCCAGAACTTCCCCAACCTAGTAAGGCAGGCCAACATTCAAATTCAGGAAATACAGAAATGCCACAAAGATACTCCTCGAGAAGAGCAACTCCAAGACACATAATTGTCAGATTCACCAAAGTTGAAATGAAGGAAAAAGTGTTATGGGAAGCCAGAGAGAAAGGTCGGGTTACCCACAAAGGGAAGCCCATCAGACTAAGAGCAGATCTCTTGGCAGAAACTCTCCAAGCCAGAAGAGAGTGGGGGCCAATATTCACCATTCTTAAAAGAAAGAATTTTCAACCCAGAATTTCATTGCAGCCAAACTAAGGTTTATAAGTGAAGGAGAAATAAAATCCTTTACAGACAAGCAAATGCTTAGAGATTTTGTCACCACCAGGCCTGCCCTACAAGAGACCCTGAAGGAAGCACGAAACATGGAAAGGAACAACCAGTACCAGCCATTGCAAAAACATGCCAAAATGTAAAGACCATCGATGCTAGGAAGAAACTGCATCAACTAACGAGCAAAATAACCAGCTAATATCACAATGACAGGATCAAGTTCACAGATAACAATATTAACCTTTAATGTAAATGGACTAAATGGTCCAATTAAAAGACACAGATTGGCAAATTGGATAAAGAGTCAAGATCCATCAGTTTGCTGTATTCAGGAGACCCATTTCACATGCAGAGACACACATAGGCTCAAAATAAAGGGATGGAGGAAGATCTACCAAGCAAATGGAGAACAAAAAAAAGCAGGGGTTGCAATCCTAGTCTCTGATAAAACAGACTTTAAACCATCAAAGATCAAAAGAGACAAAGAAGGCCATGACATAATGGTAAAGGGATCAATTCAACAGGAAGAGCTAACTATCCTAAATATATATGCACCCAATACAGGAGCACCCAGATTCATAAAGCAAGTCCTTAGAGACTTACAAAGAGACTTAGACTCCCATACAATAATAAGGGGAGACTTCAACACCCCACTGTCAACATTAGACAGATCAATGAGACAGAAAGTTAACAAGGATATCCAGGAATTGAAATCAACTCTGCACCAAGTGGACCTAAGAGATATCTACAGAACTCTCCACCCCAAATCAACAGAATATACATTCTTCTAGCACCACATAGCACTTATTCCAAAATTGACCACATAGTTGGAAGTAAAGCACTCCTTAGCAAATGTAAAAGAACAGAAATTATAACAAACTGTCTCTCAGACCACAGTGCAATCAAACTAGAACTCAGGACTAAGAAACTCAATCAAAACTGCTCAACTACATGGAAACTGAACAATCTGCTCCTGAATGACTACTGGGTACATAACAAAATGAAGGCAGAAATAAAGATGTTCTTTGAAACCAATGAGAAGAAAGATACAACATACCAGAATCTCTGGGACACATTTAAAGCAGTGTGTAGAGAGAAATTTATAGCACTAAATGCCCACAAGAGAAAGCTGGAAAGATCTAAAATTGACACCCTAACATTACAATTAAAAGAACTAGAGAAGCAAGAGCAAACACATTCAAAAACTAGCAGAAAGCAAGAAATAATTAAGATCAGAGCAGAAATGAAGGAGATAGAGACACAAAAAACCCTCCAAAAAATCAATGAATCCAGGAGCTGGTTTTTGGAAAAGATCAACAAAATTGATAGACCACTAGCAAGACTAATAAAGAAGAAGAGACGGAAGGATCAAATAGATGCAATATAAAATGATAAAGGGGATATCACCACCGACCCCACAGAAAGACAAACTACCATCAGAGAATACTATAAACACCTCTGTGCAAATAAACTAGAAAACCTAGAAGAAATGGATAATTTCCTGGACACTTACACTCTCCCAAGACTAAACCAGGAAGAAGTTGAATCCCTGAATAGACCAATAGCAGGCTCTGAAATTGAGGCAATAATTAATAGCCTACCAACCAAAAAAAGTCCAGGACCTGATGGATTCACAGCCGAATTCTACCAGATGTACAAGGAGGAGCTGGTACCATTCCTTCTGAAACTATTCCAATCAATAGAAAAAGAGGGAATCCTCCCTAACTCATTTTATGAGGCCAACATCATTCTGATACCAAAGCCTGGCAGAGACACCACAAAAAAAGAGAATTTTAGACCAATATCCCTGATGAACATCGATGCAAAAATCCTCAATAAAATACTGGCAAACCGAATCCAGCAGCACATCAAAAAGCTTATCCACCATGATCAAGTGGGCTTCATCCCTGGGATGCGAGGCTGGTTCAACATACACAAATCAATAAACGTAATGCAGCATATAAACAGAACCAAAGACGAACACCACATGATTATCTCAATAGATGCAGAAAAGGCCTTTGACAAAATTCAACAGCCCTTCATGCTAAAAACTCTCAATAAATTTGGTATTGATGGAACATATCTCAAAATAATAAGAGCTATTTATGATAAACCCACAGCCAATATCATACTGAATGGGCAAAAACTGGAAGGATTCCCTTTGAAAACTGGCACAAGACAGGGATGCCCTCTCTCACCACTCCTATTCAACACAGTATTGGAAGTTCTGGCTAGGGCGATCAGGCAAGAGAAAGAAATCAAGTGTATTCAGTTAGGAAAAGAAGAAGTCAAATTGTCCCTGTTTGCAGATGACATGATTGTATATTTAGAAAACCCCATTGTCTCAGCCCAAAATCTCCTTAAGCTGATAAGCAACTTCAGCAACGTCTCAGGATACAAAATCAATGTGCAAAAATCACAAGCATTCTTATACACCAGTAACAGACAAACAGAGAGCCAAATCATAAATGAACTCCCATTTATAGTAGATTCAAAGAGAATAAAATACCTAGGAATCCAACTTACATGGGATGTGAAGGACCTCTTCAAGGAGAACTACAAACCACTGCTCAGTGAAATAAAAGAGGACACAAACAAATGGAAGAACACACCATGCTCCTGGATAGGAAGAATCAATATTGTGAAAATGGCCATACTGCCCAAGGTAATTTATAGATTCAATGCCATCCCCATCAAGCTACCAATGAGTTTCTTCATAGAATTGGAAAAAACTGCTTTAAAGTTCATATGGAACCAAAAAAGAGCCCGCATCTCCAAGACAATCCTAAGTCAAAAGAACAAAGCTGGAGGCATCACGCTACCTGACTTCAAACTATACTACAAGGCTACAGTAACCAAAACAGCATGGTACTGGTGCAAAAACAGAGATATAGACCAATGGAACAGAACAGAGCCCTCAGAAATAATACCACACATCTACAGCCATCTGATCTTTGATAAACCTGAGAAAAACAAGAAATGGGGAAAGGATTCCCTATTTAATAAATGGTGCTGGGAAAATTGGCTAGCCATAAGTAGAAAGCTGAAACTGGATCCTTTCCTTACTCTTTATAAGAAAATTAATTCAAGATGGATTAGAGACTTAAATGTTAGACCTAATACCATAAAAACTCTAGAAGAAAACTAGGTAATACCATTCAGGACATAGGCATGGGCAAGGACTTCATGTCTAAAACACCAAAATCAATGGCAACAAAAGCCAAAATTGACAAATGGGATCTAAACTAAAGAGCTTCTGCGCAGCAAAAGAAACTACCATCAGAGTGAATAGGCAACCTACAGAATGGGAGAAAATTTTTGCAGTCTACTCATCTGACAAAGGGCTAATATCCAGAACCGACAAAGAACTCAAACAAATTTACAAGAAAAAAACAAATAAGCCCATCAAAAAGTGAGCAAAGGATATGAACAGACACTTCTCAAAAGAAGACATTCATACAGCCAACAGACACATGAAAAAATGCTCATCATCACTGGCCGTCAGAGAAATGCAAATCAAGACCACAATGAGATACCATCTCACACCAGTTAGAATGGCAGTCATTAAAAAGTCAAGAAACAACAGGTGCTGGAGAGGATGTGGAGAAATAGGAACACTTTTACACTGTTGGTGGGATTGTAAACTAGTTCAACCATTGTGGAAAACAATATCGCGATTCCTCAAGGATCTAGAACTAGAAATACCATATGACCCAGACATCCCATTACTGGGTATATACCCAAAGGATTAAATCATGCTGCTATAAAGACACATGCACACATGTATGTTTATTGCAGCACTATTCACAATAGCAAAGACTTGGAATCAACCCAAATGTCCATCAGTGACAGACTGGATTAAGAAAATGTGGCACATATACAACATGGAATACTATGCAGCCATAAAAAAGGATGAGTTTGTGTCCTTTGTAGGGACATGGATGCAGCTGGAAACCATCATTCTCAGCAAACTATCGCAAGAACAGAAAACCAAACACTAATGTTCTCACTCATAGGTGCGAATTGAACAATGAGATCACTTGGACACGGGAAGGGGAACATCACACACTGGGGCCTATTGTGGCGGGGAAGGGGGATGGCATTGGGAGTTATACCTGATGTAAATGACGAGTTGATGGGTGCTGACGAGTTGATGGTTGCAGCACAGCAACATGGCACAAGTATACATATGTAAAAAACCTGCACGTTGTGCACATGTACCCTAGAACTTAAAGTATTAAAAAAAAAAAAAAAGAGAGTGGAAGGAGTAAGAAGTCAAAACAGAAAAGAAAAAGATAATAATAATGGTTGTCTAATTGTGGCTCATAAGGGCATGAAGCCCTCAAGAAAATATAATAGCACAAAATCACTATGTCTGTGAACATTAGGGGGAAAAAAGCATTTCTAAGTGCTTCAAATATCTGCATTTTATGTATTTAGGGAGGAAGCACCTCAACTGCTCATAGTAAGTGTACATGAAGAATAGAAGATGAGGTTTTCCAAATTGCAATTTTCAACTTGGAAATACTCCTCCAATTTCAATATTTGACATATTTGGTAAGACTCTTGTCTATCACAGTGGCATGGTTGTACAAGACCTTTCAAATTAAAAAAAATGAGTGTTACACTTAGCTGATATCTCCTCAGTTGAAATAATCAGAAAGAAACACTTTTCCAAAAGGATTTTAGGCTTTTTCCAAATTGGTAGTGTAGAATTTGTGATCAAGACCCTCCAGTATTTTTCTATTGCCTACATTTAAAGTAATAATTTTCCTGCTTATTTTTTCCTTTGAGGAAGCTGGGAATTAAATGTCTTAAAATTATAAATATCTGTGTCAGCAAGTATTGTGCCTCTAGCTGCAGTCTACACTAATTTCAGCTTCCAAAGAGTGGCAAATGCATTACAATCATTCAATGCATCTGATACTTACCATATTTATTATTTTAGTCTTGGTGTGTTTTATAAAACTTCTTTTAACAGGCCTAATCTTGGTGGAAGCATTTTTTCTTTTCTAAATTTGCCAGCTGGATTTTTCAGTTTGCCATTTATTATTGACACTTAACAACAAACCCCTTCTCCCTGGCGCCTAAATTTTGTAGATCCAACAAGGCTGCTCAATGAATGTTGTAAAATGTCTGATAAAAATGACATTTTTATTAACATAATAAAAAACATTTTACATTCATATAGATTGTATTTTAAAACTACACAAGGAACAGTGCAAACATCACTATTCAAATAATATTATTAATAAAATAATACTAAAAACTGTATTTTATAATAAAGATGAGGAAGTATATTTTATCAAACTTCTTTTTCTACAAACAACATATCTATCATATGCAAAACAGCTTTTGGATTCCTGTGAATGGCTTTTTCCTTTTATATACCTTTTATCTTTGCTTCAGATGTCTGATCTAAGCTTATGCTTTTTATGATCAGATTTTCATTCCTGGTCTGTATAATGGTGTTATTCCCCTATTATACATGATTATTTTTACCCTTTGGGACTTAAGAATATTGAGAATACACTAAAGTGAAAGGCAGTATAATGAGAGTAAACTTGACCTGCATTATGTGTTTACTGAGAGTGCTCAGGAGCTTCACCCTCGGCCCCAGCAGCCTTAGGTTGTCACTTCTAATGGCGAGAGCTAAGCTGTGAATTTAGATTTTGAAATTTTTAATGCATCGCATAGAACCAAATTTTTATTTTGCACTCTGAACAACCTAAAAGTAGCATCTATGGATTTTTCCCCTATTTTGTTTCACCCAGTTTTGCATCGTATTAATACAAATTCCGTAATTCTTCCATGGTGTAAAGTTGCCAGACTTATCAAATAACAACATAGAACACAGCTAAGTTTAATATTTGGATTAAAAATTACTTCTGCAATATGTTAAAGGCAATTATCAATTGTTTAGCTCTGGCAAATGAGAAAAATTTTTGAAGATACAATCAATTCAATCATACTCTATTTGTATCCTCTAATTTATGACAACCAAGATCGTGACGGCCAAGATTGCTGATCTCGTCTGGGATCAGCATCAATGCTCTCAAGAGCCTCGGTGGAAAAACACACCATCTGATCACGCAGAAGATTATTCCGTTTCAGTGTGTTTAGGTTATTTATAGAGTAAGGAGAATGAATTAGAGAGCATAAACTAGATGTTTTTTAGGGTGAAAAAAATAAAATATTAAAATTCTTATCTATGTTATTTAATCTAACTATTTGTCCTATATCTTCTTTTGGTGTGTGGTTCATAATATATGGGTTATATTAATAAAACTATACAGATATATAGTTAATAACTCATTATACATATATTATTGTCTGATGTTCAGATATCTTTTTCAAGTACTGAAATGTGATCCTTAAAATTTGGATACCATTAAGACTTTAATTTAAAATTACTTTGGTTTTTTTTTCTGATTTTAACTTGACAGCAGAACTGAACTTTGCTGATGGTGTAGATGTATGCTGTGGAAATCTTTGTTTCTAAGATAAATGCATTTACTTATTAAAGTTTTGTAGAAAGAGTAATAACCATTTAATCAACTAGATGTTTCCTTTATAAAATCAAACATATTTGGTGGTTTTAGAGCAGCTTTTTCTCAGTCACTAATTTTTTATTATTATCCAAGGATACTCAATGTCAACATTTTTGCATCATCTCATATATTTTTATTTATGGAATTGTATAATACGTGACCTTGAATCAGACACACTTTCATTTAAAACAAATCCGAGTGAATTTAATGGTGTTTCACTTTTTTAATGTCATGAAGTTAAATTGTTCTTAGCCCTGGATTAAAGTAAAATGATAAATGACTTCTGAATCTTGGCCAAGTAACATGAAATGGTAACGGCAAAATCGTTCTGCAAAATTTTACAGGTATTACATTATTGAAGTTATCCCAAGAAAATTTGATAGGAATTATCTTTCTTATTGAAGACTAAGTATTTTGATCTTATTGAAGATCTTCTTGAAGTTTTTTTTTTATCTTATTGAATACTAATCGAAGACTTAGTATTCTTGTTGAATACTGAGACTAAGACTTAAAGTAGTTTTCTAGGCATGGTAGAGTATCTCTGTATTAAGTGAAGTCTCAGGAAGAAGACCAACATGTGACTATTTTGATGCAACTTCATGGCGAAACAAAGTAATTAAAAGTAGTGGTCAGGCTCGGTGGCTGCTCAGTGGCCCACGCCTGTCATCCCAGCGCTTTGGGAGGTCAGAAGTTTGAGAACAGCCTGGCTAACATGGTGAAATCTTCTCTACTAAAATAGAAAAATTAGCTGATGTAGTGGTGAGCACCACTTGGGAGGCTAAGGCAGGAGAATCACTTGAACCCAGGAGGCAGAGTTTGCAATAAGCAGAGATCACGCCACTGCACTCCAGCCTGGGTGATAGAGTAAGACTCTGTCTCAAAAAAAAAAAAAAAAAAAAACAGGGGGGGGTTGTTTATTTTGTTGGCACCTGAGAGGAAAGTATTAAAAATTATGTTCTGAGATAGAGATCGCATAATAAGTCTCTGGGACGTGAACTAAACTGAGAAACAGCCAGGATCATTTCTATAATATATATAGTAAATTAGGGTTTAAGCAGAATAATGTCCCCCAGTCCCTATAAGGATGTTGACATTTGAATTCCAAGATACCACATTACACATTACAATTCATGACAAAGAGAATATAAGGGTGCAGATAGGATAAAAATGCTATTATGCTGATGAAATATGAATTTATCATGGTGAATCCAGTAAAATCACAAGGGTCAAAAATCATGGAAGAGTGATGATGGATAAATTGTATCAAAATGATAGATCATGAGAAAGACTCAACTGAATATATTTTTTATTGTGTTAGTGAGTCTTTTCATATTAACATACACTTAATTCTATTCAACTGTACAAATACTATTCATTTTATATGCTCAACTGAAGAGCTAAATATAAAATGAGAGAACACAGAATAAGGATATGATTACTGAGATGAAGGCCAAGGTACATGAGAAACATAGATAGTATGCACCTTAGACAGGCAAAATTGAAAATGTATTTATTATATATAGAGATTCATAATAATTACATGTATACATTTATTTGGTTTAGAAAATAGTACAGGAGATACACTATCAAGAATTTATATAAGATGGGGTTAATCAAGAAAATGAGAGTAAAATAAAAATAATTATAATGGTAATAATTTTGAACATTGATGAAGGAACATTGATGACACAGATCTATTTTTTTCAGGTCTTCAAAATATGTTTCTTCTATGTCATTAGGATGAACACACATTTCACATGTTATCTTTCAAAAAGGCCTTTTGTTTTCAAGCTGGCATTGGAATCTCAGCCAACATCTTTCTTCTTCTCTGGCACATTTTCACATTCTTTAAGGATCACAAACCTAAAAACCATGACCTGATCATCTATCACTTGGCCTTTGTTCACATAGTGATGCTAGTCATTGCAGAAGAGTTACAGTCTCCAGACGTGTTTGAGTCACTGAATTTTCAGAATAACTTCAGATGTAAGGCTGTGTTCAGCATATACAAGGTAGTGAGGGGCCTCTCTATCTGCAACACCTCTCTCCTGAGCATGCTTCAGACCATCACCATCAGCCCCAACACCTCCTGTTGGTGAGATTTAAACATAAAATCACAAAACAGAATATCCTGGGTTTATCCTGGGTTTACTCTTTTTTTGGTCCCTCCATTTGTCTTTCAACAGTGACATGATAATCTACCTTGTAGGTTTTTCCAATATGACCCAGCTAATTCTGAATGTCAGTAAATACTGCTCACTTTCTCCAATGAACGTCATCATCAGAAGGCTGTTTGTTACTCTGTCGTTATCCGGAGATGTCTTCCTTGTAGGAATCATGCTGCTCTCAAGTGCATACATCGTGATTCTCTTGTCCAGGCATCAGAGGCGTTCCCAGCACCTTCACAGCACTAGCTTTTTATTAAGAACTTCCCCAGAGGAAAGGGCCACCAAGACCATCTTGCTGCTGGTGAGTTTCTTTGTGGCTATGTACTCACTGGACTGAATTGTCTCATCCTCTGCAGTGCTGTTATGGGTATTCAGCCCTGTCATCTACAGTGTCCACAAGTTTATGGTCAATGCCTATGCCACTGTCAGTCCTATGGTGCTAATCAGATCTGGTAGGAGAATCATCAGTATTCTGCCAAAGGTTCACTGGAAGTGCCATCCCTTTTTAACAAGTTAGTGATAAAATTTCCTAAAAATTATTTTGCTGTCATTAATTACATTATTCAAAAACACAAAATTTGCTATCTGATTTAAATAAAATATGTGGAATTGCACTTTTGTAATATCTAATTTTTTTTGTTGTCGTTTTTTTGAGACAGAGTCTCACTCTGTCGTCCAGGCTGTAGTGCAGTGGTGCGATCTCGGCTCCTTGCAGCCTCCACCTCCTGGGTTCAAGCAATTCTCCTGCTTCAACCTCTTGAGTAACTAGGACTACAGGCATGTGTCACCATGCTCAGCTATTTTATTTTATTTTATTTTTTTGTATTTTTAGTAAAGACAGTGTTTCGCCTTGTTTGCCAGGCTGTTCTTGAACTTCTGACCTCAAGTAATCAGCCCACCTCAGCCTCCCAAAGTGCTGGAATTACAGGTGTGAGCCACCACGCCCAGCCCATCTCAGTATTTTTAAAATTTCCTGGTGCTAAGAACTACATGGTGTCCTCAGTTCAGTGTCCCCCATGATTTAATATTCCCAAAGCGTGCCTCTCACTTCTTAATTTTAATTTTACCTTATTCAGTAAAACATTTCTTTTTCTTTTTTCCTTTTCCTTTTTCTTTTTTTTTTTTTTTGAGATGGAGTTTCATTCTTGTTGCCTAGGCAGGAGTGCAAAGGTTTAACTTCTGCTTACTGCAACTTCTGCCTCCTGGGTTCGAGTAATTCACCTGCCTCAGCCTCCCAAGTAACTGGGATTACAGGCACCTGCCACTACGCCTGGCTAATTTTTGTATTTTTAGTAGAGATGGGGTTTCACCATGTTGGCCAGGCTGGTCTCGAACTCCTGACCTCAGGTGATCTGCCCACCTCAGCCTCCCAAAGTGTTGGGATTACAGGTGTGAGCCACCATGGCCAGCCCATATATGTTGTTTTCAATGGTAGGATTTCATTATTTATGTAGATAAATAGCATTTCATTTGGGTTTCTGTGCCATGTTTTCTTTATCTATTTGTCCCTCGATGGACACTATGATTATTCCATATCTTGGCTATTGTCATTAGTGCTGTGATAAATATGGGAGTGAAGATATCTCTTTAACATACTGGTTTTATTTCCTTTGTATATACGCCCAGTAGTGGGATTGCTGGTTCATACAGTAGTTCTATTTTTAGTTCGGGAAACCTCTACTTTTTTACATAATGGCTGTATTAAATTGCATTCAAACCAACAGTGCATGAGGGTTTCCTTTTCTCCATGTATTGCCAACACTTGTTCTGTCTTTTTGATAATGACCATGCTAATTTACAACTATACTACTTTAATTTACATTTCCCTGATGACTAGTGATATTGAGCATTTTTTCATACACCTGTCGACTGTATATATATCTTGTTTGGAGAAATATCTATTCGGGTTTTTGCTCATTTTAAAACTGGGTGATTATGATGATTATTTCTGCTGTTGAGTTATTCGAGCCCCTTACATATTTTGGATATTAACCCCTTGTCAGATGCACAGTTTCCACATGTTTTCTCCCATTCTGTAGTTTGTCTTTGTCTCTTTTTTCTTTTCTTTTCTTTTTTTTTTTTCTTTTTGAGACAGAGTCTTGTTCTCGTTGCCCATTCTGGAGTGCAGTGGTGCGGTCTCAGCTCACTGCAACCTCTGCCTCCCGTGCGGGCTCAAGCGATTCTCCCGCCTCGGGCTCCGGAGTAAGGCGCCACCACGTCTGGCTAATTTTTTGTATTTTTAGTAGAGTCGGGGTTTCACCATGTTGGCCAGAATCTTCCCGCCTCGGCCTCCCAAAGTGCCGGGATTACACGCGTGAGCCACCGCGCCTGGCCTGTAGTTTGTCTTTTCACTCTGTTGATTGTTTTCTATGCCGTGTAGAAGCTTTTATTTTAATATTTTATTAACTTTTTTTCTGTTTTCTGGCTTTATACAAAGGTGAGACATTTTGCTCTCACTGCTTTTATGAGCTTTTTTTTCATGTTGGTGTTATGAAGTTTGACCTTTTTAAAATTAAGTTTTATTTAAAATTGACATATAATTGTACACATTTACAGACAGAGTGTGATATTTCAGTGCATTTATTCATTGTATAATGATAGAACCAGAATAATTAACGTATCTATTGTTTTCAACATTTGTTATTTCTCTGTGCTGATAACATGCAAAATTCTCTCTTCTAGCTAACTTAACCCGTATGATAATATATTATTAGTAGTTATAGTCATGCTACTGTGTAATATAACGCAAAAATTTATTCTTTGTTATTTTTAAAATTAAAAAAAAAATTTTTTTTTGAGACAGAGTCTCGCCCTGAGGCTGGAGTGCAGTTGTGCAATCTCAGCTCACGACAACCTCCACCTCCTGGGTTCAAGCAATTCTTGTCTCACAGCCTCCCATGTAGCTGGGATTACAGGCACTTGCCACACTGACCAGCTAATTTTTGTATTTTTAGTAGAGACGGGGTTTCACCATGTTGGCCAGGCTGGTCTTGAACTCCTGGCCTCAGGTGATCCACTTGCCTCGGCCTCCCAAAGTGCTAGGATTACAGGTGTGAGCTACCACGCCCAGCCTATTTTTTCTGTTAAATGGTAATGTTGCATTCATTGGCAAACCTGTTCTCATTTCTTCCTCTCCAGATCCTTTCCAGCCTCTGGTAACCACCATTTTATTCTACTTCCATGAGATCAGCTTTAAATTTTACATAAAAATGATATCATGTGGTGTTTGTCTTTCTATGCTTGGCATATTTTACTTAACATAATGTCCTCCACGTACATCCATGTTGCTGCAAATGACAGGTTATTGTTCTGTTTTATGGAGATTCTGTCAAAAATTAAAAATAGAACTACCCTATGATTCAGCAATTTCAATACTGGCAATTTCAATCAATGTATTTCAAAAGGAAATAAAATCAATATGTCAAAGAGGCTGTTTATTGTAGCACTAATCATAATAGCCAAACTATTACTTCACTTAAGAATTTTTTTCATCTCTTTTTGACACATTACACTTCTAAACTTTTAAAGGATTTAAAGGTTTTCAGTTTTAGAAACTATTTAATCACCAATTCTTTAAATATTTTCTTTCATTTGTTTATATAGTCTAGTAAAGCAATTAGATGTTCATTTCCTCTCAATTCAATCTTCGTATATGAGTAAATATATTTCATTCTCTATTAACTTGCCTTCTGTAAAATGTGTAACTACATCAATTTCGCTTAGTATTCGATTTTATTGGCCTCTCATCTGCTCAGTGTATTTTAATATGTAACCCATATGTTGTACATTACACTCTTTCACCACATTTGTAATAGCTTACTTAAAATTTGCTTTTTTTTCAGATATGACTTGATAAGCTTATAGTTTTTTTTTTTTCTTTGCCCATTACTTTGGCTGTTTTTTCATTGTATTGACAAATATTTAAACATAAGCCAAATATCTGATGTTTATGTACCATATAATTTCTTTTGACCCTTCATCTTGGTGGTTTATCTAATTGTGTGCACTTAACGTATAACTTAGTTTTCACATATGGAAGATATCAAACTTGGAATGTCTCCAGTCTGTATATTTCTTTGCTGATTCCATTTGCCTTGTTGGAAGTTGAACCCACATGAATCTGACGTTCTTGTGGTTAGTCCTGTCTGAATAGAGCACGTGCTTCTTAGGTTTGTTACTCCCCTGGATTATTCCCTTCATTTACTTCTGGTCCTGGGAATTTATCATATTTTTTTCAACTAACTTTAGCATAATATGGATTGTTTCAATTTCTTGACAATTTTAATTATCTGTATTGTTTAAAATATATATATTATTTTCCTGAAAAGCATAAAAGCATAAATAGCAACAGTTGCGTACATTAGTAAAATGTGACATAGATTGTCTATGACATAAAACATCATCTCTGTAATCCCAGCACTTTGGGAGGCCGAGACGGGTGGATCACGAGGTCAGGAGATCGAGACCATCCTGGCTAACACGGTGAAACCCCGTCTCCACTAAAAAATACAAAAAAAAAAACTAGCCGGGCGAAGTGGCGGGCGCCTGTAGTCCCAGCTACTCAGGAGGCTGAGGCGGGAGAATGGCGTGAACCTGGGAGGCGGAGCTTGCAGTGAGCTGAGATCCGGCCACGGCACTCCAGCCTGGGCGACAGAGCAAGACTCCGTCTCAAAAAAAAAAAAAAAAAAAAAAACATCATCTCGTGTGAAATCTCAAGTCTCTTCATGTAGAAGACGTCCTTCCCAATACATCATATTGTAATTTGTGAAGTGTGATTACTTTTTACTATTATGTATGTATTATATATGTATTATACACAAATTTCAGAAACACTCCAATGAATATATAGCCAGAATTAGTTTTATATCATATAAAGGTGTTATGGGTTAAATTATTTATCTTAATTCAGATTTTTTTCTACAATTACCATTATTTCTCACAGCACTTCCCTGATATCAAAAACATAATTGGATTTAGATTTTTTATTTAATCCACAAGATGTTGAAAAAGGTTCTAAATGGAGTTTACCCATGACTAGATAGTACTTGCTAATTACCTTTTTTTTTTTTTACATTTATTGAGGTATAATTGACAAACTAAAAGTGTATATACTTATGATGTAGAATATGATGTTTTGAGACATGTTTACATTTTTTAATTACCTCGGTTAAGATAGTTAACATATTTATCACTTTACATAGTTACTTTCTGTGTCTGTGAGTGGGTATGTGTGGTAAGATTACTTGAGATTTGATTTTGAAAAGAATTTAAGTATACAGTATTATTAACGATAGTCATCAGTCTGTATGTTACATTCCCAGCATTTATTTTTTATAGCTGAAAGTATGTATCTTTTGACTAATACCTCGTCATTTCCTCCCACATCCTAGCTGTAGTAATTATTATTCTTCTGTTTCTATGAATTTGAGTTTTTAAAGATTTCACATAAATATGAAATCATGAGGTACTTGTCCTTCTGTATCTGGCTTATTTCACTTAGCATGATGTCTTCATGGTTCATCAATGTTGAAAATGGCAGAATTTTCATTTTTATTAAAGATAAATTACATATATTTATCACAGTTTCTTTATATATTCATCTATATATGCTAAGTAGCAACCTCTCTAATTTGTCAAATTATCTTTTCCATATTATCATTCAAATACAATATTGTTTTGCATTAATTATTATTAAAATTAATTTCCTGTCTTTAAAAAATTTTTATGAAATTTATGGGGTCAATGCAATCTGCCCTCTTGATAAAAGCCAAAATTACATGTCAGTTTTACTAATTTGGATTAGATTGAGATTTTTATTGCCTCAAATAATAAGTATAAGCATTAAGGATAAAATATAGTTATATTCTCTATCTTACAACAAAGCAATCTTTGGGTTATTTATTGGACAAAAGACTTATTCTACATTATTATTTCTATTTTTATGTTACTTACCTAAATGTTTATTACATATAGAATACCACAAAATAGGAATAAATTGGTAGTCACAAATTATGAAAGTAAAATTAAGAAATGATATGCTTCCCAGAGAATGTCTGTAACAAAAACAAGTGAAATATGTTTTAGGTGATGCATATTTGAATTCCCCGATTTGATTATTACATATTATATGCTTGTATCAAACTATCATATGTATTACATAAAGATGTACAACTATTATGTATCTGTAACAACTAAAAATTTAAAAGTATATATGAATATATGTATATATAAATAATCATGTCACAAGTAAAGTATTAATTAAAAATATTTCCACAAAGAAAAGTTTAGGGCCTGACATCTTATGTGTCAAATTCAATGAATATTTAATAAATAATATCAATTGTTTAAAAAAAACTTTCAAAAATTGAAAAGAAATGTGTACTTTCTAACTCACAACACTAGAGTTATTATACAACAAAATAAAGTATACAACAAAAATGAAAAAAATTCTCCAGATTGAAAAATAACAAAACTGTCTTTTTTTGTGGATGGTATAATTTTCTATATAAAAATATATAAGGGGTTCAATAAAATATCCCTAGAAGTATAAACAAGTTAATTAATGTCACAAAATGAAAGATCAGAAAACAAAATTCAATTGCAGTTATAGATGATATAAATCAATGAAAATAAAATTTAAAATTATATTTATAATAGCAATAAACAGAAATATTAAAGTTTTAAAAAAGTACAAATGTATTACACTCGATTTCTTAAATCAGAGAAATCATAGAATTGAATAAATTAACATACATTAAATAATCAAGTTTTAAATTACTTACCATTTTTAAGATTATGATATCTCAGATTGATCTACAGATTCAGTAAAATCTCTTCAAATTTTTAACTAGTTCTAGTGGAAATTGACAAGTTCTTCCCAAAAACAAATATAGATAAGCTGGGCTTGGTGGCTCATGCCTGTAAGTCCAGTGCATTGGGAGGCTGAGGTTGGAGGACTGCTTGAGGCCTGCAGTTGAAAAACAGCCTGGGCAACATAGGAAGGTACTGTATCTACAAAGATAAAAAAATAAAATTAGCCGGATATGGCAGTGCATGCCTATAGTCGCACCTACCTGGGAGGCTGAGGTGGTGGAATTGCTTGAGCACATGCGTTTGAGGTAACAGTGAGCTTTGATTGATCCACCTCACTCCAGCCCCAGTGGCAGAGTGAGGCCCTGTCTCTAAAAAAAGATTTAAAAAACAATATAAATGTGCACAGAATACCAAATACACAAAACAGTCTTTAAAAAGAAAAACAATTTATATTTTTTGATATAAATTCTTATTATCAAAGATAGATTCATGTAATTAATAGAATATATTTTAAGATCCAGTCAGGTGCGGTGGCTCATGTCTGTAATCCCAGCACTTTCGGAGGCTGAGGCAGGTGGATTACCTGAGGTCAGGAGTTCAAGACCAGCCTGGCCAACATGGTGAAATGCCATCTCAACTACAAATATAAAAAAGTTAGCCAGGCGTGGTGGCACATGCTTGTAATTCCAGCAACTCGGGAGGCTGAAGTAGGAGAATGGCGTGAACCCGGGAGGCGGAGCTTGCAGTGAGCCGAGATAGCGCCACTGCAGTCCAGCCTGGACGAAAGAGCGAGACTCCGCCTCAAAAAAAAGAAAAAAAAAGAATTTCGTAATAGAATAAGGAAAAATTGAGAGCAAGACCTAAGCGAATAGGATGCGCGGGTGTAAGTTCTGTCATAGCAATATCACTATCAGCTTTATAAGCCGCTAGGCTGTTGTCCACAGCCTCCTTCCTGCCATTCCTGTGGCAAATTCTGCCAGATACCTGTGGTAGTCCCCTTTCATTTTATAACAGAAAACTTTGGACTCGCCAGTGTTAGCTGCTGGAATGAGGTTTTTGTCCAGCACATCCAGAATGTCACAACAGATTAACTTTAGCTCAGTCTCAACCATTTGCTGATATTCCCAAATCATTTTTAGCTTGTCTTCTCCCTTGTTTTCTTCTGTTCGATGCTGCTGATTATTCTCCAGAAGGCTCTTCTAGCTTCAATCACATTCTTATATGAAACAGACAAGAGGTTTCTTTCTTCAACTGTCAGCTCCACATCCATCCCAGCTACTTTCTTCATTGACTACACCATTTCTTGGAAGATACTGCGGATTCAGTTCCCAGAGCACGTCGTATTGCTCAGCCTGCTCGGCCAGCTTTGCCTGGTACCAGATCCTCTTGTTTTCTTTTTCTTTTCTTTTCTTTTCTTTTTTTTTTTTTTGAGACAGAGTCTAGCCCTGTCGCCCAGGCTGGAGTGCAGTGGTGTGATCTCGGCTCACTGCAAGCTCTGCCTCCTGGGTTCACGCCATTCTCCTGCCTCAGCCTCCTGAGTAGCTGGGACTACAAGCGCCCGCCACCACGCCCGGCTAATTTTTTGTATTTTTAGTAGAGACGGGGTTTCACCGTGTTAGCCAGGATGGTCTCGATCTCCTCACCTCGTGATCCGCCCGTCTCGGCCTCCCAAAGTGCTGGAATTACAGGCGTGAGCCACCGCGCCTGGCCACCAGATCCTCTTGATCATCCATAGCGGCAGCAGCTCCCACAGGGTCTGTGCGATGGATGGAAGCAAATAGTGTCTCTCTCACAGCCTCTCTCGCCCCACGTCCGGGGAGCAAAAATGGTGGCGCCGCAATCCGGGACTTCCGCCTGCGCAAGCAGGCAACTGCTCAGCTCTATGGCAACCGCTCCCTGGCAACTAATGATTTCTTAAATAATACAACAAAAAAGCATGATCAAGAAGAAACTGATAAACTTCATCAAATTCAGAAACATTTCTTTCAAACACCAAGAAGAATATATAATCTAAGCTGCATAATGAGAGACAATATTTCAAATTATATATCTTTTTAGGCTCTAGTATCCGGAATAAACAAAACCAAAACAAAACTCTTACATGTCAAATAAAAGGACAAATTACCAATTAAAAACGGTAAAGGGAGTTGAATATATGTTTTACCAAAGAAGATATACAAACTGCTAATACGAACATAAAAATACGCTCAATGTAATTTGCTACTAGGAAAATAAAAATCAAATGACAAAGAGATAACAATGAACACTCTATATTGGTTATAACAGACAATAACAAGTGTCAGCAAATGTGGAAAGTATGGAATTTCTATGCATTGCAGCTGGAAAGATAAAATAATGTAGTCATTTTGTAAAACAATTTGACAATTCTGCAAAATTTTAAACACAGAAATGCCACATGGCCTAGAAATTTTTCTCCACATATGTATGCTAAGGAAATGAAAACCTAACTCACACAAAAACTTGCATGTGAATGTTCATAGCAGCAATGTTTATAAGAGCCAAAGGGGAATACCATCCAAATATCCATCAGCTAGTAAAAAAAAGTGTCACATTTATGCAATAAAATCCTCAGCAATCAAAGGGAATTAAGCAATAATCCATGCTACATTGTAAATAAACCTCAAAAGCAGTAAACTAAGTGAAACAAACTAGCTTTCAAAAAGATTATGTAATTTCTAATTCCACATATAAGAAGAGTCCATAAAAAGCTCATTGATAGAAAATAAATTAATAGATGTCTAAGGCCTGGGTGGTGGACAGTGAATGAAAACAAGACAGATTTTACTCTGGGATGATGAACATATTTTAAAGTTATTGTGATTATCAATATGTAACTGTTAAAATATTAAAAATAGGCTGGGCACAGTGGCTCATGCCTCTAATCCTAGCACTTTGGGAGGCTGAGGCATGTGGATCATTTGAGGCCAGGATTTTGAGACCAGCCTGACCAACATGATGAGACTTCCATCTCCATTAGAAGTACAAAAAAATTAGGTGGACGTAGTGATGCCTGCCTGTAGTCCCAGCTACTCAGGAGGCTGAGGCAGGAGAATCGCTTGAACCTGGGAGGCAGAAGTTACAGTGAGCCAAGATCCCGCGACTGCATTCCAGACTGGGAGACACAGCAAGACTCCGTCTCAAATACATAAATAAATAAGTAAAAACATTGATATTGTACAATCAAAATATCCTTGTATTATATAAATTATATCCCATTAAAGCCTATCAAAAATAAACATGCCAAAAGTATTAAAATAGTTTCCGACTTTAGGCAACCCAAGTAACAGACTTTTAACACCAAAGTTATTTCTGCTGATTTAATAAATATTAAAGAAAAAAGAAGATACTTTAAATATCACAAGAGGACACAAGTGCAACCAAAAACATTATAGAGGTTATGTAAGTAAAAAGAAAACTGTTTGGAAGGAGTATTTATGGACAGGAACCATCTGGTTTTACTAGACTAGAAAAGTGAAGTCATCACAGAAGACTACTGTGACTCACAGATTATTAGAAACAAGTTATGATGTCATCATAGAATTAAAACTATTCATTTTAAAAATCAAAAATTAATTAAAATTAATTAATTAAAAATATTCAGAGAAGCAATCTAACAAAAAGTTGGTCGATGGTGCCCATCTCTACAGTTAGAGTAGCCTATCGCTAATGCAAAAGCTGCACATTCGTTGCTTCTTCAAAACCAAACTCAATACCGACATCTGATACTAATCTCTGAATGCATCACTATAATTTATGAGAAGATATCTGCCTATTTTTTAAATTACCTAACATGGCTAATGTTCAGTGTTTGAAGGTTTTTATTAAAAATAACTCTTAAATTTTTTATTTAAAATTCATTATGGAAATTAAAAATGTAAACAAAGATATAGAAATTATACAAAAATTCATGAATACCCATCACAAGGCTCCAGCCATTATTTTGTCTTTCATTTTCAACTATTAACTCCATTTTTTGGTAAAATGTTAAAGTAAATATAAAAATCTATATTGTTAAATTTGTATAAATTTTGTACCTCTAACAAAGAAAACAATGAAAATACTATTACGATTCATCAAAATTTTTTCTTTTTTGAGACGGAGTCTCACTCTGTTGCCCAGGTTGGAGTGCAGTGGCATGATCTCTGCTCACTGCAACCTCCACCTTCCGGATTCAAGGGATTCTCCTGCCTCAGTCTCCCAAGTAGCTGGGACTACAGGTGCATGCCACCATGCCAGGCTAATTTTTTATATTTTTAGTAGAGACAGGGTTTCACCGTTTTAGCCAGGATGGTCTCTAACTCCTGCCTGCCTCGGCCTCCCAAAGTTCTGGGATTACAAGCGTCAGCCACCGCACCTGGCCAAAAATATTTTAAAATATTTATTTGTGTATATATTTATGGGATACATGAGATGTTGATACAGACATGCAATATATAATTATATCATTGAGAATGAAGTATCCATCCTCTCAAGCATTTATTCTTTGTGTTATAAATAATCCAATTATACTCTCAGATAAATTAAAATGTACAATTACATTATTATTGACTATAGTTATCCTGTTGTTATCAAATACTAGGTCTTTTTCATTTGTTCTAACTACTTTTTGTGTTCATTAACTATCCCCTCTTCTTCCCAACCGCCCCCGTAACTCTCCCAGCCTATAGTAAAATGTTTGCATTTCCTTTCCTGGCTTATTTCACTTATCATAATGACCTGCAGCTCATGTTGTTGCAAATTACTGGATCTCATTCTTCTTTATAGTTATGTAGTATTCCATGGAGTATATACCACATTATCTGGTCTTCTATGTACCTATTTATCTGGTCTTCTGTTGATGCGCATTTAGGTTGATTCCATGATATTGCTATTGTGAATAATGGTGCAATGAACATGTGTCTTTATGATACAATAATTTATATTTGGCTATGTACCCAATAATGAAATTCCTCCGTCAAATGGTGCTTCTGTTTGTAGTTCTTTGAGAAATCACCATAGTGCTTTCCACAATGACTGGACTAATTTACATTCCCATCAGCAGCGTAGAAGTATTCCACTTCCACCACAACCTTTGCAGCATCTGTTACTTTTTTATTTTTTTGTGACCAAGTTTTGCTCTTGTTGCCCAGGTTGGTGTGCAATGACACAATCTTGGCTCACTGCAACCTCCACCTCCCAGGTTGAGGCAATTATCCTGCCTCAGTCTCCCAAGTAACTGAAATTACAGGAGCCTACTACCATGCCCGGCTAATTATGTGTTTTTAGTAGAGACGGGGTTTCACCATGTTGGGCAGGCTGGTCTCAAACTCCCGACCTCAGGCGATCTGCCCACCTCAGCTTCCCAAAGTGCTGGGATTATAGGCATGAGCTACCATGCCCAGCCCTCCCCTTTTTTTCCCCCCTCACTCCATTGCCAGACTGGAGTGCCAGGCTGGAGTACAACTAGTGGCACGATCGCGGCTCGCTGCAACCTCTGCCTTCAGGGTTCAGGTGATTCTCCTGCCTCAGCCTCCCTAGTAGCTGGGACTACAGGTGTGTGCCACCACTCCCAGCTAATTTTTGTATTTTTAGTAGAGACGGGGTTTCACCATGTTGGCCAGGATGGTCTCCGTCTCTTGACCTTGTGATCCACCTGCCTCGGCCTCCAGAAGTGTTGGGATTACAGGCATGAGCCACCGTGCCTGGCAGCAGCATCTGTTATCTTTGAACTTTTTAATAATAACCTTTATAACTGGTTTGAGATAGTATCTCATCCACTACCTAATATTTTAAATAAATAATGTGCAAAAAAGGAAACAAAATCAGGTTATTCAGTAACAACAGTAACGAAAATTATAGCACATCTGTACAACCTGACATCAAGTAATTGTTACATTGCATGGTAATTGTGAAAACATACATGTAGGTAAAATATTTAAAAAAGAAAAGGGGCTCAAGATGGTAAACTAGTGACATTGGATGCCAGTTCTCCCTAGAAAGAACAATATAAACTGTGAACAGGTAATTATACCTCGAATAGAATATCAGTCAAAGAACACTAGAACCTAATTGAGAACTCAGAGAAAACCTGAGGAAGCGAAGGAAAAGGAAGCAAGAGGCCAACTCAGCAGAGAGCTGCTAGGAACCTGGAGGGCCTCAGCATCGCTGAGGACAGGTAAGTGGGGAATGTTTCCAGCCTGCATTTCCCCTGTGGACTGCCACAGAGTTGTGGGAGAGCTCCTTTGTTCTCATGAACCCTGACACTAACACGGCTGTTGACTACAAGAACTCTTGAGGGCATAGCACCAGACTGGGGACTCCTACTGTGTTACTCACTTTCCACCAAGATGCAAGTGGTTGTGTCAGGATGCCACTGGGAAAATACAGGTATCGGGGGACTGACTCCAGCCCTGGGAACCTCAGTTCCCCTATCTCTGCATCTCAGGAGCTGCCGCTGACATTGGCCAGTGCCAGCTTGGAGGGCTGCAGTGGCCCAGAGCTGGCTGGACCCAGGAATGACGCAGTTCCCCAGAAGTTTAGCCCTACAGAGTGCTGCTCCTGGGAAAGAGGGGAGTTCAGTGAACCAAGAAGGCAAAACTGGGACAAAAGAAAATCAAAGCATTGTACTTTCAGAGTCCAAGAGCTGCCTGCTTGGGGACCGTGAAAAGTAATTTTGCTCTCAACAGGTGTGAAAACTGTCCTTAGCTCTGCAAATAAAGAGTGAAATGCCCTCCCACCACCTGCACGATCTCTGTGCAGTGGCTCAGGCACAGAGAATGAGACCCCTTTTCCCCCTTCGCACACCACTGCAGGCACAGCCTCTACTACTGCCATAGGAAGTTGGGGCAGGTGAGCATCTTGAGCTGTGAGTGGTGACTGCAACCTGACTGGCAGCATGGCCTTCAAGCCTAGGCTTAAAAAAAAAAAAAAAAAAAAAAAAAAAGACAAAGGGCTGGGCATGGTGGCTCATGCCTGTAGTCCCAGCACTTTGGGAGGCTGAGTGGGTGGATCATGAGGTCAGGAGATCAGACCAGCCTGACCAACATGGTGAAATACGTCTCTACTAAAAATACAAAAACCAGCCAGGTGTGGTGGCATGTACCTGTAATCCCAGTTACTTGGGAAGCTGAGGTAGGAGAATCACTTGAACCCGGGAGGCAGAGGTTGCAGTGAGCCAAGATTGTGCCACTGCACTCCAGCCTGGGCAACAGAGCAAGACTCCGTCTCAAAAAAAAAAAAAAAAAAAAAAAGTAAGATCATTCAAGGTTGAAGATCTGTGGTCTTCACTGAGAACCAACAGAGCCTGTGTTAAGATAAGATAGTTGGGTGTAAAGGACTCTGTGTCCTTTGCCTTTCTCTAGCTGAGTAATAATGAAAATGGGTTTAGAGGGAAAAACATCAGAATTAACAGGGGACTTTAAAAAAGCTAACTAAGGCTGGGCGCAGTGACTCATGCCGGTAATCCCAGCACTCTGGGAGGCCGAGGCGGGTGGATCACGAGGTCAGGAGTTCAAGACCAGCCTGGCCAATATGGTAAAACTCTGTCTCTACTAAAAATACAAAAAAATTAGCTGGGCATGGTATTGGGCGCCTGTAGTCCCAGCTACTCGGGAGGTTGAGGCAGGAGAATGGCGTGAACCCAGGAGGTGGAGCTTGCAGTGAGCCCAGATCGCACCACTGCACTGCAGTCTGCACGTCACAGCGAGACTCTGTCTCAAAAAAAAAAAAAAAAAAAAAAGCTAACTAACGAGCTCCCTTCCAAACCAACAGAATCGCATTTTCTTACAGTGAGATCTGGAATACCAAATAATTTATATGCACATGAAAGCTGGAGAGGCAATGCTTAGCTAAGTGACTCTCACCCTAAACTTCCATTTAAGAGCGTCTGGCCAGTTTGAAGAAATGCCGTCACCTGTGCCGTTGCCACTGATTCTACCTGTTGTTCTGGGTGGAATCATTCATGTCGTTTTAATTAATTGTCTCATGTGATTCCAAGGTGAAGCCAGGGTAAAGCATACTGGCTCCCAAATCCTTTCAGGAGAGTTGAGTTAAGCTTTTTTCCTGAAGGGAGATCACAGAGGCTGCTCTGCTTGGGTTTGGTAGTGGGCAGGTCAGTTTAGCCCGTATTCCCATTGCTGTAACAGAAACCAGTGGAGTCTGTGGCAAGGGAGACTACCAAAGGGCAGAAAAATGAGAAAGTCACAATTTCATCTTTATTTAGCTGGTCATTGTTTCTGAATTCTACAACAAAGGAGAGGAGGAGAGAACGTTTTCTGCACTTTAAGGTCCTTCTGCCTGTGGGTGTGGTGGTACCAGGTAAAAAGTTTGTCCTGATGCCTTTACAGACACATTCTCAAGATGAAGGTGAGATTTGTTCGGTTAATCTCTCTTGAGAAAGAATCAGAGAAGAGAGAAAAAATGGCCGATTCTCAGATAAGTGTGTCCCAGGTGAAAACCTGTGTCCACTTTTTCTTCTAGAATATCATGTCTCTAGAATTGCAGTCATTTCCATTTCTACTTCTGATGTTTCTGCCTAACAAGATTATTTTAACTACCTTTTTCCTTTTCTTCTCATGATAGTGAAAGGACCTCTTTAAAATAACTCTCCCCTCTATACCAGAGCCTTATCTTCATTCTCTCCATCCAGGCTTCTTACATATCACAAATAATTCTCACCTTGAATTTATACTCTGAAACATTGAAAGTATTGCCTTTGTTGACAAATCAGTCTGGGCAGGTGGGGATATAAAACATTCTTTTTGAGGATGGTGCTGGGTCCTCAGATATCAGTGAGTAGAAAAGTACACTGTTTATGTTTCATCTGGATGCTCCATCAGCTTTATGAAGAACATAACTTTTAAATGCACACTTAAAAAGGATAGAATTAATTGCCTGGGATAATTTGGAAGACAGGAAAAAGGATTAATTTTTACAAATGTGTCTTCTAGGATGCTAAAGAGAGAGTATTTAAATACATTATTAGAAATCACAAAACATGGGAAACATATGTGGCTTGAATTTTACATAAAACTGATGTTTTTTATGATTAGATTCCGATTACGGTTTAAGTTTTTTGGCCAGTAACCTTGCAGAAGTCATGTTGAATCCTCCTATATGTATCAGCACCTGATACCAATTTGTCCTGATAGTTTTATTCACTTGGTTAAGGTGCTCTCTAAAGGATTCCTCCACCACAAAGTTACTTTTTCTTTGAACTCTATCATTAGCGGGTATCTTGGAGAGACTTTCTGATCAATGTGCATAAACAATCACATTTAACCTGGAAGTGCCCCCTTCTTATTAGTTTCTCTTTGTTTCTACCTTGCTTCAGAAAATGAAGGTTGTCATCTTTGTTTACCGGTTTTATTCACTGGTATAAAATCCAGGTTCTGTCACTTACTAGATGTTGTACAAAATATTTTTCTTAGCTAGAATCATTGGCACCATTGATGAGTTTGTTAGCAATGCAGAAACTCAAGTCTCATCCCGGGTCTCTTGAATTAGAATACGCATTTTAACAAAATCTCCAGTTTACTGATATACACATTAACATATGAGAGGTACCTTCTAACTTATTGTGACTTCTCCATATGAGAACTATATACAACTTACTCTGTATAATGTAAATACAGCACTCAAAACTGTATATGCTTGTGTTTATGCCATGAATTGTATGCTGCATCATTCAGAAAACTATAGTACCTACACTGGCTTTGTGGATCTTATTTCATTCTCTTTCCTCAGAATGAGGGAATACATTAGAGAATCTTTCTGTATTAAACAGTATCTTCTTGGGTAATTCAAGTCTCTCATGTAAAACAGAGTCAACTCTCTTAACTCTCAAACACCTACAGTCAAATTAAGAATTCTGTCTGTGGCCACTTGCTAAATATGTGTGTGTGTGTGTGTGTGTGTGTGTGTGTGTGTGTGTGTGTGTGTGTGTGTTTTAGAAACTGCTAACATTGAAGGATGTGGCCATATTTTAGAAGGAGTGGGAATGTCTGAATCCTGCTCAGTGGAATTTGTGTAGGGATGTGATGTTAGAAAACTACAGAAACCTGGTTTCCCTAGGTGAGAATAATTTTTCCCCAGAATTCCTAATACACCTTAAGGTTTCTATTTTCTCCCTTTGAGAATGATTTTGGGAGTTTTTGGTCTGCTTAAATTACTTTTTAGGCCAGTACTTTCAAGGAAAACTTGAAGGCTTTTTGGAATAAAAAAATCTTCAAGATGTTATCTTAACAGAAACCTTCCCCTTTCTTGAGCTAATCTGCATGCTTTACTCTATGTTAGCAGAAATCTAGAAATTCAGTGGCATAAAATATTGTTGCCCAAATATTGAAATCCAATATTCATCACCAATTTTAAATTCATTAGTGTTGGATAGTAGAGCTAAGGACCCAGAAATGTAAAATATGTTTTAAATATTCTAAAGGTTCTGTCATAAAACAGTATTTTGAAATTAATTTTCTAGAATCTTTCATAATATTCTCTCCTCTCTACTGAACACAGTACTAGGTTGGTGATTGGAGAATCCCAGCAAGTCATGTTACTTTTTCCAACAAAATAGGTCTTGCTGTCTCTAACCCTCATCTGATCTCCTGCCTTGAGCAAATAAAAGAGCCCTGGAATGTGAAGAGACATGAGACAGTAGTCAAATATTCAGGTAGGTAGGCATGAATGAAGCAGATAACACAGACCAGAGGTACAAAGGTCAAAAAGAATGCCAGACCTTAAAATGTGATATGGGACACTCTGCTTCAATGGAAATGTTTCCTAAAAAGCCACTTTTTCCTCTTGCTCTCAAATAGGAGCATCTTCTGTCCCATACCCTTAAATTCTCTAAGGACTCGACTTCCCATTCTGTGATTTTCCTTTGAGATTACCATGAGAGTCAGAGTCTTCTTTATGGCTTATAAGGTACTGCATGATATGCCTGCTCTTCCATGGCATTGAGGGGGGGATACAAGAATATCTTTATTTTTGAGGAACTGCGTGTTAAATCATTTTTAAAGTTTTCTTTTTCCATCATGTCTGAAATGTGTGAGAGCAGTGGTGTTATTAAGATTTGCTTCAGGAATCTCAGGAACATCAATGACAAACATTGCCTGTTATTTCTCTGTTTTTTCTTTCTGATTTTTGCAATCCTCGTAGATTTGAAGTGATGGCTCATCATTGTTTTCATTTGCAACTGCCTGATGGTAGGTGATATTGAGCACTCTTTTGTATACCTATTGGTCATTTGTATATATTTGTTGGCAAAATATTTTGTCAGTCTTCTGTCTATTTTTCAGTTGGATTATCATCATTATTATTATATTTGCCTTTGCTTTGAATTTCTTATATATTTTGGATATTAAACTCTTATTGTATATATGGTTTGCTCTTGTATGATACAATAAACGTGCCAATGTATCTATCACTTTAATGTAATAAATTCTTTTTATGGGTAGATCCCCAGTGATGAGATTTCAAATCAAATTGTTCTTAGTTATTTGAAAAATTTCCATATTGTTTTGTACAGAGGTTGCGTTAATTTATATGTTTCTGCTGACAGTGTATAGAGTGTTCCCCTTTCTCCACATCTTTGCCAACGTTTATTATGTGTTTTTCTTTTTAATAGTAGCCACTATGGCTAATGTAATATCTCATTGTGGTATTACTTTCTGTTTCTCTGCTAATTAGTGATATTGAGCATTTTTAAAATATGAATGTTGGCTATTTGTTGCCTTTTTTGAAAAATGCCTAGTTATTTGCCCATTTTTCAATGCAATTCTTTGCTTTTATTACTGTGATGATTTGAGTTGTTTATTGTAAATTCTGAATATTAGTTCCATGTTGGCACATAGTTTACAAATACATTCTTTTATTCTGCAGATTGACTATTTAACCTGTTGATTTTTTTTTATTTTTATTTTTTGCCGTGCCAAAATTTTTTAGTTTGAGTCCCATTTGTCTATTTTCCTTTACTTTTGTTTATTGCATGTTTGAGGTTTTAGTCATGAATACTTTGCACAAACCAATGCCCAGAAGAATTTTTCTTATATCTTCTTTTAGTATTTTATAGCTTTGGGTCTTACTTTAATTCATCTTGAGTTGATTTTTGTATCTGGTGAGTGATAGGGGTCTGTTTTTATTCTTCTGTATATGGTAATCCAATTTTCTCAGCACTATTTATTAAACAGGGTGTTCTTCCTCTGGTGTATGTTCTAATCAGTTTAGTCAAATATCAGTTGACTGAAGATATATGACTTTATTTCTGGGTTTTCTATTCTGTTTCCTTAATCTACATGTCTGTTTTTATACCAGTACCATGCCGATTTGGTTACTATTGTGTTGCAGTATAATTTGAAGTCAGGTAAGTGATGCCACAAGCTTTGTTCTTTTTGCTTAGGATTGCTTTGGCTCTTTGGGCCCCTTTCTTATGAATTTTATGGTAGTTTTCATCTAATTCTGTAAAAAATAATGCAGATATTTTTATAGAGATTGCAGTAAGTCTGTAGATTGCTTTGGGCAGTATGGTTATTTTACCAATATTAATTCTTTAGATCCATGAGCATGAGCTGTTTTCCTTTTTGTGGCATTTACATTTTGCCTAATCAATGTGTTTTATAATTTACCTGTAGAGATCTCCCATATGTTCCTATGTATTTTATTTATTTTTGTAGCTACTGTAAATGAGATTGCCTTCTTGATTTGGTTCTCAGTTGGATCATTGTTTGTGTATAGAAACACAATGATCTTTTTTATTACTGTTGTATCCATTGTAATGTCTATTCTTTTATTTCTGATTTTGTTTATTTAGATCTCTCTTGTTTTTGCAGTTAGTCTAGCTAGCAATTTGTCAATTTTGTCTTTTTGAAGAATTAACCCTTTATTCTGCTGATAATTTGTATTGCTTTTGGTCTTTATTTCACTTGATTCTGTTCTTATTTTTGTTATTTTTTTCTTCTTCTAACTTGGAATTTGGTTTGTTATTAATTTTCTAGTTTCCTGAAGTGTGATGTTAGGTCCTTAACATGTAAGCTTTCTACTTTTTTGATGCAGGCATTTAGTGCTATAAACTGCTTAGTACTATTTTTGCGGCGTCTCACAGCTTTTATTATATTGCGTTTCTATTTCCAATTTGTTCCTACAAATTTTTACTTTTCATCTTAATTTTTTACTTGAGATGGGGGTCTCACTCTGTCACCCAGGCTGGAGTGCAGTGGCACAATCTTGGCTCACTGCAACCTTCACCTCCCAGGCTCAAGCGATCCTCCCTCCTCAGCCTCACGAGTAGCTGGGTCCACAGGTGAACACCACCACACCCAGTTTTTTTTTTTGTATTTTTGGTAGACACAGGGTTTTGCCATTTTTCCCAGGCTAGTCTCAAACTCCTGACTTCAGGTGATCCACCTGCTTCAGCCTCCCAAAGTGCTGGTGTTACAGGTGTGAGCCACCACCCCCGGCTGACCATCTTATTTTCTCAACTGACATTGTGACTGTTTAAGAGTATGTTGTTTAATTTCTTTGTAATTTTATAGTTTCTGAAATTCCTCTTGATATTGATTTGTAGTTTTATTCTACTGTGGTCTAAAAAGGTAGTTGATATAATATTATTTTGATTTTTGAGGGTACTTTGTTGTGACTTGTTTTATTGCTTACTACATGATCTATGTTGCAGAATGTTCTATGTTTTGATGATGGGTGTATATTCTGTGGTTGAGTGAGAAGCATGTTCTGTAGATGTCTTTTAGGTCATGGGTCTAAAGTCCAATTTAAGTCCAATATTTATTTTCTAACTTTTCTATTTCAATGATCTCTCTAATGCTGTGAGTAGAATTTTATTTTCTCTACTATTATTGTATTACTGTCTATCTCTTTCTATAGGTTTAGTAATATTTATTTTTTAAATCTGGGTGCTTTGATGTTGGGTGCATATATATTTAGAACTGTTATGTCCTCTTGCTGAATTGATTCTTTATTATTGGATGATTACCTTTATCCTTTGTGTTACTGTTTTTTGTTTAAAGTCTGTTTTAGTTGATATAAGTATAGATACTCCTGCTTGCTTTTGGTTTCTGTTTGTGTTAATATATACCTCCGTTTACTTTTAGTCTGTATGTGCCTTACAGGTAAGATGAAATTCTTGTAGGCAACATAGTATTGGATCAACTTTTCTTATCCATCTCCTAAATCTATACCACATAATGCAGAATTTAATTGATTTGTATTCAAGATTAATATTGATATGTAAGGTTTTGTTTCTGTCATGTTGTTTTCTAGTTGTTTTATTTTTTCTTTTATCTATTTATATTTGTGTTTGATAAAATTCTGTCATGTTGTGATTTTTTTTTTCTGTTTTTAAGACCTGTTTTATACTTTGACATGTTGTAATGACGGTGAATATCAATCTTTTGTTTTTATATTAGAAATCCTTTGAACATCTCTTGTAGGCCCAGTCTAGTGGTAATCAGTTTCCCTAGCATTTATTTGTCAGGGTAAGACTTTATGTCTTCTTCATTTTTGAAGGTTAATCTAGCTTAATGTAAAATTTTTTGCAGGCAGTTTCTTTTTCTTTCAACTTTAAAAGCGCCACCCCATTCTCTTCTGGCCAGTGTGGTTTCCTTTATAAATGACTAGATGCTGTTCTTTTACTGATTTTAGAATTATTTCTTTCACTTTGACTTGAGATATTCAGATTATCATATGCCATGATGAAGCCCCTTTTGCGATGTATTTTTCTGGTGATTGCTGGGCTTCCTGTATATGGATGTCTAACTCTGTTGCTAGACATGGGAAGTTTTCTTAAACTTTGTTTTCAATTATTTTCTTAAATAGGTTTTCCAAAATGTTGATGTTTTTTACCCCTCAAAAATATGGATAATTTGTAAGTTTAGTCACTATATTTAGTCCCAAACATCTCAAAGTCTTTGTTCATTCTCTTTTATTCTTCTCTCCTTATTTTTGTCTGAGTAGATTATTTTGAAAGATCTGTTTTCAAGTTCTGAAAATTCATTTGATTCTTCTTTTCTTCTATTATTGAATCTTTAAATCTATTTTCTTTTTCCTTCAGTAAACTTCTATAATTTTTGTTTAGATTTCTTTTAAAAGATATCTATCTCCTTGATACATGTCTCATTCATTATCTATATTTATTTATTTTTGTATTGGTTTTCTGATTTCTCTTGTATCTCTTTGAGCTTCTTTAAAATCTATTTTTTTGAAGTCTTTTGAAGTCTGACATTTCAATGAATTTTTTTTGTTAGAGTATCAAAGAATTATTGTGTTCTTTTGAACGTGTCATAAACCTTGCTTTTTCAGGGTTCCTGTGTCTTTATATTGATTCCTGCACATCTGGAGTAATAGTTTTTTTTATTTTGAATTTACATTCATTGGATGAAGCTTATTTTGGGGGGTTATTATCATGATATTTATTGCATAGGGCCATTTGGCTTTACTTTTAGGTTTGTGCAGTGGGAAAGACTCTGTATACATTTCTTGAGTATAAACAAATACACAAACACAAACATACATGTGTGTATATAACAAATGCAATGTTTTATTGGCTTAGGAGTCATCTATTATCTTAGGTTGATTTTCAAAACTGCATCTCAGAAAACAATTAATGTATCTTCGTTGTGTTGGTCATTGAGGTCCAGCATAGTATGACACCTGACATAATAGGGTGAGAAGTTAGGATGGGGTGGAAGATGAGAAATTACTTAATGGTTATAATGTACATTATTTGAGTGATGCATGCCCTACAAGCCCTGGTCTCACCACTATGGAATATATGCATGTAATTGAATTACACTTGTACCGCATACATTTGTATAAATAACTTTAAAAAAACTACTAGAGTTTGCTATCTTGCTTGTTCATAAATACAAATACATTATGAATGTTTCCCATGACATCAACTATATTGACACAGGAGTTAAAAAGAAATTTTAATTTTAATAAAAAGCAACCTCCAAATTATTTCTTTTCTAACATAGAGCAGACTGTAAAATTGAGCTGCAGACATACATAAGCAAGATGGAAGCTTGCACAAATAAATGCCGGCAGGAAATAGGAAATAGGAAATAGGTGCCTATAGGAAAAGGTGCTACCTGGGGACTAGGCATGTTCAAAATGGTGGCTCTATCTTCCCTTTCCTTTGTAAACCATGCGTATGGTAAGAAGCAGGCAACATGGTGGCAGTCTACATGGCACCAGCCAGGCAAAGACCCCATGTGCATAATAGAAGAGTGGTGGGGACAGCCAGCTTTCTTATGCACTGTGTAAACATCACACCTGGTCCAACCTGTCTTTGGGCCCTATGTAAATCAGACACTGCCTCCTCAAGCCAGTCTATAAAATCTAGTGCACGTTGCTGCAGGCAGAAGTTCACTCGGGGAACCCTCTCCCTCCCAGGACAGAGAGCTATTCTCCTTTCTCTTTCTTTGGCAGATTAAACTTCCACTTTTAAGTCCACTTCCTGTGTATCCACATACTCAATTTCCTTGGCATGAGATGACAAAACTCAAGTATTTACTCCAAACGACCCACTTCATTGTGTTATAAGTGATTAATTTATTAGTTAAAATTGCTATATTAAGAAATATAGCACATTTTAAGGCTGCTGATGCACAGTGCAATAACTATCATATACAAGTACGACACCAATTTATACTAGGAGCCCAGGTGTGGTGGCTCACGCCTGTAATCCCAACCAACACTTTAGGATCCTGGGGGCAGGTGGATCACTTGAAGTCATATATATATATATATGTGTGTGTGTATATACCTATATATACCTATATATATATACCTATATATATATATATACCTATATATAGGTATATACCTATATATACCTATATATACCTATATATACACACACACATATACGTGTATATATATACACACACATATATACACACACACACACACACATATATATATATATATACACATATATCTCCATTAGGTTCCAGTGTTCATTCTCAATGTTTTTGAGAAAAGGAGTTCCTCCCCTCTAAAGATTTCCTCTCCAAAGAGCTTAAATAATTACCAATTACTAAAACACAATTAGGGAAGTTTAAACATTGTCTAATTGAACTTTATTTGTGGAAAATAAATGTTCTTACCTTTCCATTACGATTTAACCATGTATAGAAAGAAGCCCACACATTCTGGGCTGATAAATCTCTTTTAAAAAAGGAAAAATGTATTCTGTCAAAGAGGGTACCAAATTCCAAGTTTACATTGCTCTTTGCTAAACACATTACCTTTGAGTTAGCTGTGTTCTCTCTGAAACACAGCTACTAACATCACGGTCCTGTTCCAAAACATTTGATGGCTCATAGCAGTCAACACAACCAATCACCCATTCATTTTTCCAAGGTCAACACCTCTTACTATCACAACTCTGCACAACACTTCCAATCTCTACTCACACTCCACTTCCTATCCTACTCTGTCCTCAAATAAGCCTCATATTTTTATACTCCAAGGTCTATACTTAAACTGTTTTTTTTCCTCTAATGTACATTTTCCCTGTCCCACATCTTTCTCCCCCACATCGCAAACCCTCCACATTTGACAGCATCATTTTCTCTTTCCACTTGAATGTTCTCCACTTGTTCTTGCTGATTGTGAGGCACTGGTGAGTTTTAGAACTGGAACCATGTTTTATCCATCTTTGCAGTTCTAGAGCCTTGCACCAGGGGTAATGGTCAAGAAATGGTTCCCAATGCGAGCTTGCTGATGGTGATATTCAACAGATGAGAAAATAAGCCAGAATGCCTGTCTACTAATCCAGATTGCTTTTCACTATTATTTTGCTAAAACTCCCCCATTGTCATTAGCAAAATAACAATGATAATAATGACACTAGTACTAAATACACGAGGTAAGTCAGTTATAATTGAGCTGGTAACATGCATGACTTAAATTCTCTATTTATTGCTAGTTTCAAGATAGTCCTTATCCACAGAGAGGAAAAAACAGGAAACAGGCCCTCCAATGCTTCTCACAATGCAAACTCTTCCAATTCTATAACCTGCTCAGGCACATTCATAAAATAAATGAGGCACACTGGTGACCCCCATCTCAAACGCACTCTAAGAGAGATAGAAAATCTTCCTCTCACTGTCCTCCAGTATACGTGACTCCTCCTGCTTCAAAAACAACAACAAAATAATATCTCCCAGAGGCTATCACACTTGAACTTGGACAAAGTTTTAGATATGATTAGTAATTAGGTCAATACAGTTGTTGCCCTTACTTGACTCATATCACATGTTATAAACCTCTTGGGATCACCCCAATACAAATTCTGAGGCAAAACTTTGAGTTTCTTATTATGTAAAATAACAATAACCTCTCATAACATAAAACAATGGACCTGTTCTCAAGGCATTGGCCCTACCCAAACAAAACTAAATTTCCCAAACACATAAAGTTCACAGTTTCAAGTCTCTTCAAAAGTAGGCTATCTATGAGTCTTTGAACAGGGCTCAGCACTTTCAATGAGGTTAAAAGTAAGTGTCCACAAGGGAGGTTTTAAAAGACAGGAGAGTCCCCCACTATCCACCACACAGAAGACCATCAGAATGTCAGAGTCCACGCCCACTTCTCCACTTCTAGGACATCTCCCACCATGTGAAAGACCATCTCCATTCCACACCCTAACCTTTCCAATGAGAACAGGGTAAAAATTCAGTCTTTGGCAGGACTTGTCCAAGATTTCACTCTACTTTGCCCCTGGAT
Source organism: Macaca nemestrina (assembly GCF_043159975.1). NCBI lineage: Eukaryota > Metazoa > Chordata > Mammalia > Primates > Cercopithecidae > Macaca > Macaca nemestrina. The sequence continues at coordinate 131,894,440 of NC_092128.1, forward strand.
CTCACTCTGCCAGCCTTCTGCTTCAGTGTCTTGTTGACCTCCCCTTTTCTAAGGGCATACAAATCCCAGTCAGTTCTTTCCATGTACTAACACCCCCTCCGCAAGCCCCTCCCTCCACAAAACATCCATCTCTTCCTGACCATCACAGAAGTGAAGGCCTAACTTATGTTGCCAAATACTAGCTAGAATGTGCTGTAATCTATTTCTGGAAGCCAGAACCCTGTGCTGACACACTTGTTTTTCTCTTTTGGTGTGCCCATTATTTCCCTTGATGTGCCTCATAGGGAGCACTCTGCACACAGGAGGTTTTCAGTTAGTGTTTGTTCGGTGAACGGATCATGACTCTGTGGCAGGTAGTCTGGAAGGGGTCAGAAACACAGCCCTGGAGACACACTTAGCAGTTTGAGTTCTAATAGCTGGCCGCCTTTCTGGGTCTCTATTTCCTCATCTGAATCCTTAGAATAATAATTACATCTACATCTCTATGTAAAACAGTTGTTGTGGTGAATGAATGAGATAATGCATGAAAAAAACTGGGATGCTGGTAGCTAGTGCTCAATAATTGTTAGATCTTATGACTTCTGCTCCTGCTGCTATCACGCTGAGTGTGTTTCTACATAAGAAAGCTAACAACCAACAAAGGGTAAAAATTAAAATATAAGTTTAGATTCTTGACTTATCAAACTGGACACCTACTGGGGTAATAAGTCTAGGACAGGCAGAAGAGAAAATGAAATACTTAATTTCTGGCTTATCTGATTTAAAACAAATACAGGCAGGCCTGGCTAAAAAATGCTTTTCATCAAAGTTTGTCTGTAACTTGGATGTTGTAGGTTAACCTTATTTAAAAGTAGTCTAGACAAATGCATTTGTAATATAAGCATGTCATAGTTTCCAGTGTTTAGGACTGGATTTCTGTTTGTTTGTCCAGTTATTGATTTTTGAGAATGAGTCTCACTCTGTCACCCGGGCTGGAGTACAGTGGCGTGATTTCGTCTCACTGCAACCTCTGCCTCCCCAGTCCAAGCAATTCTCCTGTCTCAGCCTCCCAAGCTGGGATTACAGGTGCCCACCACCACACCTGGGTAATTTTTCTATTTTTAGTAGAGATGGAGTTTTGTCATGTTCACCAACCTGGTCTCGAACTCTTGACCTCAGGTGATCCACCTGCCTTGGCCTCCCAAAGTTCTGGGATTACAGGCGTGAGCCACTGCGCCCAGCCAGGATTTCTCTTTTTTTAGTTTTCTAAAGAGACATAAAACACAGCTACTATCAGACCTCCTAGAGACAAGCTGGTCCTATGAGCTTTTACACAATTTCATTTACTGCTAGACATGGTGGCTCACGAGTGTAATCCCAGCACTTTGGGAGGCTTGTTTTTGTTTGTTTTTGTTTTGAAACGGAGTGTCGGTCTGTCGCCCAGACTAGAGTGCAGGGGCGCAATCTCTGCTCACTGCAACCTCCACCTCCCATGTTCAATTGATTCTCCTGCCTCAGCCTCCCGAGTAGCTGGGATTGCAGGTGTGTGCCACCATGCCTGGCTAATGTTTTGTATTTTTAGTAGAGACAGGGTTTTGCCATGTTAGTCAGGCTGGTCTTGAACTCCTGACCTCAAGTGATTCACCTGCCTCAGCCTCCCAAAGTGCTGAGGTGACAGGCATGAGCCACCACACCTAACCAACAGTGGTTTTGAGTGTGCAAAGAATGAACATATCACAGACATCCTTAAAATACATTACATGGCCTGGCTTACCTGATACAATTTTTAATTTATCTGAAGTAAACTCACTAAAATTTGAAAACATGTATTTCTTTAGTAACTTATTTCATTAATTTCCTAGGGACTTTACAGAAAATACATTCAACTTTCATTCACTTAATCTTACCACAATAGATGGTCTAACATATTTAGAAGACAGCTGTATGTAAGCATGCCCATACCCCAAAGCAAAGAAAACTCAACACACCAGGGCCTTGAGGAAGCCAACACTAGAACAGTGCAAATACACAATTAAAAAAAAAAATCCACCACCCAACAGACAGCATGTGTGGTCACCACTATCCTGCACTCTTTGAAAATAAGTAGCTATGCATGGCTTATCCAAACGTTAGCTTATATATGCTTGTCACCAAATATTGGTTCTAAACATACTATTGATTTCAATCTTGGATATTCACAACAAGGCAATTATCTGGTAAGTTATTTTATAACTAACTTCTAATTAGACTTCTAAACCCACACATATGTTTGGGTCACAGTGAGGCAAAGGACTCTGAGTTATTTGTAGAGTACCTTACAACGTAAATTTTCAAAAATCACACTTAAGCTTAGTTTTAGAAGTATTCTCCTTAGCATCTCTTCACCAGGCTATTCCAATTTTTTAAAATGAGGAGTAGGGAGGGCTTTTTAAAGTGTTCTTTCTTCCTATTCAGTTTATCTTATCCAATAGAGAAATGAAATAAAGTGTGGTGTCTCTCTTAATAGAATTTTTGGTTGTGCTTATTCAGAAATATCCATTCTCCCAAGCAAGAGATGAAAAATCACATTCTCCCCAAAATGGAGAGACCAGTGCTCCTGGGGCCCAAAGGGATGTTCAGGTTGCATCTGTCAGGACTGACACCATAAAAGAGAACCTCCCTTGGTGCACAGTGGAGTTTATCTGAGGTTTTGGTGAGTCATTTGGATGACATCAGAGAGAAGCATTACCCAAAATGAGAGTCCTGATAAGACTTCCATGTGAGATTGTCTTAGAGGATTGTGGCCCAGTTCACACATAAGAGGATGGCTGTGCAGCCCAGGGAGACAGATATCTTCTCTCAGGAGCAGAAATGTTAATGTAAAAGATGGCCACTTGCTGAGTAGTTGAAGCATGCCCTGATGGAACTCTCTGGGGGTCAGATTGCACACTGTCTCCTGAGTTGCATAAAGCACAGAACAACATGTCTGCACTCCAGTTTCTAGCATGTACCAACTCAGCAGAAAATGCATCATTGTCTATCTTGTTCCAGAAAGATCTTATTTGCCAGGGGGAAAAAAAAAAGTGAATTAGGCCAGGTGCGGTGGCTCATGCCTGTAATCCCAGCATTTTGGGAGGCCGAGGTGGGTGGATCATGAGGTCAGGAGTTTGAGATCAGCCTGGCCAACATGGTGAAACCCCGTCTTTATTAAAAATACAAAAATTAGCCAAGTGCAGTGGCAGGCACCTGTAATCCCAGCTACTCGGGAGGCTGAGGCAGGACAATCGCTTGAACTCGGGAGGCAGAGGTTGCAATGAGCTCAGATCACACCACTGCACTCTAGCCTGGGTGACAGAGCAAGACTCTGTCTCAAAAAAAAAAAAAGTAAATTAATATAGTAGGAACCCAAGGAGTGTCTACGGGTAGGTTGTTAAGTCTGCCATCACCAGAAGTATTTAAATCCTGGCTAGACAATCACTCTGTGGGAATAAGTTTCACTATTTGTAAAAGGGGTAAATCTTTTTCTTTGGCACCCATAGATCTAGTGAAGATCTTAGCATACAGTAGATACACAGCAAGTTTTGTTTACTAAATAAACTTTATTTTCACACAGATTACTGGTAAGTAAAATATTGATATTTAAGACATTAAGGATATCAGAAGACCACTCATGTTCTTTATGGGGTTCCAATTAAGAAATAAGTTGAAAAATCAGGCAATGAAAGGAGTTCTGATGCTCCTAAGTAGCAGCACAACAACTCTGATGGACTTAAGCCATTGTGAGAGTCCCAGCTTGGTTCCTACCAAAAGTCTCCCTTCATGAACGTTGATGCTTAGAATCAAACAGATAAAGCACCATTAAAGCAAACACAAACTTCAACATTCTTAAAATTTAGGTGTACATCTCATTTAAAAATTATTAAAAAGCTCAGGCCATCTATAAGAAATCTTTTCTTTGCCTCTTAGTATCAAGAAATTAAAAAGAAAGAAGAAAAAGGAGAAGTGGGTAGGAGGAAACCATTTAATTATTTTAACAGGTAAGAAAATAACATTGATTTTTCACTGTTACATGAGTACTTTTCATGCTTCTTCCATGCCAGGTACACAATTTTTAACCAACTAAAACACATTACAAGTAGAGAAAAAGCTAAAAACATGAAAAACATGTACATAATTCTTTAAAGGGTAGGGAACATGCCCTGTTCATAAACATTGCTTAATCCAGCATTCCAATACCAGTGAGGCATCAGCATCCACCCAGCTATAAAAGCCAAGATCAGAAAGTCATCCATCCCTTCCCAACACCATTCCATTAGCGAGCTTTTCCTACCTCTTAAACCTCTATCAAATCCCTCTGAGCTCCCATCTTTACTGCCTCGATGCTCCAGGCCACCAATGCTTTTCAGAGTTTTCATAAACTGGCCTTCTAACTGATTCCTTCCAAAGAGAAGGCCAATTATTATTTCCTCTTACCAGGTCCATTTGCTGGGTAAAAATAGTCCTTAACATGCAAATCTCATCATGCTGCCCCTTTCTTTTTTAAGGTGGAATTTCTTTGGTTGACCAGGCTGGAGTGCAATGGCATGATCTCGGCTCACCGCAACTTCTGCCTCCTGGGTTCAAGTGATTCTCCTGCCTCAGCCTCCCAAGTAGCTGGGATTACAGGCATGTGCCACCATGCCCAGATAATTTTGTATTTTTAGTAGAGATGGGGTTTTCTATGTTGGTCAGGCTGGTCTGGAACTCCCGACCTCAGGTGATCCACCCACCTCGGCCTCCCAAAGTGATGGGACTACAGGCATGAGCCACTGTACTCAGCTAATCATCATGCTGCTTTTTGGCCCAACACTTTTCACAGCTTTCCAGAGTTCTCACAAGCCTGCTCTGCTCCCTACCTTCTTCACCATTCCTGTCATTTACTTCATTCCGTGCTTTTTCTTCTTCCAAACACACTGTACTTCTCTCACTTCCCTGGACACATCCACCTTTTCAGCCTCAGGGCTCTGTACCAGCTGTTCTCAGAAGCATTCTTTCCCTCCAGTCACCTATCCTTCAGATATTAGTTAAAATGTCACTTCCATGGGATGCCTTCCTTGACCTGCATCCCAGCATCCTCCATTTCTCCCACACACACAAAGGCCAAATTTTATAGGTTCTTGTCATACTTAACTTTTGGCAGTTAACACAGATATAAATAACCTCTTCATGGCTGGATGAGTCTCTTTCAATGTGACAAATCATCTATGAGACTAACAACTGCCTCTCTTTATACCAGTCTGTGGCCCAGGAGTTGGAGACCCCTGATGTAGGGCAGCTGCATTTATTACCTGCTGGCACCTGTGTTGTATAGTGCCTGGCATACACCAGGTAGCCAATAAACAGCTATTGATCAAATGCAGAACTAATCAGGTAAGGTTTATTTTTTCTCTTACAAAAGAAAAAAATGCTTTAGATAAAGGTAACACGGTGTACCTGTGTCAGATGCAAACAAGACCTCAGGAGTCTGCCTGAAGAAACTTAAAATAAAAGATTCTTTCATCAAAAGGTTACTTGCTGGATGGTGTAACAAGTTAGGAATGGGGTGCAACACCTGTACCAGCTCAGTGAGATACATGTTCCCCATCACATAACAAACACGTGTCTGCCATATGGGCCTAGAGTCTAAATTTCTGATGAGAAATAAAATTATATCTAGAAGACCCCAGAGAATGATATTCTATATATCAGTAAGCATCAGTGGCATTTTTAAAAAGTATTACACATCCAGCAAATCCTTTAAAAAACAAGACACCCTAACATGTGACCAGTTTAGCCATATATATACACACACACACATATATATACATTTATTTTATTTTATTTTATTTTTGAGGTGGAGTTTCACTGTTGTTGCCCAGGCTGGAGTGCAACGGCACAATCTGGGCTCATGGCAACCTCCTTCCTGGGTTCAAGCGATTCTCCTGCCTCAGCCTCCCGAGTAGCTGGGATTACAGGCATGCACCACCATGCCCAGCTAATTTGTATTTTTTTTTTTTTTTTTTAGTAGAGACAGGGTTTCTCCATATTGGTCAGGCTGGTCTCGAACTCCCAGCCTCAGGTGATCCACCTACCTCGGCCTCCCAAAGTGTTGGGATCACAAGCATGAGCCACTGCGCCCAGCCTGTTCAGCTGTATTTTTAAGAATGATAACGCAGTGTAACTTCATTTACCTGAAATGGAGCACAGGGTCCTTGGAAGGAATTCATACCCATTCCTGCAAAAGTTCTGTGGAATCTTGAACGTAGCACTGAACTAAGCGTTTTGTTGTTGTTGTTGTTTCAAAGAGGTTTTAGCCAAGACTTTGGTCTTTAACCTCAGACTCCCTAATTAAAATATGGCTTCAAAACTATACCTGCCTACTTGAAAAAACAACAAATCTAGAGGATGCTTTTCACGAGTGCGAAAAAATGAAAACAAAATCACATCCTTCTCTTTGCAGTTCTCTTTCCCTCACCCTCCAATTCTATTAAACTTCCTTCAGAATAATCGTGCACAGATTCAGAGACAACTACGTATCCAAGGGGTGGGGGGGGGGGGACCCTCTCATGCGCCTGTAGTCCCAGTTACTTGAGAGTCAAAGGCAGGAGAATCACTTGAACCCGGGAGGGAGAGATTGCAGTGAGTCGAGATCGCACCACTGCACTCCAGCCTGGGCGACAGACCGAGACTCCATCAAAAAAGGAAAAAAAAAAGACAAAAAGAAAAAGAAAAAGAAAAAACCCTCTCAAATTACATGTGGGTGCACTGGAAACTTTCTTTGCAGAAATCATTTTAAGGCTTTTCAAGACAGAAATTTCTCACTATTTTCAGCATCCTTATCCAACAGGCACTTTGTTTCCACTGATTTTGAAAGAGCTAAGCTTAAATTTAAACTCTTCAAAACGAGAGATCAATTTTCTATTGATAAAAATCCCAGATAGGTTTTTCAACCTACCAGATCATTATATTTTTTATTCACCCTTCTATCTCTCTCTGCAACCACAATCATCACCACCCACAAAAGAAGAAAAATCCCTCCGATGTTCCCCAAACATGTGCTGGTGCTTGGAAGCTGGGTAGCGTTTTGTAATGGAATGTGAATTGCTACGGCGGATATGGGTTTGGGTTCTATCTCCTAACCAATAAGCAGAGAGGGAGGACAAATCGGCTGAGCAGGGAAAATTTCTTTCCTTCTCTACATAACCTCTAACTAATGCAAAGTTCGCAAGGGTCGCCAGCAGCACATGGCACCTGCTAAGTGGCCCGCTGGCCAGTGTGTTCTGCGGTGGGTAAAGTCCCAGCGCCCTCCAAGTCTCCTCCCTGCCTGGAAAGGAAAGTGCCCCGCTGAGCGGTGGGATCCGCCGCCAAGTTCTGGACTCACAGTTGGCCGGGGAGTGGGTCACATCCTCCATGCGCCCTTGGCTCAGAAAACATGCCGCTTCCCAGGGAGGGGGTTGGTGACGGGAAGGACCTCACCCCAGCTTAGCAAACATTAGGGTCGCAGTTTTCTAAGACAGGCGAGTAGGGAGTGGGGAGTGGGGAGGGGGCGGGAGGGGGCCCAGGCAGAGGCTGTTGCTAGGGGCAGAGGTAATGACACTAGGCTGTGGGCCAGTATGAGAGGAGGAAGGGAAGCCCGGAACTAGCGACAAATTGTTCCAGCGGGGCGGGCGCGGTGGCTGAAGCCTGTAATTTCAGCACTTTGGGTGGCCGAGGCGGGCGGGTCACTTGAGGTCAGGAGTTCGGGACCAGCCTGGTCAACATGGTGAAACCCCATCTCTACTAAAAATACAAAAATTAGCCGGGTGTGGTGGCGTGCGCTGGTAGCCTTAGCTACTCAGGAAGCTGAGGCAGAAGAATCGCTTGAACCCGGGAGGCAGAGGTTGCAGTGAGCCAAGATCACACCACTGCACTCCAGCCTGGGTGACAGAGTGACACTCCGTCTCAAAAAAAAAAAGGAACAGCCGGAGAAGGACCCCTGCCTTTTTTCTGGGTTCACTATGGCACCCGGCACGGAGCCCCCCACCTCATGCAAAGACAGTGCACTCCACACCAACAGTTTTCACTAAAACATGCACCCCACCAATGGAAGTTCAAGGAACAATAGGTGCCGCCATGACCAGGCCCTGGCCCCCTTCTTTCCTGGATACCTTAGGTGGTAGTCAGTGACATCACAACTGCCAGCCAGGACAGGGACAGGGTGCAGGGTTGCCTGCTCCCCGCTTAACGCCACCGGTGTCCTCTGCCCAGGAGGATCAAAGTCCACAGAGCAGAGCACAGCAGATGCTCCTACCAAGCACCTTCGCAAGAGCACCCCAGGAGGCCGCCTCCTAGCTGGCACTCCCATACTTTGTGGCTGCAGTGGAAAGCAGAAGCGCTAGTCTCCAGGCTTGGCTGTCAGGGAGGGACTGGAAAGAAGGTAAAGAGAAAAGTGCCTCCTTCCACAGGGTGAAGGATGCCAGGAGAGAAGATGGGGAGTAGTGTCAGGAAGATGTTTCTGGCCTGCAAGACTTGCACCATCGAATCCTCTCGATGCTGAAAAAATAAATAAATAAATTCACCCAAGTATTCTGGGAGGCCAGAAGCCCCTACTTTAACTGAAGGTCACAATGACGTTTTGGGTCCCCTGGAATTAACATCAGCTCAGAGTCAGTGTACAGTAGTCCGCAAAATGTCTGATCATTTTCCTTTCCCGAATGCAGTTACCTGGGTAAAGGGCTGGAGGTGTCCTTGGGAAAGGATGGGAGAAAGATTCACTGCATAAATTGCCGGTAATGTAGTGGGGTCCTTCCTCAAGACAACCCGGCCTCCCCTTCATTCAAGGGGTTCTGAGTCTGTAAACTGACTCAAGTCTGGAAATTGATTGAGGCACCATGATTCTCTGTTTTTATAATTCAAATTAGTCTTTTGTGCATTCAACCTAGAAGTTTTCTCCTTATATAAATTAAGTAGGAATGCAGTAGGCATTCTATCAATTTCACTTCTAGGAACACCATGAGTAATTAGCCAATGCCAGAGCTCTACACAAGTCAGACTATTCTGACTGCCATCTTGCCTCTGCTGTCCATTATGGTAACTACACCCACCTTGCCTTTGATGGTTGAGTGCCACCACTTGGCCCCTGCCACTTCGGGATCCAGTTATTCCCATTGCATTTACATTTTGTAGCTGAGTGACTGCAGTTCCACCATTAGATCTGACCTCCATTAGATCTTTAGATGGTAATTTGAAAAGGAAGTAATTACCTTCAGTTCCCTGAGTTCTAGAATTTGTAACATTTCACTCCCTGCTTTTTCCTGATCTGCAGCGGAGCATCTTCTGTTTCTGCTCTGCTCAGAGTCCACTTTCCCTTCCCTCACACCAGCTTCACTGAGGCTGGCTTAAACCTAACACAAAACATTCTCACTAATTAATGAATTCCCACAAGGAATTCCATGTAGATATTGTATGATCTTAATCTTCTAAGATATAAAGTATTTGTTTTCATCATAGCCAAGATGCAATGCAAATCCTATCACAGATGTGGGTTATATACCTCCGAAATTCCTTAAGTATTTATTGAAATAGCATCTTTCAAGTTCTTTGTAGAAATGTTTTTCTGATTTCTGCACATAGAATAGGAACAAAAGCTGTACTAGGATTTTGATAGAAACAATGGGTGATCTAAAAAGATGAAAGAGCAACCACATCTATCCCACAGCCACTGCTCGGTTTCATGGGAAAAGTAGCTGGCCCAGTTCAGAGCTAGGAGAAATGTCAAACACATGAAGAAATGAGAAGCGAAGAAACATTGTGAGGCACCCACAACTTCCCTGCTTAGGAGATAATGGGATAGATGACTAGATGACAAGGACAAAAATGAGAAGATGCAAGGATGTCCAAGTCAAACAGCTCGACTGAACTTTTCTTAATGGAATATTTAAAAGCAGTACAATAAAAAATTTTCTCCAATTTACAGTGAAAATTCTCTGTTCAGAAGTAAGTGGGGTAGGTACTGTTTAATGTGCCCAGATATCTTTATAACTTATGTATTTTCTGTTTTCTACATATCTTGAAGGACAGTGCTAAATGATGTGTAATTATCTGCGTTGTAAACATAAAACATACATCCTCTTTACTTGAATATAAAAAATCACTGTAATATTAGTATTTTTTATAGATCATTGTTCAGAAGAAGGTTCAGCCCCTAGATGCCCACTCTTACTATAATGAACAGCAAGAGAAAATGTAGAGCTCAGTTGACCCATAAATAAAAGGCTTAAAAGCCAAATTATGGTACAACTTAGCAGCCAAATTCTTACCAAGTATAGACTTTTGACATACTGATCTCTCTCCAGTTGCAACCAGGAACGTGCACTTTGAATAATGTCATTTGAAATTACCACTTATTACCCTGTCCATACACACTTCTTAGTTATTACTTGGAGGGTTTTCTCTTCCTCATGAGATGCAGTGCAGTTCTTCTTTTTACTTTCCTGCAGTTTGTCGCCTCTTCCCTACAATCTCAGAGGAACTTTGTTTCAGGCCAATTGTTTGTTCCTTGGGCTTTCTCATTTCCCCTAAAAAATCATGTAGTGCCCCTCTAAATTACCTACATCTCCATCTCCCTCTCCCCTGAGAAGAAGGTGCTCTTTAAGCATCAAGAATCTGACTCTTCTGGCTCTTCTTGCAGTCTCATTTTTTCGCTGGCTCCCATGTTTATGCCTGTTAATAAGGTTGTATGTTTTTCTTCTGTTAAGCTGTTTGTTGTCAGTTTATTACTGCAGTGAACCTTTAGCGAGTAGAAGCTTTCCTTCCACCCATACAGTAGAACTATAAGGCAGAAAAGTTTAGAAATAATTTTCTACTTAAGTGGTGAAACTTCATACTTCATTTCTGATAAAGAACACAAAGGAAAAAAAAACTTATTTTTGACCCAAAACTCTGTTGACATTCTATTAAATGAACACCAACCGACTTAATTTTCATAATGTTAATGGCAGGTTTTTTTATAATTCTTATGCTAATAAATCTTTTCCCTGATTTTTAAAAAAAAACCCAGTATTCATAATGATAATGGCTTCTGATAAGATTCTTACATAGCTTGCTCAGGATTTAACTGTATGTTCTTAGAAACATCTTAAATTTTAAATATTTCAAGATGGTGAATTAAACAGAGATAGCCATTCAACAGGTAGGACTAAACATATGCTGAGTCCTAAATCGAAAGAATTGAATTAGAAATCCATGCAACAATGAGAATAATTTCAGAAACATTGTGTTGAGCAGAATAAGGTAGACAGAAAAGAGTATCTATGGCATGCATGGCCTGCATCTATATACATGAAATTCTAGATTAAGCAAAATTAACCTATGATGAGAAAGGGATCGGTTGGGAAGAGGGAGAGTTTACTTTCTGGAGTAACATAATATTGTAGATCTTGAAAAGGGGTGGGGTATGCTGGTTTCAAAGTTAATAAACTTACACTTAAGATTTGTATATTTTCTTCTGTGTCACTGTTCCTTAGAAGAAAATTTTACTAAAAAAAAATACTGAATTCCAGTTAGTGTTAGTCTTGCTAATGTTGATGTCTCCAATTTAGTTGGAAATACATCTAAAATAAGATGGGATGATGAGTGGATGGAGGAATGGAAAGACAGGTAGATACGTGTTGAGTCATGTTCATTAAAATGTTAACAAATCAATGCTGTATGTATGAACATTTTTATAATAAAATGTTGATGGTAATTGCAAAACTCACTTGTCTCATGTCAGTAATTTTTCCTTTTAACAAGAGTTCCAAAATAATTATTATTCATGTTCTACATGTTTGAACAATTTTAAACACAATATCAATTGGATATTTTCCCTGTCAATTGATCATGGAGTTGCAAAATGTAAGGATACACAGAGAAATCTTTCAAAGGTACTGCTTTCTGGGTTTTGGTTTTCAGGACAAAGACCAAATGGAAAAAGTAAGCCTCATGTCTCTTTCTTAGGCAGAGGATACACACACTGTCACATGACCATACAAAAGAATTTTACTTAGTAATAAAAAAGAACAAACCATTAATATTTAAAACAATATGGATCAATGTGAAAATGATTCTGCTGACTTTACAGAATCCAGAACAACAAAAATACCTGTCCTGTATGATTGCATTACATGAAATGGCAGCTCACGGGAATAATAGAATGGAGGGAGAAGGACAGATGAATTAGAAAGGGGGAGGAGAAAACGTTGGAGAGGGAGGAATGTGTTTATTATCTTGAATCTGGAATGTGGTGGTGCTTTCACTGCTGTATCTATGGGTAAAAGTCAGCAAATTGTATTCTTTAAAAAGATGCTATTTACTATACAGGACATTACAAAACTTAAATTGTAGGAAGGAAATCTGATATCCAAACTATTAGTTTTATTTATCTGACAAAAACATTGCAAATATTTTTTAAAAATAATTATAAGACTTTACCCTGAAACGTATAATTCAATTTAAAATGGAGATAAAAAATACAAACTTACAATGGTCAGGAAGCCAAGCTCTTCTTTTAAATATTTAGAATTTTGTTGTACATTTTGTGTAATATATCTAAAAATATGCCTGCACTGTTTGGAAAAATGAGAAAAATATAAGAAAAAGCCTTAAAGTTATAGATAAAAATACATAAAGATATGATTATATAGACACAAAACTGAGCATGGACAGCTGCTATAACAATAATAATACTTGGGATATATTTCAACAACAATAATAAGACTGTTGTTTAGTCCAAGTTTCTAAAACCACTAACCTTTAAAAAGTAATGTTTACTTTCTGCTGAAACAGGGGACTTTATGTCAGATTTTCAAAGTCCATAAATATTATCATAACATAGTCTTCTTGGAATTATGATTAACACTGTGAGAATTAAAATTAGTTAAAAACACAACACCAAGTCACCAATAACAAAAGCTCACCTTCATATGTTAGATCATTACAACCAAAGCAAGCAGTAGCAACTCTGAAGATCTATATGGAAAGAAATACAAACTTTCTGGAATGAATGGCCACTACCAAAAAAGGCACAGATATTATTTTACAAACACCAGATTTACCAGTATTGGGAGAGAAAATAAATTCAAAATGTAATTTAGACCAATCCACACACCAAGACTCAGTTTTGTGCATAGAAACCCTCTCTATAAGGCAGCCTCTGAGCTCTGTAGCACTTTCGTCTTTAGCCTCACAGTGGAGGTGAGTAAAGCCTGGGCTCCTGGGAGGAACGTACTGTCTCTGAGTAGCCTCTGTCTGAAAGCAAGTAGGAGCTCTGAAAACAATGGTTAAAGATGGGAATCAAATGCACAAGACAAACACTATCACAAGAGGTGGTGAAAGTCACGATCTTAACGTTCAGCTGGGCCCTGTTATGAAACTCTCGGTACCACCCAAAAAGTTTATACAATACACGTTCATGTTTTAAACTATGTGAGCTTTGTACAAATATGCAACTCAGAACCTTACCTATTGCCCTAAGCCTAGCTATGAGAGGCAAATATCTCCTATTGGTTGAATCCCACTATAAGTTTAATCATCAAGCCTGAGAACTGAAGCGCAGTATATGTCATAATCCCATTTGTGGGCAAAAAACTAGGCAAGGGGGTAATATCCTTTAGGTGCTATGCCAAGCAACATGTTACAATGCCCTCTCCAGGCAGGCCTTAGGAAGAAGGGTAACATTAATGGGTGCTGGACCTAGCAATTTCACATGTGGAAAAACCCAACCAAGAGATAAAAGACAAAACACCTACAGAATGGGCCCAAGATACATCAAAATACCTTCTGTGGCTCTGGCACATTCAGGAAAGTCACATCATCAGGGTGCTGGGACCAGCAATATGTCATAATTCCCTCTTTATGCAGGACCCAGGCAAAAGAATGACATCATCTGGGAGCTGGGCCCAGCAATACGTTAAAATTCCCTTTTTGTGGGCCTGGTTCAGGAAAGAGGAGAGTCACATCACCTAAGTGCTGCTCAGCAATGTGTCCCAATCCCTCCATTGTAAAGGCCCAGGTGGAAGAAGAGAGTCACATCACTTAGCTCATAGGCTCAGAGATATGTCCCAATGTCCCCAGTAGGCAGGACTCAGGCAGAAAAGGAGAGTCATATCACCTTGGCGCTTTTAGGTATATGTCACAATGTAACACATGGGCAGAACCCAGGCAGAAGAGTCACCTGAGTGCTGGGTCCTGAGATATGTCACAAGGCTCCCTTAGGACAGGACCAAGGTGAAAGAGTTGTATCACCTTTGGTGCAGGTTTAAATTTTAACTTTTAGGCCCAGAGATATGTCACAATGCCCTCCTTGAAACATAGCCCTGGCAAAAGAGAACCAACACCTACGTGTCTGGCCTAGGAAGATGTCACTACCACCCCATGTTCAGGGTCCATTCCAGAGAGAGAGTTACATCACCTAAGTGGTGGACACAGTGATATGTCACAATGATGTCTCTTGGCATGGTCCAGGCAAGAATTAACATCATCTGGGTGTTAGAGCCAGTGATAAGTCACAGTCCTTACTGAGAGAAGGGCCCAGGCAAGAGAGTCACATTATCTAGAGGTTGGCCCAGGTAGAGACCACAATCCCATATATGGGCTGGAACCAGTCTGGAGAGTCAAATCACACAGATGCTTAGCAAAGATTTATCTCACCGTCACACCGAGGAAATATTCCAGAGATGAGATTTACAATACCACACATGTCCGGTTTTCATGTGTGACAGTTGGTTTCATATATGTGAGATGGTGACAGTCCTTACAGTCAGTGGGGTGTGCATGAGACTCACAATTTCTCTTCTGCTGGGTTCTGTTTTGACACTCTCTGTACAAGCCAAGGGCTGTAATTATCTGAGGCTGTTATAATCTTCTGTGACCTTTTTACCAGAAAGAGATCCAAGACATCACTCGTGTTTATAAAGCAAGTTACAAGAGTCAAAATTACTCCTATTTGTGGGGTCCACATATGAGAGTCATAACCATGCCTGTGAGCTGTGCCTAGGTAAATGTCAAAATTTACTCTGTGGTAATTAAAGGCATGACAGCCATATAACCTAAATGCTGAGGCAGAAATGTTCCAATGTTCTCCTTGTAGGCAAGTTCCTGGCAGAAAAGTTGCATAACTTCCGGGCTATGCCCAACAGTACGGCACAATGCCCCTTGTGGGCGGTGTCCAGGCAGGAGAGTCATATCACACAAATGATAGGACCAGAGATACGTCATAACACCTCCTGTTGAAAGGGCCAGGTACGTATCATTTCTGATTATAGTCATTTTAACTGGAGTGGTTTGGTATCTTATTGTGATTTTGATTTGCATTTTTCTAATAATGTTGAGCATTTTTGCATGTACTTGGCCATTTGTATGTCTTCTTCAGAGAAATGTCACTTAAGGTCTCTTGCCTATAACTAAATTGTGTGTTATTTTTGCTGTTAAGTCATATGTTCTGTATGTTTATCCCTTGTCATATATTTTGCAAATATATTCTCCCACACTGTAAGTTGTCTCTTCACTCTGTTATTTTTGCTATATATATATATAGCAAAACATATATATGTGTGTATATATATATACACACACACACACATATATATATATATATATTTTTAATTTCCGGTAATTTCACTTGTCTGCTTTTGCTTTTGTTGCCTGTGCTTTCGAGGTCTTATTTAAAATGTTTTTTCCCTGTCCTATTTGGTAAAGAATTTTTCTGTGTTTTATTCAAAGAGTTTTATAAGTTTTACATTCAAATCTTCCATTTATTTTTAATTAAGTTGTTTTAATATGGTAACAGATAGGCACCTAGTTGTATTCCTCTGTATTTAAAAAAATCAACTTTCCTAGCACCATTCATTGAAAATATTGTCTTTTCTTACGTGTGTTCTAAACAACTTAAAATTATTTGGCTCTAGGTTTATGAATTTATTACTGGTATCACTGAATAGTTTGCTCTATGTGTCTGTTTTCTATGCCAGTATCATGCTGCTTTGCTTGTTATAGCTTTGCAGTATATTTTAAAGTCAGACAGTTTGATACTTTCAGCTTTGTTATTTTTTCACAAGATTACTTTGGCTATTTGGGGAGGTTTTTTGTTTGTTTGTTTGTTTGTTTGTTTTTGGTTCCCCATAAATTTTAGGCCTGTTTTTTCCATTTCTGTGAAAAAATGTCATTGGTATTTTTAGAGTTTGCATTGAATCTGTAGGTTACCTTGAGTAGCATAGCCATTGTAACAAAATTTTTTATAACTCATGAGCAAAAAACAACTCTCAAATTTTTTATGTTTCCCATTTCTTCATCAAAGTTTTATAATTTATAGTGTAGAGAGTGTTTATCTTTTTAATTAAATTTACTGCTAGACACCTTTATTTTTTATTCTAGATGTGGAAAAAAGTATTTGGAAAAATTTAACATGCTTTTGTGATTAAAACACCTGAACAAAACATATTAGGTGTAGATGATACGTACCTCAACACAGTTAAGGCAAAATAAGACAAATCAATAGCTGATATCACACTGAACAGAAAAAGAAGAAAGCTTTTTATTTAAGACCTGAAACAAGATAATGATGTCTACTTTTATCACTTTTATTCAACAGAGTTCTGGAAGTCCCAGCCAGATCATATATGCAAGAGAAAGAAATAAAAGACATCCAAATAAAACAGAAGAAAGTCAAATTTTCTCTGTTTGCAGATCACATAATTGTCTATACAGCAAAACTTAAATACTACACTAAAAATCTTGAGAATTAATAAAGAAATTCAGTAAAGTGGCAGAATACCAAATTAACATACAAAAATTACTAGGAGCATTTTTACACGCCAAGAATAAGCCATCTGAACTAGAAATTCAAGAAAAAAATTATTTACAACAGCTATAAAAAATAAGTCTTACTTCATTTTAAGTTCATGCTTGTGCTAAGGCTCAACTTTATTTTTTATAATTTGGATATTCGGTATTCTCCAACCCATTTGTTAAAAAGACTGTTCCTTTCTCATTTTGAGTGATAGAGACAGGAGATAGCCAAGGGACCTTTTCTCATTTTGAGTGATAGAGACAGGAGACAGTCAACGGTCCTGGGCGAAACTCCACCTTCAAGCCTAAAACAGTAAGAAGGCTGAAAAACTGGACTGCTGGTTTCGGATGAAGCCCACCCTTTCCTGATTGTTTCTCTCTGAATAATGCCCACCTGTGCACTGGGAAAAGCAGGTGGAGCCATGAAAATTCACGTCTTTTGGCAAGGGAGGAGACTGGACTCTTCAGTTGCTCTATGGTGACCTAGTGTTTGTCAATATGAGGTGGGGGCCTGTTAACAGGTGTCCCTCTCACTTTGCTGACAGTTTTTTTCTTTTTCCTTTTCCTTTTTGCCCAATAAACTTTACTCCTCACCCTTCAGTGTGTCCGATAGCCTATTCGTTCCTGGTCAGGTGACAAGATCCTGGTTTTAGCTGAACTAAGGAAAAAGTTCTAAAACATTTCAGTGTCTAGATGTGGGGCTTGAGGAAAAGTAAGATGTAAACCAAAAAAATCTATTTCTCTTTTGTTTGTAAGCCTTTTCATCCTTGGACTTCTCCCAGGGGTAGAGGAAACCTGTGCACCACCATTCCCAACAGCCCCAGGCACATGTGGAATGGACAGGTGAATGGCGGCTCCTCACCCTTATCTCCTCTGGGCTGGAAAATGCCAGGCATTCATGGTGTCTTCCCCTTCACCTGTGAAGGAATCCAGCCTCATCCAACAGCAATTAAGTTTTTCTCTCTGTTGAAGAAACCTGTTTGCGTAAGAATGAAACTTTCCTTCCCTGCCCTACACTTAAGACTTTTTTTTTTTTTTTTCTTCACC
Organism: Macaca nemestrina; assembly: GCF_043159975.1. Taxonomy (NCBI): domain Eukaryota; kingdom Metazoa; phylum Chordata; class Mammalia; order Primates; family Cercopithecidae; genus Macaca; species Macaca nemestrina. Next base: position 131,912,266 of record NC_092128.1, read on the forward strand.
CTGTCAGCAGTTTACTTTTAAGCAAAAGGCTTTTTTACTTCTTAGAAAAAGTTTTGCTGGGCTTGGACCCCAACGTTCACTGTTTATATTCTCTGTAGAGTTTTAATTGTGAAAGGGTATTTGTGAGGTTGGTCTTGACCTGTGGTCAATCTGGTGTGCTTTGTATGTCATTCTCTAAGGTTGTTAGGAAATTTTGCTGCAGGCCTTCATCTTGTTTTATGTTTTTAGGAGCATGACTTGTAACCACGTGGCAATGTTTCGTTTTGACCTCTGCCATTTTACAATGGTGGCCTAGGTTTAATCCAGGCTTAGGGAGTGAGTCCCTTCTGGTTTCATATCAGTATGTAACTTTTGCCATTTGAGGATTCTCTTCCCCTTCCCAAACTACCTTAATTTTTTTTTTTCCTCGGAGCACCTGGTAAGTCACCTTTGGTAAAGTTTGAAAGCAAGAAATACTGGCTGCTTGGCACTGCTAGAGTCAGGTAATAAAGAATTTAACAGTATTTTCTTAAAGAGTACTCAACTTAATTAAAAGTGGATATCCAAATTATAGGTATATTTAAAAGACCTTTATGTTTTTCTCTTCTGGGATCTTGTTTTGCTGGGAAAGGTTTTTTCTCAGCCAATTGAATTCTTTTTCTTCATTTTGTCTTGCCACTCTAATGCATGCAGGAGAGGCCAGTAATTCAATCAGGAAACTGGCAAATAAAAAATCTTATGGCTACTGGGTTTTCTTCTGCCTGTCTGTGTAGTTATGTATGTGTTGTGTGTGTGGTGTCTATAAAAAAGAGCTCTAATAAATTTACTTAAAGAATGATGAGAACTTGGATCAAATATTTTTTAAGTGAAGATAAAAGCTGTGTACCTTTTGGTTCACATGACTTTAATCTTTGAGAAATAAAAGCAGCCTTAAAGATTATTGGTAAAACACAAATGTCATCAATATATGAGTAGGTGAACTAAATTATGCAGGTCAGACACTAGGTTTGCTATATATTTTAAGGTTATAAACTGATTTTTTGGATTTTGAGAACAGTTCAACTTTGCTTCACAACTGTGTGAGGACAAATGGAATTAACCACACCCTTAATTATGCTGAAAGGTGTCAAACCCTTGCTGAAAGGTGTCAAACCCTTGGTTGCACCTAGCACATAATTAAAACAATTTACCTGGTTTTACATTAAAGTTAAAATTGCTAGAAGTTACCATTGTAACATGTAATTGAAACCATTGGAAGTAGATTTACATACGAGTTGTGAAAGAACAGTAAAATATGTTTATAATAAAAGATTATAAGAAGGCTGATTATTGCTAAGGTCAAATAATTGTTTTGAGTTAGATAAGATAAAGCTAAAAGTTCAAACAAGTTGTGGAAGGATTGCAAAAATAAATTTTGCCAAAGAAATTATGTGTGTGAACATTAATTAAATTCAAAAAGGTATTATATGTTATTTTTTTGTAAAATCAAGGATTGAAATAAATGCACAACAAGGTACTCTTAAGGCACTAATCTGCTCTTTAGCAAAATTTGTAAAGAATTATAAAAGGTTTTTGCTTTTTACATTTCTAAGTAATCATTTTGATTAAATAAGTAATTTATGGCAATCTGGAATTTTATTTCATAACATCAAGTATTTTAAACCCCTAACATGCAACATCCTTCTCAAAATCAAACTTTAGTTACAAAATTGTCTTTCCTAATTCCTGGCTTTTGGGATGCTAAAGAGGGCCCCTGGAGTATCCACAAGAGAGGTAAACAGGATTATATGACATGTTTAGTTATATGAAATTGCCAAAATGGTGTTAAATATTCTTTAGATGATATTTTGGTGACTAACACTAATACATGTTCCAAAATTGTATGGGACTTCTAAAATTCTAATTTCTGAAGTATGTGCTATCAACCATAATTAAGGATTTTATGTTAAGTTTTTGTATGTTAAGTTTTATGTTAAATTTTTGTCAATCATGTTTCTGACTGTAACTACTCTGGACATTTTGTTATACACAGACAATTGTTCTCTTGTTTTGATTTTTTCAAAAAATGGTTTTTAATCAGCTGTAGAACTTTTGACAAGTATTCTCAAATGCAGGCTTCTGATAACTTTGGAGCTTGTGACATTGGAATACAGGATAAACGTACAGGACTCATGAAAAGCTAAAATGTTCATGAATATCAAACATAAAAGAATTAACTGAATGGATTGGACTAGTAGAAAACTGAAGTAATCTTTTGACTTTTGCTTGTAACATTACTGATCCTTTTATTGTTTACCAGAGTCAAGGAAACTTATTATGAGTGATTTACAGCCTTTAATATTTGACTAAGGTATACTCCTGTGAACAAGATTTGGAGTTTGTTTGTCTCTCTCTGCATGGTTTCTCCAGAATTTGAGAAACAGTTGTGAGTATTCTTAACTTATGGCAATATAGCTGTTTGCATCAGTGTAATAGTAATCCATTTTCTTTTGCAACAGGACACAATTGGAGAAACTGGTTGTTTTACCAAGGCCTTGACTGAAAGGGTATGCTTCCCTTTAAGGAGTCAATCTCAACTTACAGAGCCAGTAAGAGCCCCTTGGGAAAAACTAGCCTCATACCTTATCTATGCAGTCCTTGTGCAGGGTTCCTGATCTGTGGTAAAGAATGACACTTTCTGACAGCCCCAGGAGCTCCAAGTTTATCTTGGGATCATAAGAGGAGAGGATCACACTACTTATAAGTATTTGATGGCACAAACCCCTGACTGGGCTTGACTTTAGAAAGTCCTATTTGAAATTTCTTGTGGAACAGAGTTCCATCAAAGCCAATGTAAGAGACCTATGTAGAAATATTCTTGCTGCACTTTATGCAAATAATCAGACCAAGTATAAGACTAAAGTTTATTTTACAAACAATTCAGTCCTATCATGATTTGTTTTTAATAAAAGAGAACTGGATAGAAAAGATTATGTTTCAAAACTTATTATACATTTGTCGTTAAATTCTAACCTTACTACTTTTGAATTTTTGCCTACATTTTAGACCAACCCTGCTTATTCCTGTGAACCAACTAGTGATCTTCAACTGCAGCTCAGAAGAAACAAAAAAGGATAGGTAATGTAAAAATCTGGATTAATATTCTAGTTCTGGGCAATTATCTTGCAATCCTGCAGAGTGGTGGGAATAAATCAGATGCCCACCCAAATCTTAGCAAGCATAACTATAGCCACTAGTTATCTGGGTGTGTCACAAGACATTCTTTTCTCTCCCTTGTGGAAAGAGGACTCAATTCCACAACTTCATCTTACCATTTAGCTCATAAGCAGTCCATGCAATATCCTGACACACATTTTTATCCCAACCTCAAGTCGAAGCTTCAGGTTGAAGCCCTAGGAAAGAAACTGGATCTGAGAAATTCAGAGGCAGATAATGGAGGTTAAAAGGCACAATGCAGGTGAGCATGACTAATTCCAGCTGATTAAGCCAAGCCTCCCATTTCATCGATAAAGATCATGCTAGGATCTATGGCATAAATGAGGTCTAGTGAACTCCAGAACCACTTACAGCAGGGGAGATAGGGCATATGTCGGTAGCAGGAGATATTTCCATCCCCCTAGGCCTCCCTGTTAACATGGGTGAAAGCTGTTTTGACACCTATTGGTGGCAACCTGTCACAATCACTAGGACTCGGGGATACAAGAATGGAAGTGGGAAAGAGAACATTCTTTCTTCTATCCCTCAACATACCCTGGGTATTTGCTAGGAAGAGAAAGAAATCAGGGACACCTGTTCCTGTCTTTCTAAATGAGTAGCCATTAATCTTCAGTCTATACCACTTTTGAATACATCCTGGACTCTTGGGACTCCTTTGAAAAAATGTTTTTTTCCTTTTTTCTCCTCTGTCCTCTCTTTACAGATTGGTAATCATGTCTACATACAATCCCCTCGGATGTATCCTCCAAACTTGGAAGAGTTAATTTCCCAAACCTTAGACTGGTTGGCTTAAGACTGGATTCAGGGCAAAAGAACCCAGAAGCCTGACACACTGGCAAAAGGTCAAAAATGTATTTTTCCAGTTGGGCTTTTGGCCTCCCTCTCCCTATGCAAACTGATAAAAGACCTTGGAATTTTTTAGCTGTCCTTGACACCTTCCCCTTGTTTCATTTTAATACATGTTTTTTAATAGCCCAGTTTGATTCTTCTCACCTTCAGGCTACCAAACTTTAAACAGTCATGCAACCAGAACTTTGAACAATGGCCCCTTTCACTGGGGACACTTAGATAGGCCTCTTAGGGAGATCTAACTGTTGGTTTTCCAAAACAGTGACCCCTGTCAGCAGGAAGCACTTAAAAGTGTTTTTTGTTCTCATCCTTATCCTTATTCTAACTACAGTTAGATGTATTTCTTTAGAGGGGGAAATAACACAGTTAGGAAACAGCCAAGGGGTCCTGGGCAAAACCCCACCTTCAAGCCTAAAACCTCCTGAAGGCTGAAAAATCAGACTGCTAGTCCCAGATGAGGCCTTTTTCTAACTGATTCTCTGAATAATGTCCATCTGCACACTGGGGGAAGGAACTGGAGCCATGGAAAGTTCACCCCTTGTGCAGGGAGGAGGAACCTGGCCACTTCAGTTCTTGTGAGATGGTCTGGTGTTCAGCAATCTGGGAGGTGGGGGCCTGTAAACAGGACTCCCACTCAATTTGTCGAGATTTTTTCTTTACTTTTTTTTGTTTCTTTTTACCCAATCAACTCTACTCTTCATCCTTCAGAGTGTCCCTGACCTATTCTTTCCTTGTCATGTGACAAGAACCCAATTTTGCTAAAGTTCTGCAACATGAAGATTCGGAACCCTCATTTAGAATAAACTGAGGATATGCATGTAGGTATCTTTCTGGCTTCTCTTATCTGTTTCAACATGTGTTTTTCTGTCTGTATGCCAGCACCACACTGTTTTGATTACTGTAACCTTGCAATATGTTTTGAAATAAAAAAGAATGATGCCTGACTTTATTCTTTTTTTCCAGGTTGTTTGGCTACTTGTGGTTTTTTGAGTTTTTATAGAAATTATAGGGCAATATTTGGTGGCTCACTCCTGTGATCCCAGAACTTTGTGAAGCCAAGGCAAGTGAAATGCTTGAGCCCAGCAGTTTGAGACCAGCCTGGGCAATATGGTGAAATCCTGTCTCTACAAAAATTACAAAAACTTGCTGAGCAAGGTGACATGCTACTGCAATACAAACCACTTGTGAGGCTCAGGTGGGAGGATAAAATGAGCTTGAGAGGTCAAGGTTACAGTGAGCCATGATAATGACACTGCACTCCAGCCTGGGTGACACAGCTAAATATTGACTCAAACACTTTAGAATATTTTCATACTTCTGCAAAAAGTACCACTGGATTTTTGTTAAAGAGATCTCATTCATCTGTAGATCATTTCAAATACTATTAACATCTAAAGAAACTTGCACGTTCTAACTCTTGAAAAATAGAATTCAAGAGTTTGTCTAGTTTTCATATATATGCAGACATGCTAGTTTTCTTTTGGTTTTTAAGTTCCAGTTATATTTTATTGTAGTCAGAACTATTTGTTGTGCTTGCCATCTGTTTAAGTATGCTAAAACTTGCATTCTGTCTTAGAAGTTTGCCTATCTTAGAAAACGTTCCATATGCTATTAGAAATATTATGTATTATGTTATTGTTGGGTCAAATGTTTTGTAGATTATCCCCAGGTCTTATTTTTCTTTTTAACCTTTATTTCTCTGCATATTTGTCTTTATCATTGTTTCTCTTTTTCATTTACTTTCATTTTTTTCTATTAATTTCTATTTTCTTATTTTTCTCATTACATTTCCTTCATTTCAAATTTTCTAGATTTATCTCGCTTGTAACATTTTAAAATTTATTTCAGTTTCTTTAATTTCCATTCATATCCCATATTATTTTTTCTCCAAATTTTTAATTTTCATTTTATTTTCCTCATTCTTAAAATTTTATTTTATTGCAAATTACTTCATTTGCTTCTCTTAATTTTTTGTATTTATTGTTCATCTTAATTTTATTTTCACTGATCTTAATTACATTTCTCTTTATTTTTCTCTATTTTATTTCAGTTTATTTGTCCTTTCTATTTTTCAATTACTTTAAATTTATTTTTATATTTCTCTTGATTGCATTTTTTCTCACTTTATTTTTCTATATTTTGCTTTGTAAACAGAAGAGATGAGCTATTTTAGATTAGCCCTGCCATACTGGTCAAGACTCATTTGCTGAGGCTGTCTGGCAGCCACTCTAGCCCGGGAGCCTCCAATCCAGGGTATAGTCAGGGCCTCCTAGCAGGATTGCTAAGATCCCTTTGCAGATGTTTTATTGTTACAGGTTACCTAGTATCAGTGCCACAGGCCATTTCTGCTGCTTTCAGAAGCCCCCTTCAAGCCTCAGTGTTGCTAGGCTGAGGCCCTGACTGACTCTTTATTTGTGTCCTAATGAATCCCCCACACATAATGCAGGGCACTGACTGTTCTTCCTTCTTTTCAAGGAGAGGGCCACACACAATCCACTCCACAAGGCCATGCCTGGACCATGCATGTTTCTTTTTGCTGTGAAAAAAGAATTTTTTTTTTTTTCTTTGAGATGGAGTCTTGCTCTGTTGCCCAGGCTGGAGTACAGTGACACGATCTCAGCTCACTGCAACGTCCACCTTCCGGGTTCAAGCAATTCTCCTGTCTCAGCCTCCCAAGTAGCTGGGATTACAGGTGCCTGCCATTTTTTTTTTTTTTTTTTTTTTTTTTTTGTATTTTTAGTAGAAACGGGGTTTCACCATGTTTGCCAGGCTGGTTTCAAACTCCTATCCTCAAGTGATCCACAAGCCTCAGTCTCCCAAAGTGCTGGGATTACAGGTATGAGCCACCACACCTGGTCGAAATTATTTTTTATTTTAACTTGACATATAACTGATTACGAAAATGTCAACTTTAAGGGTAGATATACATGCAAATATATGTGAAAATGCTAATGATGTGAGATGAGCATTTCTACATTTTATCTAATGATTTCATGGAGTTGCTATTTTACCTTTACCTGTCTTTATCTCTATATTTTCAATGGGAAACTCCTCAGTGAAGACTCCTCAGTATGATAGACAAAATGTTGTGCAATCAATCATTGACAGACGCAGTGAGGTAACTTCTGGTTTTCATTTGGAGCTCTCACAGTTGGGATTTAAACCTCTTGGTTGTAAACTCACATGATGAGGAGTTATACTATGCTGTCCTCTTCTGCACATTTGTCTACCATCACAATTTTTAGAACTGCCAAGGAAAAAAAGTGGAAAATAGTTTCCCTCAGACCTACTCATCTCCCTTTCATAGATTTTCAGGTTGTGCATTGTTCAGATTGCTTAGAAGCTCATGATCACAGAGGTCATATTTGTCAAGAGAAAGCTTTGTTGCACGAGGATTAAGTGAAGGTGTTTACCACCCAGGGCCCATGATTCCTCTAGAGGCAGGATGACCTTAAAAACCATCACTGAAGCCAGAATGTGATAACAGAAGCTGAGGGCTGCCAAAGGAGAAAGTAAAATGCTCCCTTTTGTTTTCCAAGTGGTCACTGCTTATTCTGGCATTACTCTTGCTTCTGACCACGATGTGTTTCTTAGTCATGTTTTTTGGTATTCCACTGACTGTGCATCTAAGAGGCCTGGATAAGAGCGGTAAAGAGAACAACTACATCCTTGTATAGCTGATGCCTTGGTGAGCTAGGAAGCACATTGAGCAGAGTCTTAAATCCTTCCTCACTATGGGGTAAGTTGTGTCAAATTCCACTCCCATGGAAATGGCACCAGGTTCAAGATGTCAAAGAAGAGACTCAGAACCAGTGAATGAGATGGAGTTTTACTGGGGACTTACATAAAGGGGAGAATCTCCAGTGTCAGTGGGCTTAGCAGGATAACCACATCCACTTGGTTTGTATAGCATTTTTATTTAGCACATTTTTTTTCTGAACAACCTTTCACCTATCAGCCTTCATTTCACAAAAAAGGAATGGCCTCAATCCCCTGTGAGGCCTGTATTCCATGCCACAGAATGGGACAGACCAGGGGCTCAGATGTTCCTCAAAGGTAAAAAATAATCTCCAGATTGACCCCTACTAGAGTTTTTAGCTTGGAACTCTGAACACTCAGAAGCGTTTTTTAATACAGGGTCAGACTCCAGGTATGCGAGTCAAGTTAACACTGTCAGTTGCATCCATCATACAGGCTGGTTCAGGCAGTGGAGGTTCTTCCTGAGACTCAATTCAAAAGCTTTTTTCTTCAATTGTTGGGTTGTTTACTAAAAGGCCCGATGTGTGTGAACATTGCTAGTATGGTTGTCTAAGTTTATGAGATGGCTTCTTAGTTGATAGGGTCTGTTTCTGTTACAGGGTGACAGGCTGCTGAGGTGCCCCTTCTCCACTTTTTCATTGGACCTCGACTATTTTGGGGCTCCGTTCCACTATTTTCGAAGGCGGGACATGCTAAAACAGACCCTGAAATTGTGGTTCAGGGTGACCAGGCTGAGGCTGCTCTTTAAAAGGCAGAACAGCTATGTCTGTGTCTTATTTTCCTTGTCATTCTAATGTATCTTTTGATATGGAGACCAGAAAGAATCTCAGTATGTGACAGCCCTCCTGCTAGAGTTGGTACTATTTATACATGACTCTTAAGAGTCAAAGTAGGTTGAGAGATCTCTCTTCCTGGCACAGCCTGAGTAGGCTAGAGTACTGTGACCCTTACAGCTTAGCTCATGCAGTCTTCAGAGGAATTTCAAAAACCATAGGATGTCGGGGGTAGAGAAAAAGCTGGTACAAATGACAAGTTGCAGGTGAAGTAATTGGAGGCAGGAAGAGGATGGGACTTGCTTGGAACAGTACACACACTGCCTGGGTGCAGCTGAATAGTCAAGCAAGTTTTCTGATTTGGGCCTTGTGCCGTGAAATTAACAGGCCCACTTCTGCTGTGGCCCGGGTGCTGAACTCTGGTTCTAGGACCAAATGTGAATTCTGGACCCTGGAATTCCAGTTGGGTTTCACAGGTCAGTGGAGTGAGGAGGTCCACAAAAGTCATTATGAGTGGGCTTAGCACACATGACTGGTTGCTTCTGTTCCTACATGCACAAGGAAGAGAGATCTTCATCCTCAAGACACGCCAGGGAGGTCTGAGGCTTATGGGAGCCAGTGAAGAAAAAAGGTGATGCCTCAGTTCAGTGCTTTTGGCCCTCTTGGCTTGTGGCTTTGGGGGCCGGGTGCAGTGGCTTATCAGAAAAACGGGCAACGAAAGCCCCTCAGTGACTGGCTGCTCACCCCGTTTTTACCAGTCCACTGCGCAGTGCCCCCCTCTGCAGCTCCAGGTACAGCCTGTGCTTCAAAAGGCTGGGGGATCTGTGGACTGAGTTCAGGGCAGTGAGAGGGTTCTCCCACTCATGGACCCCTCTGCCCCCATACCTACCCCTCTGTGCCCACCTGACAGCTCACCATGCCTGCAGTATGACACCTTTATTGCCTGCTCTTGGCAAGCCCATGTCTCCCTGGGCTTGCTCACTGAAGCCCAGTTGACCTGACCATCCTTCCCCCAATGCACAGCCTCAGGCAGGTGCCACCCAGGTTTCCTCCTAGAATATGATCTCAGGGGATCGCAGCAGCACATTCGCTCCAACTTATTGACTAGTTATTCAGTAAGTCACTTAATGTGCCAAGATGGGTGTGGGCCTGGACACTCTTGATCTCCTTCTGCTAGTGGGCCTGCATTGGGGATTGCCATCCTGATTTCCTGGTGGAAAAAGCTAGCAGGTGAGGCAGGACTCGAGGGCCAGGGACAGGACAGAGCACCTTGGCTGGCCTCCCCCAGGGCCCTCGGAGGCTCCTGCAGGCAGGAGGGCTCAGTGGAACTCCAGGTCCCTTTTCTAGGATGGTTCCAATAGCCCCTTCCTGGACCTCCAAGAAGGGCCTATTCTTTCTGCAACCTGCACCCACTGGACTCTAGGAGGTGAGCATCCATTTCTCTTTGTGGACATGGCCTTCTGCTTCATATCCATGGGATGTTCTCTTAAAAGAAATGCCTAGGGAATCCTGGGCCTGTGCTGGAGTCTCTCAAAGTGTCAAAGTCAGTAAGAGAGTCTCAAGAATATAATTAACAGTATTTTCTGCACATTCATATCTCAGGGCTACTTTTGTCCAATAATGTGTAAAAACAAACATTAACATGTTGATTCTTTATATTATTTTAATTAGGTCATCATACAAACCTTTTGTTTTCATGAAGTTTTATGCCAATTATTGAATTTCTGTTTTCCTCGTTGTTCAAATTGTTACCGGTTTTAGAGGCAAAAATGTTAAAAAAAAAAATGCCTCACAAATACTAACAGTTGACAGCAATTTATTTAAAATGTAATTAGATTTCTTAAGTAATTTAAGAAAACTTAGTTTATATTACTTGTATGAATTATTTTACATCTTATCTTCAATCTTAAAAAATTTTAGCTAGGTATGCAAATCAAAATTGACATATTTTTAAAATTATTATTATTTTGAAAAATCACCCAATTCATAGTCCAAAACAATAGCAATCTTACTGGGTTTTACTACTAGCAGAAGCTGGGTTGTCTTAGGCTCTTTATATATCACAAAACCACTCTTTATATATCACTCAGTTGCCCATAATCTACCGAAAACTGAAGGCTGATCCTGCCAGTTCCTAAGACAACAGTCTTGACACACACCCAATTTTCATTTAGGCTTGTTTCCCACTTCTACCTTCCAGTAATGTCTGCCAGAACTACATTTCTGAAAGCCCAGGACAGGAGGACAGAAATAAAATCTCCTTGGGTTATAACAAATGTTTGGTTTTGTTCTTCCGTATCTTTTCTATCCTTGGAGACAGTAAATTGAAGATGTGCTATGTCAAGATCTAGAACCAAGGCCAGGTGCAGTGGCTCATGCCTGTAATATCCGTACTCTGGGAACCTGAGATAGGCAGATCACGAGGTTAGGAGATCAAGACCATCCTGGCTAACACAGTGAAAACCTGTTCCTACTAAAAGTACAAAAAATTAGTCAGGCATGGTGTGGGGGTTGCCTGTAGTCCCAGCTACTCGGGAGGCTGAGGCAAAAGAATTGCTTGAACCTGGAAGGTGGAGGTTGCAGTGAGCCGAGATTGTGACATGGCACACCAGCCTGGGTGACAAAGCGAGACTCCATTTCAGGAAAAAAAAAAAAAAAAAAAAAAAAGATCTGCAATAAAATCTACTTGAAATGGCTTGATAATTCTGTCTAAACCAGAATATAGAGGAGGAAGACTAAAACCCTATTTTGTTAACCTAAGTGAAAAGAGTTCAGGGCATTTTTGATTTCAAAACCTGTGCAGCATACTCTTAACATGTGTCAGCAATTCCAGATTTGACAGCATAGACTTTCCCTCTAACTCCCACAATAGATGTTTAAATATAGAAACATAATCTGAAAACTTTCCAAGGTTTTCACTTAGTTTTGCTAAAATGTCCATCTCTTCATCTTGTTTAAATTGGGAGAGTCAATTGTGCACCATAGGTACAATTATGTTCTCTTCATATGCAGAATTAATGTCACTACTATAAATATTTTCAATTTTTCACCTGAGACCACAAACTAATTTCAAAGAGAATATTGATTTCTAATTATGTAGCTTCTATTACGTAGCTAGTATTGTTTTTGTTGGTTAACTTCATGTATATGCCAAAATTAAATGATCAACTGTTTACCTGAATTGACCAAATATATTTAATAAATCAATTTTATAAAGTAAAATGATCAATAGCTAAATGAAAATTGGATTAAATAGCATTCTCTAATTTAAACAAAATATAAAATGTACTAAATAAATAATACACAATACACTCAGCGTGAAATTACTCACATGTGAAAATTATTTAGTGAACACCATTAAATTTTACCACTTTCATAATCTCTGAGGGGATTATACAAAGAATGTTTTATGAAACTAGATGAACAGAAGATTATATATTATGTCTATGGTGAGCAACAGGCAAACAGACAAACCAAAAAAAAGAAAAAGAGAATTTGCACAAAATGATTCTAAGCCAGGAGCAATAACATTTTAGATAAATGAATACAAAGCACAGAAAATAGATTTGCTTTCAAAATCTTTGAAATTTCTGGTTTGCTGGTAAGATATCAACCCTTGTACAATTATATTTAATTCTAATATTTTTCTTTTCTTTTCAAAATAGGTATACAACCATTAACAAATGATTACTTTCTCTATAAGTCTGTTATATCTGGTTTATTTTACAGTAATACATCTGTATATTTAAATCCATATAAATGAAAACTAAAGGTCTGTATGTGTTTAGCAGACCAGATGCATCACAGTTCAACAGAAAAAAAGTAGAATATTTTGTAACTAGTTGTTCAGAATTCAGAAACATACAGCTCCATTATACTCATATAATCTTCATTACAACCATCATAATAACCTGTAGTTACAAGAAAAACAAAAATGTTAAGTTGTAGGAATCATATTGTCCAAATTATGTTAAGTTAAAGACCACTGACAAAGGAATCACTAGAGATGTTATTCCACAGTCACACAATAGTATATTATTAACATCTGTTAACCTACAACCTTGGGTAAGATGGGATAAGTTAACATCAGTGGCAACATACACATTTAATGTAAAATAGCCTTAACATGGTAATAATAATTTTAGTTTATTATAACAAGTTCACACATTGTCATTAAAAAGGCATTTTGAAATTCACTGTATTTTCATTACCTTAGTTTGCAAATGGTAAAGCGATTTTCTTCTAAAATACAAATTGTTTCTTACTATGCAGAATATTATCCTAATCACCACACTTCTATCACCCTGTCACTTATAATACTGTTATAAACCAACCACTAAGTGGCCTTTCCACTTAGAATTTCTTCATGTATCTTAGATTTGTTTCCTTAATCTTTCATGGCAAAGTATATAAATCTGTCTAATATGGAAGAACTTCTCCTAACTCTGGTGCAGCAACCATTGACCATGCTCTTTCACATAAATTCTAGAATGATGACACAGCATCAAATATGAGTTAAATTATATTAATATTTGCTTTTGAAGATATATTAAATTCTTTTAACATAAAAAAGTAGAAGGAGCTAGACTGTATAGCTCTCAGAGAGAGGAATGCAAGGTATGCGTAGATACAGCACCTTCAACTGAAACATCCAGTACTTGCATTGGAATAATGAAAGAAACAACTTACAGAGAATGGAGTAAAGCAAAGCAGGACAATGGGCCACCCAGGAACAACATGGAGCCAAGGGAACCTCCCCACCCAGTAGAGCAGTGAGTGCATGTGTGACCCTAGGAACCCATGATTCTCCCACAGATCTTTGCAACGTTCAGGTGAGAAGATACCCTTATGAACCCATTTCACCAAGGCCTTCAGTTTAACAGACAAAGCTACATGGAGTCTCAGCAGAGCAGCTGCTGAGGCCTGCACATAGACTCAAGAGTTTTAGATACTCTGGCTTTCCAGGCTTCCCAGAAAAAGTAGCTGCCAACTCCAGCAAAGCAGGAGGTTACACACCTGTACATACCCATAGGAAAAAGGTGGAACCCAGATGGCTGAGCAGTGATGGTATGTAGGACCCAATTCCACAGTGCCTCACAGGGTAAGACCTACTGGCTTAGAATTCCAGCCAACCACTGGTAGCAGCACTGCACCCCCCAGGGATGGAGCTACCAGAAAGAGGAGTGGGCCACCATCTTTGCTTCTTGGGCAACTTAGCCATTCCAGCCTTTATGCTTTGAAGAGCCGAAGCTGACTGGGGGCAGAAAGGATCTCCTAGCACAGTACAGGTGCTCTAAAAAGAAATGGCCAGACTATCTGTTAAAGCAGTCCCCCAATCTTGTTCCTCCTCACTGCAAAGTACTTCCCAACCAGGGTCTCCAGCTACCACCACTGGTGCTCTTTGGTCAATGGAGTTTTGAATCATCTTTGGGATACAGTTCCTAGAGGGAAGAGTGAGCTACCATTTTTGCTGTTTGTGTGACTTAGCTGTTCCAGTCTCTGGCTTTGGAGAGTCCAAATAAACTGGGGGTGAAAGTGGCACCTCTGCACAGCAGAGCTATCCTACAAAAACATGGCTAGACTGCTTTTTTTTTTTTTTTTTTGAGACGGAGTCTCACTCTGTTGCTAGGCTGGAGTGCAGTGGCATGATCTTGGCTCACTGGAACCTCCGCCTCCTGGATTCAAGCAATTCTCCTGCCTCAGACTCCCAAGTAGCTGAGACTACAGGTGCATGCCACCACACCTGGCTAATTTTCTTTTTTTGTATTTTAGTAGAGATGGAATTTCACCATGTTGCCCAGGCTGGTCTTGAACTCCTGAGCTCAGGCAATGCACCTGCCTCGGCCTCCCAAGGTGCTAGGATTACAGGCGTGAGCCACTGCACCCAGCCTACACTGCTTTCTTAAGTGGGTCCCCAATCGTGTTCTCCTCACTGGCTAAGACTTTTCAACAAGGGTTTCCCAGTACCTCCTACAGGTGCTTTGGGGCTGGAAACAGGTCTATACCTCCCTAGGATGGAGCTCTTAGAGAAAAGGGCATGCTGCCATTGTTGCTGTTTTGCAGAATTCAGTGGTGTTAAAGTCAGGTACTGGAAAATCTGAGGTGACTAGAAACTGCAGTGGACACCAGCACACTGCAGCAGCCCTTCAGAAAAGTGGCCAGATTGTGATGTGAGTGCCTTTTCTCATATATTCTCACTGGGCAGGTTCTCCAGACCTGGGCCACTAGCCAATTTTTTCCAGAGCTATTGAGCCAGTAGCAACTTAGTAACTCCTGGGACAGAGCCTCCAGGGGCAACTGAAAATATTTCTGCCACTGCCTCTGCAGTAGAACTGTCCTTGATACCCTCAGACTCATGAAAAATCCAAAACCCTAAGTGTCTTACTCACACCTCAAACAACCTGCAGTTTACCCAAGAAGAGGGGGCCAGTCCATCCTCCATGGGTCCCACAAACAACACACTGCTCATCACCAAACAGTGAAAAACTGACTTGGCCAAAAGCACAGATCCTCCATCCTGGGTGGACTGCACTGAGTGGTTGCTGGCCTACACATCTCTGAGATGCATCCCCCAGAAGTCAAGCAAAGAGGTGGGGCAGCAAACCAACTCATGTGGTGCCCAGAGGGTTGAGCGCAAGAGCATCTGTAATAAAGTGTGGCCACTGATGGCCATATCTCCAGGCTCAACTTTCTCCCATAAGAGTCTTTATCCTTAGAACTGTTGGACCTAATTTCTGCAGGATGGTCTTGCAAATCTGAAGAAGCTGGTCCAACTGAGCACTCCTTGGTCTGCTGGCCTCTCCCAGGGACCCAGTCTGGCCACAGCTGCTTACAGAGCAGTCTCAGGTACATTAGGAGCCCAGACCAGAGCACATGCACTGGTGGGCCATGCCTGACCCATGAAGAGCTCCAGCAAGGCAGCCCCTATGACTGCACCAGCCCACGTGTTTCTTCCCCATACTGCAACTTCCCAAGACCATGGCAACTCCCTATATGACTTTGCTGGCATATGTCTGCAAAGGTGAGTTTGGCTTTGCTTGTCCCACCATCATATGGAAATGCAATACGCCCCTGCAACCCCCAGCAATTGCCATTGTAGATGAAGCTTTGGTGAGTAGAGAGCTAGAAAGTCCCACTCTGGCCTTTGTGGTAACACTGTGTGGAGAACAGGGTATCTTCCCACACTCTGAACAATCACTGCTTCTTGGGGGACACAGAGGAGGCATCAAAACCTTCACTGGCCAGCATCCTGCCCCAAGCCAACATCACCCTTAGTGCAACAGCACACACAGTCTCTCTCGCAGGTAACCCCGACTCCCCTCCCCGCTGCTTTGCTCCTGTCACTGAGGTAAATACCCAAAAAGACAGGCAGAAACCCCATATCCACCAGCACTCTGCTACAGCTGTGGCATCTTAGTTCCAGAGAGTGGCAGATTCCAAATCACAAGGAGCCACAGAACACAGCTGAGGCTCAATACAAGTCCCCCAGAGTTAGAGCATACAGACTCTGAGTTGTGAGCTGAGCATTGCCTCCTCTCCACCAAAAAAACAACTCCCAGTAACAAAGCTTGTTGGCTGAATCCACCTTTTACCACAATCAAATACTCAAGACCATCAAATAGGATCCAGAAAACCAAAACCCCATTCAAGGTTCAGCAACTTCAAAGATATCCCCACAGAGATGAGAGAAAATCAGTGCAAAAATGTTGAAAACACAAAAAACCAGAGTGACTTCTTTCATCCAAATGACCAAATTACATTTCCAGCATGGCCTAAGATGACAGAAGCAAAACTCAGAATATGGATAGAAACAAACTTCATTGAGCTACAAAAGTAAGTTGCAACCCAATGCAATGAAAGACAAAATTGCAGGAACTGATGGAAAAAAAAACCAGTCTAGAGAAAAATATGGCCAAAGTAATAGAGCTGCAAAACACAATACAAAATCTTCATAATGTAATCACAAGTATTAATAGAAGAATACGCCAGGCAGAGGGAAGAATCTCAGAGCCTCAAGACTGGCTTTCTGAAATAAGACAGACAAGAATAGTGAAGAAAGCATAAAGCAGAATGAACAAAACCTCTAAGAAATATGGGATTATGTGAAGAAACTAAATCTATGATTAAAGAGAGTGCCTGAAAGCAATAGGGAGTATGAAAACAACTTGAAATACTATTTCAGGATAACATCCATGAGAACTTCCCTAACCTAGACACAGAGGCCAACATTCAAAGGCAGAAAATGTGGAGAACCCCAGTGAGATACCCCACAAGGTGGTCATCCCCAAGATACATACTCATGAGATTCTCCAAGATGAAAATCAAAGAAAAAATATGTTAAAGGCAGCTAGAGAGAAAGGCCAGGTCACCACTAAAAAGACGCCCATCAGACAACAATGAACCTTTCAGCCAAAATCCTACAAGTCAGAAGAGATTAAGGGCCAATATTCAGTATTCTTAAAAAAGAATTCTAACTCAGAAGTTCATATCTAGCCAAAGTAACCTTCAGAATGAAAAAATAAATATGATCATATTCAGGTAACCAACAGCTGAGGAAATCTGTTACCACAAGACCTGACTTACAAGAGCTTCTGAAGAAAGCACTAAATAAGAAAGACTATTACTAGTCACTACAAAAACATACTAAAGTACACAAACTGCTGACACGATAAAGCCACCACATAAAAAAAATGTGCAAAATAGCCAGCCAAGATCATACTGACAGAATCAAATCCACGCAATATGAATACTAACCCTAAATGAAAATGGGCTAAACGCCCCAATTAAAAAACAGAGTAGCAAGCTGAATAAAGAATCAAGATCTAACGGTATGCTGTAATCAAGACACCCTTCTCAAATAAGCTCAAAAG
The DNA here is from genome assembly GCF_043159975.1 of Macaca nemestrina. NCBI lineage: Eukaryota > Metazoa > Chordata > Mammalia > Primates > Cercopithecidae > Macaca > Macaca nemestrina. The sequence continues at coordinate 131,929,712 of NC_092128.1, forward strand.
AAAGGGAAAAAGAAAAATCTACCAAGCAAATAGAAAACAGAAAAAGAGCAGGGATTCCAATCCTAGTTTCTGGAAAAAGAAACTTTAAGTCTACACAGATTTAAAAAAAAAAAAAAAAAAAAAAGACAAAGAAGGGCATTACATAATAGTAAAGGGGTATATATGCACCCAACACAAAAGCACCCAGATTATAAAGCAAGTTCTTAGAGACCCTCCAAGATGTTGAATGTTCTTCAACAGTCATTACATTTATACTGCATTTGCTCAGCATTAAGCCTCTGATGTTGAACACACTATGATGACTTGTTAAAGCCTTCTCCACATTTTTAACACTGTGGAGCTTCTCTCTAGTATGAATTCTCTTATGTCTAATGAAGTGTGAGAACGAGCTCGATGCTTTGCCACATTCTTCTCATTTGTAGGATTTCTCTCCAGTGTGAATTCTCTTATGATTAGTAAGGACTGAGAAGCTCTTAAAGGTTTTGCCACATTCTTCACATTTGTAAGGTCTCTCTTCCATATGAATTCTCTTGTGGTTAGTAAGGGTTGAGGAGCAGGTAAAGGCTTTGCCACATTCTTTACAGATGTAGGGTTTCTCTCCAGTATGAATTCTCTTATGTTGACTAAGGGCCAAGATACACATAAAAGCCTTTCCACATTCATTACATTTGTAGGGTTTCTCTCCAATATGAATTCTCTTATGTTGACTAAGGGAGAAGATCGATGTAAAAGCTTTTCCACATTCATTACATTTGTAGGGTTTCTCTCCAGTATGAATTCTCTTATGTCGAGCAAGGTGTGAGAACCACCTGTAGGCTTTGTTACATTCTTCACATTTATAGGATCTCTCTTCCATATGAATTCTCTTGTGGCTATTAAGGGTTGAGGAACGGGTAAAGGCTTTGCCACATTCTTCACAGATGTAGGGTTTCTCTCCAGTATGAATTCTCTTATGATGACTAAAGGCCTAGATACGCGTAAAAGCCTTTCCACATTCATTACATTTGTAGGGTTTCTCTCCAGTATGAATTCTCTTATGTTGACTAAGGGAAGTGAGCCATGTAAAAGCTTTTCCACATTCATTACATTTGTAGGGTTTCTTTCCAGTATGAATGATCTTATGTTTAGCAAGGTGTAAGAATCACCTGTAGGCTTTGTTACATTCCTCACATTTGTAGGGTCTGTATTCCGTATGAATTCTCTTGTGGCTATTAAGAGTTGAGGAGCGCATAAAGGCTTTACCACATTCTTCACAGTTGTAGGGTTTCTCTCTGCTATGAATTCTCTTATGTTGACTAAGGGCCGAGATACATGTAAAAGTGTTTCCACATTCATTACATTTGTAGGGTTTCTCTCCAGTGTGAATTCTCTTATGTTTAGTAAGGTCTAAGAAGCATGTAAAGGTTTTGCCACATCCTTCACAGGTGCAGGGTTTCTCTCCAGTATGAATTTTCTTATGTCAACTAATGGCTGAGATCCACATAAAAGCTTTTCCACATTCATTACATTTGTAGGGTTTCTCTCCAGTATGAATTATCTTATGTTTAGCAAGGTGTGAGAACCACCTGTAGGCTTTGTGACATTATTCACATTTGTAGGTTCTGTCTCCAGTATGAATTCTCTTGTGTTTAATAAGGGTTAAGGAGCAGATAAAGGTTTTGCCACATTCTTCACATTTGTAGGGTTTCTCTTCAGTATGAACTCTATTATGTTTAGTAAGGTTTGAGAACTTTTTAAAAACTTTAGCACATTCTTCACATTTATAGCATCTCTCTGCAGTATGGATTATCTTCCGTATGGTAAAATCTGACAACCTACAGTCTTTGCCACATTCTTCACATTTCTAACATTTCTCTCTGCTAAAAATTTTCTTATGTTCAGTGAAGATTGAGCACAACTCCAAAGCTTTGCAACATTTATTACATTGACAGGTTTTGCTATGGGTAGTTGACAAACATCAATCAACGCCATTGTAACTGCTTTTCTGCCCCTTGCAACTACCCACACTTTGGTAGTCTTTCTTTAAATATAAAGTATTAAGGTCACAGCTTCCATGCTTTCTAAGAATCACCTTTTGAAATGAATCTTTTATGTCATGCTCAGGCAATACCTCTGAAATGAGGTAGAAAATGAAAAGAGCCAGTTGAAAAAAAAAAAAGAACAAAATTTCTCCCTCATTACACTCAGGTGAATACACTTTCCAAATATAGAACTACACAAAGCACATTAACAAGGTGGCACAATAAAATATCACAGGCTGTTAATTCCTTTATAGACATATAAACTTAACAGAAATATACTGACCAAAGTGCCTTTGTGAGAAGTCTAAGAAGCACCCCAAGTGAGCAAAATGCAAAGAACCACACAGAAGTGTAATAAAAGTATTTCATATTTACCCACCACAGCCATTCTTCATCCCATGATGACCTTAAATATACACTCCCAACTCCTGTCTTCCCCCTCCAAAACTAAATAAAATAGTGATACCTATGTCCATGCTTCTGGCTTTTTGAGACTTTACCAAAGACTAATTTCTGTATTCCATGACAGTGTTGAAAGGAAAGGTGGTATACTTTGACAGTTTCGGACAGCGGAGACCAAAGGTAAATGACTGTTACAAGAGAGGAAAGACTTCAGTATCACAGACAGACAATGGATATAGCAAGTGACTACAGGATCTCAATAAGAAACATGAGGAATGGCCAGGAGCAGTGGCTCATGCCTGTAATCCCAGCACTTTGGGAGGCTGAGGCGGGCAGACCACCTGAGGTCAGAAATTCAAGACCAGCCAGGTCAACATGGTGAAACCCATCTCTACTAAAAATACAAAAATTAGCTGAGTGTGGTGGCAGGCACCTGTAATCCCAGCTACTCAGAAGGCTGAGGCAGGAGAATCACTTTAACTCAGGAGGTGTGGGTTGCAGTTAGCCAAGATCACGCCATTGCACTCCAGCCTGGGCAACAAGACTGAAACTCTGACTGAAAAAAAAAAAAAAAAAAAAAAAAGGGAAATCTTTTTTAACTAAAAACACATTCCCAGAGAAAATATCCCTAGTACCAGCTTGACAGACTCCAAGAATCTCCAGCCAAAAAAACTGGTATCATATTCCCCCAGACAAAAGCCACTTAATAAAGATCTTGACATGTGGCTTTTTATTATACAAATTAGAACCTAAGATTACAACAAAAAAATTCTAAGCAAGAATGCTATATCCAGCAAAAGTGTCCTTCAAAAGGAAAAAAAAAAAATCTAACCATATTATGATCTATATCAAGACCTAATTATGTCATGTCTTCAAGACACTCACTTCAGAGCTAACAAAAAAAATAGACTGAAAATGTCTGGATGAAAAACACATTCCATGCAAGTGTTAACCAAATGAGAGGAGAAGAGGTAACAATTTATTAACTCGAAAACTCTCATATTTCATATAATTGAAGTCAAAAGTCACAAGAGAGAAAGTAGGACATTCAATTATAGCAGGAGGGTTCATTCACTCAGAATCTATAAATATATCTGACAGTTTTCACAGACACATAGAGCAAACATTAACGGAATTTAAGCAAAATTAGACAGCAATATAATAATGGAAGGATACATCAATACCTCACTTTCAGGAATAAATAATAAAGACAGAATATCAATAAAGGAACAAAAAACTTGAATGCACTACAAAATAATTACACCTAACAAATGTACAGACAGCAAAATACACATTCTTTTCAATTACTCATGAAACATTTTCCTAGATAGACCACCTGTGACACCACAAAAGTAGTCTTAACAATTTTTTAATTGAAATTTTACAGTTATTTATGGCCTAAGTGGAATGAAACTAGAAGTAACAGAAGAAATGCTGAAACATTTAAAAATATATAAAAATTAAAACACACACTCTTTTGCTTTTATTTTTTTGTTTTGAGATGGAGTCTCACTCTGCCACCAGGCTGGAGGTGCAGTGGCATGATCTCGGCTCACTGCAACCTCCACTTCCCAGGTTCAAGCGATTCCCCTGCCCCAGCCTCCCAAGTAGCTGGGACTACAGACGTACACTCCCATGCCCAGCTAATTTTTTTGTATTTTAGTAAAGACAGGGTTTCACCAGGTTGGCCAGGATGGTCTCAATCTCCTGACTTCATGATCTGCCCACCTTGGCCTCCCAAAGTGCTGGGATTAAAGGCGTGAGCCACCACACCCAGCCAGCAACACACTTCTGAGCATGCTCTTTTTCAAGGGTTGGAAGACATAATATTGGGAAGATGTCCATGCCGCTTAAAGTGACCCACACATTCAACACACCCCTTTTCAATTCTAAATTTTACTTTTCCAAAAATAGAAAAAAAAAAACCTCACAAAATTACACAAGATCTCAAGGGACTATGAAAAGCCTGACAATCTTTAAATAGAAGACAAATATTGGAAGCATTACACTTAATAATTTTCAAACACAAAACTAACCTATAGTAATCAAAGCACTTTGGTATTGGTATAAAGGTAGAACACCAATTGGTATAAAGGTAGAACACCAAAGTAATGAAACAAAATGCAGCACAGACATAAACTCTGGAATATACGGTCAAGTGAGTTATTTGCACACCACACTGAAGCATTATTCACAAAAGCCAATAGGTAAAATTAGTTTAAACTTTCCTTACCAAATGGATAAATATAATTTAAAATACAAAAAAAAAGAATATTAATTAGCTTTTTAAAAAGCAAGAAATCTTCTAATATCTATTATAAAGACAAATTTTGAAGACATCATGCTAAATTTAATAAGCCAGACACACACACACACACACACAAATACTGTATGAATCTACTTACATGGAATATCTAAAATAGTTACATTCTTAAAAATAGAAAATAGAATGACGTTTGTAAAGGTCCAGACAATGGGAAAAATCAGTAGTGGATTCATGAGTATAGCATATTTCTTCTATAAAAACAAAAATGCTCTAAAGATATGTTGCTAACAAAGTCAATATACTTAACAAAGCTGAACTACATAATTGAAAACATTAAAGATTATAAATGTGCTTTCTCTCTCTCTCTTTCTCTCTCTCTCTCTCTCTCTCTCTCTCTATATATATATATATATATATATATTTTTTTTTTTTAAGATGGAGTTTCACTTTTGATGCCTAGGCTGGAGTGCAGTGGCACAATCTCGGCTAACTGCAACCTCTGCCTCCCGGGTCCAGGCGATTCTCCTGCCTCAGCCTCCGGAGTAGCTGGGATTACAGGCACGTACCACCACACTTGGCTAATTTTGTATTTTTACTAGAGATAGGGTTTCACCATGTTGGCCAGGCTGGTCTTGAACTTCTGACCTCGGGTGATCCACCCTCCTTGACCTACCAGAGTGCAGCAATTACAGGTGTGAGCCACCACGCCTGGCCCTTGTATTTTTCACAATTAACAACAAAACAATCATTGACTAATAACAATAACAGCAACAAAAAGCAAATACACAAGTCATAAAATGGGGGCAATGTTTTACACAGGCAAATAAACACAGAAATAATTATATTGGCAATATATGGATGACTGATTCATATTGGTATATTATGCACTGCTAAGTTTTGGGATATTGCTGCTACTACTCAGGTAGATAGCACAGTACCCAATAGGTAGCTTTTCAGGTCTTGTCTCTTTACTCTCTTCCTCCTCTAGTGGTCCCCAGCATCTATTGTTTCCATCTTTATATCCATGTATACCCAATATTTAGCTCTCTTATAAGTAAGAACATGCCGTATTTGGCTTTCTATTTTTGCATTAATTTACTTCAGATAATGGCTTTCGGCTGCATGAATGTTACAACAAAGAACATAACTTTTTTTGACTGTGTAGTATTTCACAGCATATAGGTACCACATATTTACCCAATCCACCACTGATGGGCAACTAGATTGATTTCATGTCATTGCTATTGAAGACAATAAAGTTTGAATCACTAGTACATAGTGAAAGCAATAACATTTTAAAGAAAATGCATTACAATCATTCATAAAAAACTTTGATGAGAAAATATGAAGAAATAGGCTCTTAACACTGGACATATCTATCATGTCATTAATATATAGCTGCTATTTTAGCACAAAATGTAAAGGCAATAAGGTGACCTTTGGAAGCAAAGCAAAGCATTACATTACTAAATAATATAAACAACATAAATATAGTACAATATGATATAAAATAAAATGAACAATTAGAAATAAGTTTATACAATTATGTAGACAAAGTTTGAGAAAAGTTGATGAAAATACTGATAACTTTTTGTATGTAGTAAACATAAACATATAAAAAAGATTTTAATATATGTGGTGTGCCTATTAATTATCTAATTCACTTTTCATATAACATACATTTAAGCACATTAGCTCAGAACTTGTGAAATTACAGGCATAGTTGGTATACAGCAAACCAGAAAGAAAAAATACATATATAGGACACAGCCCTAGGAATCTTCATAGTAAAGATAAAATTTAAAAAATAATAGTTATTAATAGGTAACAATTTGGAAATTATATGCTGGACAGTGTTCTAAGTAACCTATGGTATTAGTGTTTTTAGGAATTCTGTGAGCTGGGTAGATAAAATCAACTATTCCACAGTAGAGGTATTTGCCATATAGCATTTAAATTTCTAAACTTAGTTCCTGCTTTAAAAAAGATACTTTCAAAGTGAAATAGGTGTTTAGATTTTCTTATACTTAATCAGATGCTTTAGGCTCTGATAAAAGTTCTCACTTTCATTTTCTGTATAATGAATTGACTGGAAATTATAAAGCAGAAAACATATGACATCTGTCCCTAGCCTCTCTCAAATCTCTTGACCAAATCTCAATGTCTTCCTACTTCTCTCACAGATGTCTAACATAAGGCACAAACAGATTTTTAAAAACAGCTTAACATAGTGGTCTCCAAAAATTTGCACAAATTTTCCAGATCCCTCAAAGAAACAGAAGAGCAGTTAGATCATTTAGAACCTCACAACATAAAAAGAGGAGTTTGTCTCTCACTGTGAATGCACCAGCAGATTATTAAATGAACTGAAGACTTAAGAGAATTCAAAAGCCTAATAAGCATACATCAAACGATTTTCTTCTGTGACAGTAAGAGGCTTTTCAAGAATCAATTCCATTGGAGAACAGCTTCCCAATCCACATTTTAAACTCTTGTTTTCTCCTTAACCTTTGGACATTTCACATATGTTATCTGCTAAATCATTCATACCTATCTGAGTGTATGGCTATTCTCTCCACTCTTCTCAAATTCCAGTAATATTTTCTATGCTGCAGAAGGTAACCAGGTCTAGCTTAAAGACTTTCCAGCACAACCTTTCTTTCCCTCAACAGCAACTGGGCTAAGTAAAGCACAATCAACTCCCAGTATTACCCTCAGGAGAGATCTAGAACAGTGGGTCTGTTTAAAGTTCTGAAATTATAGGAGATGGTCTAATCTCCCTTAATATGAAAATGCTGGAGTAATGAGAATTATAGCTTGCATGTACTAGATGAAAGATGAATGCTTGTTGCAATAGTAGAGGAACTGCAATGCCACAGTCAACCAGGGAAGCAAAAAATTATAGGATCTGAAAAGAAAACAAGAAAAAAAATCTCCTTAACTTAGAAATTACACACAAAAGTCCAAAGACACAAATGAGAACATGTTTGTCAAGCCTGGCTCACTGCTGTAGCCAGTCTTTAAGCAAGTCTTTAAATATTAGATTAGATGGCTGTTTTCAAGTTTCCAAATTTCATAAAAGGATCACATGACATAAAAAAAGAAAATATACCCCATTTGAAGAAATAAATTTCCAAAACTCAATCCTTAAGAAAAGAAGATCTTTGCATTATCGACAAAGATGTCAAAATAATGATACTAAGTATGCTCAATAAGAACAAAAACAAAAGAACCCAGAAGAAATTGTGGAACAGAGAAATAATTGTTGAAAAACTGTGTAGAGTCACAACAGAATAATTGACCAGAAAACGAAAATCAGAAAACTAAAGACATGTTATTTATAAATATTGAGTCATGAAAAACAAAAACAAAAAAAATTGAAAAACATCAACATGGAATATGTAACTTATTAGATATCATTAAGGAGACCAATATATTCATGAAAGGATTCTTTGAAGAAGAATGCAAGGGAAAAGTCGTAGGTAGAGAGGTTATTTGAAGAAAAAAGGGACTAAGAACTTCCCAAATTTCAAGGTGATGAAAAAAAAATGCTACCAACCAAGGATACTTAATCTGGGAGAAATTTACTTTAACAATAAGAAAAAAATAAAGACTTTCTAATATGAACAAAAGGTAAGGGTGTTCATTACCCTTAGAAGAGTCTTATAAGAAATACTACACGGAGTCCATTATGTTGACAGCCATGGTGGTTCACACCTGTAATCCTAACAACTTTGTAGGCTAAGGCAGAAGCAGCATCATTTTAGGCCAGGAGTTTGAGACCAGCCTGGGTGATATGGTGAGACCCCTTCTCAAAGAAGAGACCATCATAATAATTTTGTTTTTCAGGGAGAGGGTTTTAAAACCTGCTAGGGCTAAAGATTGATTGGAGTCATTTCGAAAAGGCAGGACCTCATTCAGGTGGCAAACGTGAAAACCCTTGGTCTTGGCTGCAGACTAAGAAATGGGTCACCTATTTTGACCCCAGTTAAAACTCTGCCGTGACTCCATAACCATCTCCAGTTCCTTCCACCCATAGTCTAGGAATGGTTCTGCACATCCAGGGTCCCAGAGAAAGATGCCTATTTGTGGTTACAGCGGTAGGTCTGCAGACCTTGGCCTTTACTGTGCTCTCTGAAACAGTTCAGTGACTCAGTTTCAGCATGGATAGTCACAGTTTGTGGCCAGTTCTGCCAACCTAAGTACACAGAGAGTGACCTGGGGAAATCCTGCCACATACTCAGTAAGAAACACACATCAGGCCCACCACATACCAACCCTAAAGCACAACATTGCCCTAGAGCTAGCCCTACAGATCAAAGCCCTAAACACAATTCAGTCTGCCAAGAAATAACACATGATTAACAACTACCCAGGCTCCTGGTAACAAACCCACAAAAGGCAAACTCCACAACAGAACAAGAAGTAGCCATGTGACCCACGTATAACCCCTCTGCACTGCATACCCAAAAAGATTCTATCAGCTAATTGACCCAAGATAAGATTTTTATCTGCTGAAATAAGTCTATAAAATTGGAAAATTTAGATTCAATAAATCCCTTATTAAAATTTTAGTAAAATTTTTCAAAGTAATAGAAAATGCAATCTTAAAATTTATATGGAATTACAAGAAACTTTGAGTAGCCAAAGCAGTTCTGAGAATTAAAAACAAAGCTAGGGACATTATACTTTCTGATTTTAAACTACATTTGAAGACTATTGTAATAAAAACAGCATGATCTGTGCATAAAAATGCACATTGATATCAGTGGAGCAAAATGGAGAGCCCAGAAACAAATCCATCCTTGTAAGATCAACCAATCTTTGACACTGAGGCACTGAGAATACACTATGCAGAAAGTACAGTCTCTTCCATGATTAGGGCTGGGAAAAGGGAATACCCACAAGTAAAAGAATAAAATTAGACCATTTTTCTTACACTGTATTTAAAAATTAACTAAATATAAAATAAGGACTCTAATGTATGACAAAATTCTTAATAATCTTAAAAGAAAACATATTAAAAAACCTTAATATTGGTCTTCAAAATAAGTTTTGGGATACGACAGCAAAAGCACAGCAATAAAAGCAAATACAGACAAATTAAGCTGCATCAAACTGAAACACTTCTGCACAACCAAAAAAAAAAAATAGAATAAGAAAACCATACCTGATAAGTGGTTAGAATCAAAAATATATAAGAAACTCATACAAATAAAAGGTAACAACTATAATAATAATAATAATAATAACAAGATGTAAAAGATAAGCCAAAGACTAAATGTTTATTCATGAAAACATTTAATGGGGCAACAGGTATATAGAAAGGTGCTCAATGTCACCAATCTGGCAGATGCAAATTAAATTCATGGTAAGATACTACTTTATATCTGTCAGGATTGCTAATATCAAAAAGAAGATTTATAACAAGTGTTGACAAGAATATATTAAAGAAAAGAAATGCTTTACCTTCATGGTGATGTGTAATTTTTTAGAGACATTATGAAAACCAGTATGAAGGTTCTTTAAAAATTTTTTAAATAGTACTACTGTACAATTTAGCTATCTCATGTCTGCATATACAATAAATTTACTATCTCAAAGAAATACCAGCAGCTCCGTGTTCATCAAAGCATTTTTTGCAATTGTCAAGATAGGAAAGCAATCTAAAGTGTTTGTGGAAACTGACTGCACAAAGAAAACATGGTATATATACAAAACAGAATATTATTCAGCCATAAAAAGTAATAAAACCCTGCCATTTCCACAACATGGATGGACCTAGATAACATTATGCTAAGTGAAACATGAAAGAAACACAAAGTATAATCTCACTTCTATGGAGAATATAAGGTTGGACTCCTAGAAGAGAGTACAGAGGTGAGTGCTAGGCCCTGGAGGTGGGGAAAGTGGGACATGTTGTTCAAATGGTACAAATGTTCAGTTAAAGACAAATAAGTTATGGTAGCCTAATGTACAGCTTTATGACTATAGAAAGTAATACTGTTAGGTATGCTGAAAATTTGCTGAGAGATCTTAATTGTTCTCACTACAAAAAGGTAAGCATGTAAGGTCATAAATGTGTTTGTTCACTAATTTGATTGTATTAATCATTTCATTATGTATACAGATATAAAATCAATACACTGTATACAATATATAGGTATTCGATTATTTGTGAAAAAAATTTGTTACTGAGATTATATACATGTGTCATATGCATACATAAATGTGTTTATAAATATATACACATATGAATGAGTCACAGTAAGCTTTATACTAAATAAAATCACAAAATGATATTATTTAAAATAAAGTTAAAATTGAGAGTTTAATACGTACTCAGCAATGTTTCAAGCTCCCCAGTGACATAGTATATTTAATAAATGTATGAAGTAGATACACTGAACTATATTACAGTTAAGGACTTTGGCCACATTTACCAATATTTGCTTATATGAAAAGAATAATATTTGAAGTAACACAATTTTAGAGTTGTTTCATTTAGGGAGATGCTTACTGTTTTGATATAATTACTGAGTATAAATTTCCATAAAATCACATTTGAAGCCTCCAGAGAATAGAAAATTATAAACCAGCAAGCATACATCTTTTTGTGGTGTTCCTGGGATTTCTGATCCAAACTGCAATTATCCCAAAACTTATATATTTAGACATTATCCAAAAAGAGAACTTAAAAAATGGTTTAATATAGAGTTTCTCAAAAATACTGATATTGCTGTTTCTCCCAAGCAATGGAAAAGCAGTCAAATGACACATTTTCTTTTAAGCCATGAAAAAGACTTTCATTAACACTGTAAACTCAAAGAAAAAAAAAACAAAAAAACAGCAACAACAACAAAGCACATTACTGAAGGGAAAGTACAGTGCTTGGAAAATTCACAAGAACGGGACAAAAAATTCCCCTATGTTAAAGCGAGAGAAAGAAATGAAGGCTTCTCAGAAACTATTTCCACTGGAGCAGAGTTTCTGGAAGCATGTTTAAAGGTCTGGCTTCCTCCTTGACATTGGGTTCCGTCATTTGTGTCATTTGCTTCATTCACTCCCACCTACCTGGGTGTTTGGCTACTGTCTTCTGTCTCTTCACATTCCAGGGCTTTCTTCACTCCAGACAGGTAATCAAGTCTGGCTTAAAGATAGCAAGACCTGTTTTAATAGAAAAAAATAACATGACTCTTGCTAGGATAATCCGATTACCAATCTTGTACTATGCTGTGCTCAGTAGAGAAGAAAGAATATTATAGAAGACTCTAGAAAATTAATTCCAATTTACTGTTTCGTAATATGAACTTTAGAATATTTAGAAAGCATTTTAAATTTGTGAGTTCTCAGCTCTATTACCCAGTAATACTGAATCAAAAGTCAGTTGTGAAAATTGCATTTTTAAGTGTGGGTAACAATATTTTATGCTATTAAATTTCTGATATTACCACTAATTTAGACTGAAGTATACAGATGAGCTCAAAAAAGGGAAAGATTAATGTTGAGATGAAACATCTTAAAGCTTGTATTTTCTACCTGAACAGATACCCAATTTTTTTCTTTTTGAAGCAGGATTCTGGAACTCACTTACGCAAAGCAGAACTTCCAAAAAAAAAAAACCCCAAAAAAAAACAAAAACAAAAAGAACAATAAAATATTTAATGTAGAATGTGAGTTGTATATTGGAGTTATTCTCACCCAAGGAGACCAGGTTTCTGTAGTTCTCTAACATCACATCCCTATACAAATGCTGCTGAGCAGAGTCCAGGCATTCCCACTCTTCTGGGGAGAATTCTACGGCCACATCCCTGAATGTCAACACTCTCTGAAAAACAAAACATATTTACCAAGTGACCATAGAAAGAATTCTTGATTTGACATCAGGTAAAATGAGAGTAAAGAGAGCTGGTTCTGACTTACATGAGTTACCGAAGTTATCTAATAGGATACTTTCTAGCACAGAAATATTCTCTAATGTATTTTTAACTCTGAGAAAAGATGGCATAAGATCATGAAACCAGTGGATATACAATACTTTTCTTGATGATACTGTATAAAATAAAGGACATTAACACAGGCATGTACATTTCTTAATGCTATATTTGCATAATACAAGATGAGTTGTCTATACTTCCCAAATGGAAACTTCATGGTGAGTTAAAAGCATACTTCTCAAATCTTATTCTCAAATCAATGAACAGGAGATCTTGTTAAAATGTAGATTTTGACTCTGAAGATCTAGGGTAAAGCTTGAGTTTCTGAATTGATAAATAGTTTGCCAGTGGTATCACTGCTTCTGGCCCAAGGAAAATATTTTGTCAAAAATTCACTAAGTGGCACAGCCTAGGTGTTTAGTTTATTTGGCCAATAAAGAAAGATGAGAGCCTTCGTTTTCCATAGGAAGCTATATGCAAAGAGAAGGTAAGAAGAGCTATCAGATTAAATGTGGTTTAATCTTGTTCTTGCACATCACTTGCTAAAACTCCCCAAAGTACCTATTAAAAATAAATAGTAAAATAATTAACCCTAGAGTGAAAAAAAAAGTCAAAGAACATATTTACCAAGTAAATAAATGAAGATCAACTGTATTAAAAGAAATTTGTATCAGGTGCTGATTAACAAAGAAGGATATGACACTACTGTGCTATTATTAACACAAAAAAGGATCAACTTAATCTGAGTCTAGTCATGAAGAAACATCAGTTTTAAGCAAAAACTTAAGCTACAAATATCTCCCATGTTCTGTAATCTCTAATGGTGTGTATAAATAAGTCTTTGTCTTTTTTGGTTAAACTTCTTTTTTTTTTAAGTTCTGGGATACATGTGCAGAACGTGTAGTTTTGTTACATAGGTATACATGTGTCAAGGTGGTTTGCTGCACCCATCAACCTGTCATCTACATTTTAAGTTCCACATGTGTTAGGTATTTGTCCTAATGCTCTCCCTCCCCTTGTCCCCAATCCCCTGACAGCCCTTGGTGTGTGATATTCCCCTTCCTGTGTCCATGTGTTCTCATTGTTCAACTCCCACTTATGAGTGAGAACATGCGGTGTTTGGTTTTCTGTTCCTGTGTTAGTCTGTTGAGAATGATGGCTTCCAGCTTCATTCATATCCCAGCAAAGAACACTCTTTTCTATGGCTGCATAGTATCCCATAGTGTTTATGTGCCACATTTTCTTTATCCAGTCTATCATTGATAGGCATGTGGGCTGGTTCCAAGTCTTTGCTATTATAAATAGTGCTGCAATAAACATACATGTGTATGTGTCTTTATAGAATGATTTATAATCCAATCACAGGATTGCTGGGTCAAATGGTATTTCTGATTCTAGATCCTTAAGGAATTGCCACACTGTCCTCCACAATGGTTGAACCAATTTGCACTCCCAAGAATAGCATAAAAGTGTTCCTATATCTCCACATCCTCGCCATCATCTGTTTCCTGACTTTTTAATGATCACCATTCTGACTGGCATGAGATACTATCTCACTGCAGTTTTGATTTGCATTTCTCTAATGACCAGTGATGATGAGCTTTTGAGAAGTGTCTATTCATATCCTTTGCCTACTTTTTGATGGGTTTTTTTTTTCTTGTAAATTTGTTTAAGTTCCTTGTAGATTCTGGATATTAGCCTTTTGTCAGATGGATAGATTGCAAAAATTTTCTCTCATTCTTTAGGCTGCATGTTCACTCTGATGACAGTTTATTTTGCTGTGCAGAAGCTCTTTAATTAGATCCCATTTGTCAATTTTGGCTCTTGTTGCTATTGCTTTTGGTATTTCAGTCATGAAGTCTTTGCCCATGCCTATGTCCTAAAGCCTAGGTTTTCTTCTAAGGTTTTTATGGTTTTACATTTAAGTCTTTAATCCATCTTGACTTAATTTTTCTATAAGGTGTAAAGAAAAGGTCCAGTTTTTTTTTCTGCATTATGGCTAAACAGTTTTCCCAGCACCATTTATTACACAGGGAATCCTTTTCCCATTGCTTGTTTTCGTCAGGTTTGTCGAAGATCAGATGGTTGTAGATGTGTGGTATTATTTCTGAGGCCTCTGTTCTGTTCCATTGGTCTATATTATCTGTTTTGGTACAAGTACCATGCTATTTTGGGTACTGTAGCCTTGTAGTATAGTTTGAAGTCAGGTAGCGTGATGCCTCCAGCTTTGTACTTTTTGCTTAGGATTGTGTTGGCTATATGGGCTTTTTTGGTTCTATATGAAATTTAAAGTAGTTTTTTTCTAATTCTGCAAAGAAAGTCAAAGGTAGCTTGATGGGAATAGCATTTAATCTATAAATTACTTTGGACAGTAGGGTCATTTTCACGATATTGATTTTTCCAATCCATGAGCATGGCATTTTTTTCTATTTGTTTGTGTCCTCTCTTATTTCCTTGCTTTAGCATACTAGAGAAGAAGTCTCTTCTAATTATTTTTTATTCAGAACTTTCTGAGTTATCCTGGGCAGTAAAGAACATTCTCATTAAATGTGCATTTTTATAAGCCATTTTGCATAAATTTAATGGAAGCTAAACAGTATATGGTCTCCTTCACTGATAATCAAGGACCTGATCCCATCTCAAACAAGAATCTTGGGCATCGACACCTTTCCAGGTTCTACAGCCACAAAAGGAACATTTGTAATGTTGCAGGCTAAATTCATGGTGACAATTTTTTCATGGCTTATTACGACCTGGGATATATGGAATAAAGAGAAGGCTCTAGTATATAAGAAAATAGTATTTCTCAGAGCCCCCTGACTAGTATGAGAATAAAAAGTGAAAAAGGAGTTAAACTGATTAGGCAAGAATATCACAAGTAGAGAAGTAAACATTTGCAAGTTCTACACACAAGATATTTCAGAAGAAAAAGTGGACACAGTCTCTGACCTGACACACAGTCACCCCAGAATAAGCCATTTCTTTTTCTCCTCCTTCTCTGTGATCCCTTCCAGGTGTGATTATCTGCACAAATTAAACCCGTTTCTTGAGAATACACCTTTGAAGCATCAGTGAAACTCCTTCCCTTGAAACCACTACACCCACAGGCAGAAGGACCTAGAATTGCAGATAAAGTCTGCCTTTGTTTGTCCTTTATCACAGGAGAGGTTCAGAACCAGTAAACTCCTGTATAAAAACAAAATGTGAGTTCCCCCTTTCCAATACTCACTGCCCTTCTCTGCCACAGATGCCAGCAATTTCTACTGCAGCAATGGGAATACGGGTCGCATTGACCTGCCCCTACCAAACCCAAGCAGAGCAGTCTCTATGATCTTTATTTGGGACTAAAACTAAACTCACCTCTCGTGAATGTATCTGAAAGCACTCATGGTTGACCCTGGGCTCACCTTAGCCTCACATGCAGCACTTAATTCAAACAACATGGCTGCAGGGGAAGTGGAGCAAGATGACTAAATAGCACCCTCCAGCAACCATCCCCGGAATAAAACACCAAATAGAATGACTACCAAAATAAGCATCTTCATAAGAGCAAAACTCTGGGGAGTGGTCACAGGACCTAGTTTTAGCTTTAGCATCACATGAAAGAGGCACTCAAGAGGGTAGACAAGAAAGCCATTCATTGCCAACAGCACCCCTCCTCCATTCCCGGGCAGTGCAGCTTGGCAGAGAAAGAAAAATCCGTGGGCTTACAGAAGAGAGAGCACAGTGATTGTGAGACTGCAGTAAAACTCAGTGCTGCATGTCACAGCAGAAAGCAACATAGGGCAGAATTCAACCAGAGCCTACAGATGAAGCACTCAGACTAGCCATAGTCAGAGAGGAAGTGTCCATTTCAGTAATCAAAACCTGGGTTTCAGGTAGCCCCATCACCATGGGCTAAAGCACTCTGGGGTTCTAAATAAACTTGAAAGGCAGTGTAAGCCACTGGGACTGCAATTTCTGGGCAAATCCTGGTTTTGTGAGATGCCAACTGGGATGGCCAAGAAAGTGCCTGCATCATCCTTACCCCAGGCACAGGCAGTGCAGTTCACAGCTCCAGGAGAAAATCTTTCTTTCTACTTGAGGAGAGGCGAAAGAAGAGTAAAGAAGACTTTGTCCTGCAACTTGGACATCATCTCAGCCACAGTAGAATACAGCACCAGAAAAAGCCCTGAGGGCCCCCATTCTAGGACTTAGTTCCTGGGTGACAGTTCTAGACATAGCCTGGGCCAGAAGAGAACACACTGCCTTGAAGGGAAGATACCAGTTCTGGCAGATTCATCACCTTGGGCCACGAATAAACATCAGCAGTAACCAAGTAGTATTTGCTGCAGCCCCTGGGTGGTGAGACCCAGTGCAGTGCAATCCAAGCTGTGGCCGCCATGTGGAGAGACTCCTGCTTGAGGAAAAGAGAGGGAAGAGAAAAGAGACTTTGTCTTGAAGCTTGATTACCAGCTCGGCCATAGTGAGGTAGCAGTAACAAGATAGCTCTTGAGGTCTCTGATTTCAGGCCTTGGCTCCTGGATGACATTTCTGGAACTACCCTGGGCCAGAAAAAAACTCACTTCCCTGAAGCAAAAGAAGCAGGCCAGGCAGAGTTCACCACAAGCTGACTGAAGAGCCCCAGGGTCCTCACTGGATATCAGCAGTAGCCTAGCAGTACTTGCTACGGGCTCTGGGTGGTAGTGACCATGAGGAGTGGCTTCTTATGCTTGAGAAAGGAGAGAAAAGAGTAGGAAGGATGTTGTCTCATGGCCTCAGTGCCAGCTAAGCCGCAGCAGAATAAGGCACCAAGTAGATTCCTAAGGTTTCTGACTCCATGTTCTTCCTATCAAATGGCATTTTGCTCTCCCCAGCCTAGGGTGGGTAACAGAGCTCACTGCTTTGAAGGAAAGGACATGAGACTGGCTGGATTCACCACCTACTGACTGAAGAGAACTTGGGTCTGGAGTGAATATCAGCAGTAGCTAGGTAGTGGTCACTCTGGGCCTTATGTGAGAGCCAGTCCTTTGTTGGCTCTGGGTCTGACTTAGTGTAGTCTTAGTAATGGTGGCCACAGGGGTGCTTGTGTTACACCCACCCCAGCTCCAGGCAGCTCAGCACGGAGACAGAAATTCCATTTATTTGACAGAATGTAAAAAAACAGAAAAAGAGTCAGCCTGGTAACCCAGAGACTCTCTTGGTTCTTACCTAAGACCACCAAGGTGGTGCCTCTACAAGTCTCCAAGCATCACCGTGTTATTCAGGTTGGGGTGTCCCCTAATGCAGATATGACTGCAATGATCAAAGACTTAGACTATAACACTCAATTCCCTTTGAATAATTGGAAAGCCTTTCTAAGAAAGTATTAAAAAGCCCAGACTGCAAAGATTAAAATAAACACCTAACTCATTAATGCCCAGACATCAATGAACATCCACAAAAATTAAGACTATTCAGGAAAACACAACCTCATTAAAACTAAATAAGGCACTAGTGTGTAAATCCTGAGAGACAGAGATATGTAACCTTTCAGATAGGAAATTCAAAACAGCTGTTTTGAAAAAGCTCAGCAAAATTCAAAATAACAACAAAAAAATTCAGAATCTGATCCAATAAACTTAACAAATTGATTAAAATCATTTTGAAGTATCAAGCAAAAATTCTGGTGCTTCAAATGACATTGAAGAATGCATCAGAGTCTCTCAACAGCAGAATTGATCAAGCAGAAGAAAGAATTAGTGAGTTTGAACACAGGTTATTTGAAAAGAATAGCCTCGAGAGGGCTAAGAGTTATGGCCTGCAAGAGGTAGAGAAAAAGTTCTGGGTGGAAAGTCTATTCAAAGGTATAACGAGAACTTCCCATACCTAAAAAATTAATATTCAAGTATAAGACGCTTATAGAATACTAAGCACAATTCACTTAAATATGACTACCTGAAGGTCTTTAATAATAAAACTCTCAAAGGTCAAAGATAAAGGATTCTGAAAGCAGCAAGAGAAAAGAAACAACATTCAAACAAGTACCAACATGTTTGACCATGGACTCTTCAGTGGAAATCCTACAGGCCAGGAGATGGTGACATGACATACTTAACATACTGAAGGAAAAATCTTTTATCCTAGAATAATACATCCATCAAAAATATATTTCAACTATTTTTTAAAAAAGAAAACTGATAAACAAGCTGAGAGATTTTATTAACCGCCCCAGACCTGTCCTACAAAAAATGCTAAAGGCAGTTCTTCAGTCTAAAAGAATAGGACATTAATGAGCAACAAGAAAACATCTGGTACAAAACTCACTGGTAATATGAAGGACACAGACAAACACAAAATTTTCTAGCACTGTAAATGTGGTGTGTAAACTATTCATATTTTGAGAAGACTAAAAGATTAGTCTATACTTAAAATTATTAAAAATAACTCTTTCTTTACCTCCTTTTTAAGGCCATAACTCTTATATTTCTACTTTTGAGGCTGTTATATTCAAAATACTAACTACCACAAGTTTAAAACATAGACAGTATAATAAGATATAAACAGAAACAACAAAATGTTAAAAAGTTGGGAGAAAAAGTTAAACTGTATTTTTTATTAGTTTTTCTCTTTGCTTGTTTGTTCATTTTTACAGCAAGTGTTAAGTTGCCATCAGTTTAAAATAATGGGTTATAAGATGTTATTTGCAAGCTTTGTGGTAACCTGAAATCAAAAAACTTACAATAGACACACATACAGAAAATCAAAAAATAAAACATACCACTAGATAAAATCATCTTTACCAAAAGAAAGGACAAATGGGAGAAAAGGAGAGAAAAAGAGAAAATACCACAACAAGAAATCCGATAACAGAATGGCAGACATAAGTCTTTACTTATTAACACTGAATGTAAATTAATTTAACTCCCCAATCAAAAGACATAGATTGGCCAAGTGGGTAAAAATAAAAACAAGACCCAACAATCTGTTTCCTACAAGACACACACTTCACCTATAAAGATGAAGAAAGACTGAAAATGAAGGGATAGAAAAAGATATTCCATGCAAATGAAAACCAAAAAAGAGCAGGAATAGCTATACTTACATTAAACAAAACAGATTTCAAGAAAAAAACCATAAAAAGAGACAATAAAAGTTATTATATTATAATAAAGTTGTCAATTCAGCAAGAGAATATGACAATTGCAAATTTATATGCACCTAACACAGAAGAACTCAGATATATGAAATAAATATTAGAGCTAAAGAGAGATCAATCCCAATACAATAATAGCTAGAGATTTTTTTTTTTTTTTTTTTTTTTTTTTTTTTTTTTTGAGACGGAGTCTCGCTCTGTCACCCAGGCTGGAGTGCAGTGGCCGGATCTCAGCTCACTGCAAGCTCCGCCTCCCGGGTTCACGCCATTCTCCTGCCTCAGCCTCCCGAGTAGCTGGGACTACAGGCGCCTGCCACCTCGCCTGGCTAAGTTTTTTTTTGTATTTTTAGTAGAGACGGGGTTTCACTGTGTTACCCAGGATGGTCTCGATCTCCTGACCTCGTGATCCGCCCGTCTCGGCCTCCCAAAGTGCTGGGATTACAGGCTTGAGCCACCGCGCCCGGCCCTAGCTAGAGATTTCAACAACCCACTTTCAGCAGTGGACAGATCATCCAGATAATAAAACCAACGAATAAACATTGGACTTAATCTGCACTGTGAACCAAACAGACTTCATAGATATTTACAAAGCATTTCATCAAGAAGCTACAGAATACAAATTCTACACCTCAGTCCCTGGGTTATTCTCAAGGATAGACCATATGTTAGGTCACAAAATAACTCTTAAAATAATCTCCCCCCAAATAAAATTATATCAGGTATTTTCTCTGACGATAATAGAATAAAACTAGAAATCACAGAAAAAACTTTGGAAACTATACAAACATACAGAAATTAAAACATGCTCCTGAGTGACTGGTGGGCCAATACAGAAATTACGAAAAAATTCAAATGTTCTTGAAAAAAATGAAAATAAAAACATAACAACACTATGAATAGAGTGAAAGAAGTACTTAGGTTTATAGCAATAAGTGCCTACATCAAAAAAAGTTTTTAAAAAATCTCCAAATAAACTATTGATGTATTGTATAGAACTAGAAAAGAGCAAACCAAACCCAAAATTAGAAGAAAAATTATAACAGAAATAAATGAATATAAAACAAAATATGAAAAGATAAACATAATGAAAAGTTAGTTTTTTGAAAAGATAAACAAAATTTGCAAAATGTTAGCCCATTGGCGAAAGGTTTGAGACTCAGGGTCCCATGGTGTTGGAATTACTTTCAGATCTGAAAATGCCAAGTGCATTGAAAGATGGAGCTGGAATGGCTGATTGCTCTGCTGTGAAACTATTTTTCTAGAAATCTGGCTGAACTGCTCTGGAAGGGACTGTATATCACAAATAGGCAGAGAAATATTCTGCCTGCAGACTTTCGGGCAAGCCAAAGAGAGAAAAGCCTCTCTGAACTAAAGCCTTGTGCATACATCCTATGTTTATATCCTGTTTGGTAATTCTGTACAGTGTTTTTAAAGCATAATTGAAAACAAAATTATCTCCAACCTCAGAGACACACTAAAATGGTAGAAGAAAATTGTTTCATTACATAATTAAACCAGAATGTGATATGCATCATAGGCAATCTGCTGAGATTACAAAAGCAGAAATAAAAATCACCATATTTAGTCTTTAAGTAGAAGACTTAACAGCATAATCTGTCATATATAGTTTATCCTAAATTAAACTGGTAATTGAGAAGGCTATCTGTATATTGTGTATATTCAATGAAAATTTAAACTGGCTATATTCAAAAGCAAAATAAGCTTTCCTTGGCTTCATAATATTTTATGAAGTTACCTACTGTCCAACAGAAACATAAACCATTTATATTTCAAAGCAATGGTTCCCAGGTCCTAGAGAAAGACATTTCTAAGTTAAAAAGACTGACAAAGTCCTATTTACCTATGTAAATGATTTACATGTATTTAATCGAGACACAAAATAAATTTATGTATAAAAATTGTTTAAAATATTTTTAAAAAGGAGAACAAAATGTCTTCTTTTATCTTCAAGTTGGATAATTAAGTCTGGTATTTCTAATTTTTATTTGCCCTTACAACAGCCAAGTCTAAGGCCATGACCTTCAACTCATAGACCTCTGATTTCTAGTAGGCATTTGAATCAGGCACCTGAGGAGTGGCATTGGGTACAATTTTTCACATGAAAGAGGGTTTGGTAAGGAAGTAAAGGCAGAAGAAAGATGCTATGAAGAACTGTTAATCTGAAATAATTTGAATAATCAATAAACCCTCAACATCCAGTTCTAGAGTTTATTCCAGTGAAAAGCTAGAAACAGTCACCCAGGAGACAAAGGCTCTAGTGAAATGAGATGAGTACTTCATAGCTGAAACTTGAGTTCTTATTTCTACAGGCAAAAAAACAAAGAAATTTAACAAGATTACAATGTTTTCTATACAAGGCTGGTTTAAGATTTACAAAAACTTCATCAGTTACAGTGTCTTTTTCCTCCTTTTTTTTTTTTACAACTGGTTTTTCTTTCCTTTTCAACCTAAGAGTGTATTTAACATTTCACCTTAAGACAATGCAAGAGCCGGCTGGGTGCGGTGGCTCACGCCTGTAATCCCAGCACTTTGGGAGGCCGAGGCGGGCAGATCATGAGGTCAGAAATTCAAGACCAGCCTGACCAACATGGTGAAATCCCGTCTCTACTAAAAATACAAAAATTAGCCAGGCGTGGTGGCACGCGCCTGTAATCCTAGCTACTCAGGAGGCCGAGGCAGGAGAATCGCTTGAACCCAGGAGGCGGAGGTTGCAGTGAGCCAAGATCATACCACTAAACTCCAGCCTGGGTGACAGAGTGAGACTCCAACTCAAAAAAAAACGTAGGTAATACAATAGCCATAGGTAATAGGTTAATCTATAATGAAAGTCAATAGTGAAAAGAAAAAAGGTCTTCCATGGGGCACTTCAGCCATTTACAACACCTGACAAAAGAATACAGATGTGGAAGTAGGTATAATCCATAGACAGAAAAACAAAGGTGACAGCTGCCTTGTTACAGCTGCCTGTCATATTACCCAGATCTTGTATTTACATTCCTTTAAGGCCTGGAATAATTTAGAGTATCAAACAGCTTAAATTTTGAATTATTTAGTTTTACAAGACCTATGGGCAGGGGACAGTCCAGAGTTAGTAGAAAGACTAATTTGTGCTACAGATAGTGGCTTAGAAAGAGTTATGCTCTGGTTTATTTCTGTGTCGGTGCAAGTAGAAGAGGCTACATTCAGGTGACTCAGAAGCGCAGTTGAGTGGATGGACCAGGTTGTTGCCACAAATTCAGGGTCTGAGGACAGGGAAAAGTTTAAAGTCCTCTAGGCACTTGTGTTTGGCTGAAAACTCTAGGAGCAAAGAAAATGTGGTTGCAATTCTTGAGCATGGAGATTGGTCCTAAGAGGGGTGTGAGCACATTATTATGTTGTGTGCATGTGTCCGGGGGGCAGAATCGCATACTGGTAGCTAAATGGGAGAAGGAATCTGCCCTCATCACTCATTTCCTATGTGTCCTCAGTTCCTGTTGATCTTGGGAGAGACATGCAATCTCAGAAACAATTCACAGTGTGACAGTGTGTGTGCAGTAGAACAGAACCCCCCTTTTCTGAGACACCTGGAGCCTCCCTTCAGCCCAGGGCCTGCCTGACACTTGCTGAGTGACTCACAGGCAGCACATGTCCTTGGCTCCTCTTATTTGTTGTAGATGATTGACCCAAGTGTCAAAAACATAAGCAAAACAACTCCATTTTCTTTTGAGTAATCCAGGGCACACTGTCAGAAGTTATTATAGCATGAGCATGAAGATGTTTTTATCCCAGATTTGTTGGAAAATTTACAAATTAAAAAAAAAAAAAAAACCATCCAGGCTAACACAGTGAAACCCCATCTCTACTAAAAATACAAAAAATTAGCTGGGAGTGGTGACCGGCGCCTGTAGTCCCAGCTACTGGGGAGGCTGAGGCAGGAGAATGGTGTGAACCCAGGAGGCGGAGCTTGCAGTGAGCTGAGATGGCGCCACTGCACTCCAGCCTGGGCGACAGAGGGAGACTCCATCTCAAAAAAAAAAAAAAAAAAAAAAAAAAAAAATTAACAAATCAGCCACAATGGATATGTGGTAGGAACACATGGAAGCTTTTGACAATTATGCTATGAATCCATATTTTATAATATATAAGATATAAAGCAGAATATAACCTCATTAAGAAATCAGATTATGTTGTTTTCAAATAGTTTGTGTGTATGTGTTTATTATGAATGTTTGTACTATAAATACACTCACTTTTAGGTATTTACTTTTTTTTTTTAAAATGAACTTCTATTTTAAGTTCCGGGTCACATATGCAGATGGGCGGGTTTGTTACATAGGTAAAGGTATGTCATGGTAGTTTGCTGCACAGATCAACCTATCATCCAGGTCTTAAGCTCAGCACCCATTAGCTGTTCTTCCTGATACTCTCCCTGCCCCCTGCCAGGACCCAGGGTGTGTTGTTCCCCCAATGTGTCCATGAATCTCATCATTCAGCTTCCACTTACTAGTATGAGAGCGTGCAGTGTTTGGTTTTCTGTTCCTGTGTTAGTTTGCTGAGAATAGCAGCTTCTAGCTCCATCCATGTCCTTGTGAAGGACATGATCTTCTTCCTTCTTACAGCTGCATGGTATTCCATGGTACATATGTACCACATTTTCTTTATCCAGTACACTGTTGAAAGGCATTTGGGTTAATTCCATGTCTTTGCCATTGTGAATAGTTTTTTTGTTTTATTTTTAAAACAGTGTACTGCTTAAGGTTAATTAAAAATACATTGTAAAAACATACTTTGAGAGCATGAACCTACTGAAATGTAATTGTAAGTGTTTCATGCTCAACAAACAACTGTAGTTTAATATTTGTTATAAATAACTCTGTTGGCTGTGTTTCAAAATTTCTTATCTAGTATTTTTTAAAAATGTTTATTACTTCAAATGAGTGACCATAATATGGTAAAGATATAGATTTCAAATAAGAAAGAACTCACAGAATTTACACGTTTCAAGGAAAATGTCACAGCTATAATTGGTTAGAATTTACACAAAGGCAGATGTCTTTAACCAAACATATATGACAGAAAACCAGAGCAAAACTGTGGTTTGCACCAGGCAAGATAAGGAAAAAAAGAAGGAGCTAAAGAAGGGAATCCTGATAAACAGTGTGGGTAACGACTAAGATTAGGTGGCCCTAGAAAGGCCTTATTAAGAATTAGGAGGTTTTTAGTAATCAGTAAAGAGTGACTAAGTAGCTTGTAAAGAGTAAACAGAAAGACGTACATTTTTTGCAGGATTAAAATGCTGATGCTCCTACTAAATGAACTATTATTTAATCTATTCCAATAATTGACATATTCTTATTACTGCTATCTCAGTTAACTATAGTGATAAATATTTTAATTTTCAAGTCAGGATATTACTGCCTCTTAACATACTCAACAATAAAATAAATAATCTGTTATGATTTGTTTCACAAATGAGCTGTGAGACACAAAGAGCCTATGTAACTTACAAAAGTTGACTCTAATTGTGGGGTTAAGTTTCAGGCCCTTTTTTAAGCCAACTTCCTTCTCTATTAGATGTCTTTTGTCACATTCTCAGTCATAATTCTGGAAATGTCTGTCTTCACTCCTGCTCACACTGTATTTTGATGTCACGAGTTACTATCTTAACACTTCTTAGAACAGTGCCTGGCATATTGTACATAGCATTATCAAATGTAATTCCCAAAGGAAAAAAATAAAAACACAATTTCTATTTGTAGATGATATAATATACCTAGAATCCCAAGGGATTCAACAAATATCAAGATTTAGCATAGTGGCAGAAAATAAAATAAACCTGTTTATAAAATAAATATAAAAATCAATGTTCTGTCATATTGAGATACCACTTCACACACATGACAATGGCTATTACACAAAAAACAACATAATCCCTAAAAGAGCAAGTGGTATAAAGAAGAGGGGGAAATTAGAATGCTTTTTAACTCCTGGTGCAAATGTAAAATGGTGCAGTCACTATAAAAACAATGTGGACATTTCTTGAAAAAAACAAACATAAAATGAACATTCTTCTGTTTAGAACACAGAATTATATGATCCAGCTATTTCATTACTAAATATATATCCAAAAGAATTAAAAGCAGGGGACTGAAGAAATATTTGTATGCTTGTGTTTATGGCAGCACTATTCACAATAGCCAAAAGCTGGAAGCAGCCCACGTCTTCAGCAATGAAAAAACAAAATGTGGTATTTATATGCAATGAAATATCATTAAGTCTTAAAGGGGAAAATAAATTTGACACATGCTGAACCTTGAGGACATTATGCTAACTGAAACAAGCCAATTCCAAAGGAACAAATACTGTATGATTCCACTTACATAGTTTACCGAGAATGGTAGAATTCATAGAGAAGGAAAGTAGAACACTGGTTTAAGACAGTGCAGAATGGGAAATATGTAAGAGTTTTAACTTTGCAAGACAAAAAGAATTATGAACATTAATGGTGGTTATGGTTGCAAAACAGTGTGAATGTACTTTATTGTCACTTTATGTACACTTTTTTTTTTTGAGATGGAGTCTCACTCTGTCTGTCGCCCAGGCAGGAGTGCAGTGGCATGATCTTGGCTCACTGTAGCCTCTGCCTCCCAAGTTCCAGTGATTTTCCTGCCTCAGCCTCCAGAGTAGCTGGGACTACAGGTGTGTGCCACCACGCCCAGCTAATTTTTTTTTTTTTTTTTTTTTTTTTTTGTATTTTTTAGTAGAGACAGGGTTTCACCATACTGGCCAGGCTGTTCTCAAACTCCTGACCTCATGATCTGCCCACCTCAGCCTCACAAAGCGCTGGGATTACAGGCCTGAGTCACTGCGCCCAGCCTATGTACACCTAATAATGGATTAAAATGATAAATTCTATGTTATGCATATTTTTCCACAATATTATTTTTAAATAATTTTTATATAGAAAACCAATGAAAATTTAGCAAATATAATGAGGGGGGAAAAATGACATATGCTACAATAAATACATCTAGGAGAAAATTTTTAAAAGATACATAAAACATATAAAAGAACAACCTTAAAAGACGTTAAGACACAAAAATCACCTAAAAATTTTTGTAACATCCTAGAGACATCAATTTTAACACAATTTTAGGTATTTAACACAATAGACAAAAAGTTGATGAAAAAGGCAGTTGGCTCATAAATTTGAAAATATAAAAATGGAAATGTACACCAAGACTACAAAGATATATCTATTTTTGGGCCGGGCGCAGTGGCTCAAGCCTGTAATCCCAGCACTTTAGGAGGCCGAGACGGGCGGATCACGAGGTCAGGAAATCAAGACCATCCTGGCTAACACGGTGAAACCCCGTCTCCACTAAAAAATACAAAAATTAGCCGGGCGAGGTGGCGGGCACCTGTAGTCCCAGCTACTCGGGAGGCTGAGGCAGGAGAATGGCGTAAACCCGGGAGGCGGAGCTTGCAGTGAGTTGAGATCGCACCACTGCACTCCAGCCTGGGCAACAGAGCGAGACTCCGTCTCAAAAAAAAAAAAAATCTATTTTTACCTCTCAGCTATAAAAATTCCACAATATTCAGTGATGCAGTAAAAAGCAGACACTCCTGTGCAATCAAATTAGAAGAGAATATACAAAATGCCTAAGCATTAACTTTGAACCCTGGAAACTCAATTCTGTGACTATACCATGCAACAGAGTTTTATAAGCATCAAAGAAATATTTCTGAGGTTATTCCCTGTGACTTTGTCATAGCAAAATAACAGAGCAGCTATGTTTATTTATAGGGCAAAGGGTGAATAGTCTCATACCACCATCTACATTAGAACACTCAGCAGCCATTAAGACAGAAGAGAGAGGCCGGGCGCGGTGGCTCAAGCCTGTAATCCCAGCACTTTGGGAGGCCGAGACGGGCGGATCACTAGGTCAGGAGATCGAGACCATCCTGGCTAACAGGGTGAAACCCCGTCTCTACTAAAAAATACAAAAAGCTAGCCGGGCGACGTGGCGGGCGCCTGTAGTCCCAGCTACTCGGGAGGCTGAGGCAGGAGAATGGCGTAAACCCGGGAGGCGGAGCTTGCAGTGAGCTGAGATCCAGCCACTGCACTCCAGCCCGGGGACAGAGCGAGACTCCGTCTCAAAAAAAAAAAAAAAAAAAAAAAAGACAGAAGAGAGAGATCTCTGTGTGCCCATATGGCGCCTCGGTCATAGCATACTGTAAAGGGTTGTCAGTGTGAGAATGCAATTACAGCAAGAAACATATTAGTCTCTACCCCAGCAAGTTTAATTCCTGAGATTCTAAGCAACCTCATCTTTCTCTCCTTTTCTCATCTCAAACCTGAAGATGAATTTTTCTTTCACTGCATAGACCAACCAGAAACTGAAGTGTGCTTTCAGACATGGGTGGCCATTGAGGGAAGGCTACCCTCGCATCCAGGGCATGGCTTTTCTTGCAAGCAGAAGCCAGCCCAAAACACCTACTTACTGAGAGAGCCACTGCATATACTAATTCCTGCTGTACATCTGTGCCTCCTCCACAGAGCCTGGCAGCTCATGGTTAGGGTATTTATGCCCAGATGGGTGTTCCAGAACAGCTTTTTCCCCTACTGCTTCCATCCGTGTGCTGGATACACATAATCTATTAACAATGAGAAATTAGATATAACTTTTTTATCTGATTCATGTGAGTAACCTCTAAATTATTAGGCCCAGAGGCACAGAAATGAGGAAGCAGTCATGTCCCGCCCACTCCCTGTATTAGTCTGTTTTC
This sequence comes from Macaca nemestrina, assembly GCF_043159975.1. NCBI lineage: Eukaryota > Metazoa > Chordata > Mammalia > Primates > Cercopithecidae > Macaca > Macaca nemestrina. The sequence goes on from NC_092128.1 coordinate 131,958,242, forward strand.
ATGCTGCTGATGAAGACACACCTGAAACTGGACAATTTACAAAAGAAAAAGGTTTAATTGGACTTACAGTTCCACATGGCTGGGGAGGCTTCACAATTATGGTGGAATGCAAGGAGGAACAAGTCACATCTTACATGGATGGTGGCAGGCAAAACAAAATAAAACAAAAATGTGTGCAGGGGAGCTTCTCTTTCTAAAACTATCGGATCTCATGAGACTTATTTGCTATCAGGAGAACAGCATGGAAAATACTTGCTTCCATGATTCAATTACCTCCCACCGGGTCCCTCCTACAACATGTGGGAATTCCAGATGAGATTTGGGTGGGGACACAGACACACCATATAATTCTGCCCCTTGCCCCTCCCAAATCTCATATCTTCACATTTCATAATCAATCATGCCTTCCCAACAGTCTTCCAGAGTCTCAACTCATTTCAGCATTAACTCAAAAGTCAACAGTCCAAAGTCTCATCCAAGACAAGGCAAGTCCCTTCTGCCTATGAGCCTGTAAAATCAAAAAGCAAGTCAGTTACTTCCTAGATACAATGGGGGTAAAGGCACTGGGTAAATACAGCCACTCCAAATGGGAGAAATTGGCCAAACAAAAGGGCTACAGGTCCCATCCAAGTCCAAAATCCAGCAGGGCAGTCAAATCTTAAAAGCTCCAAAATGATCGCCTTTGACTTTATGTCTCACATCCAGGTCACACTAATGCAAGAGGTGAGCTTCCATGGCCTTGGACAGCTCTGCCCCTGTGGCTTTGCAGGGTATAGCTCTCCTCCCGGCTGCTTTCATGGGCTGGCATTGAGTGTCTGCAGCTTTTCCAGGTGCACGGTGCAAGCTGCAGTGGATCTATCATTCTGGGTTCTGGAGGACGGTGGCTCTCTTCTCACAGCTCCACTAGGCAGTGCCCCAGAAGGGATACTGTTGGGGGGGGGCTCTAACCCCACATTTCCCTTCCAGACTGCTCTAGCAGATGTTCTCCATGAGGGCCACACCCTTGCAGCAAACTTCTGCCTGAGCACTCTGGCTGGGGAGGCCTCACAATCACGGTGGAAGGCAAGAAGGAGCAAGTCATATCTTATGTGGATGGCAGCAGACAAAAAAAAAAAAAAAAAAAAAAAGGGAGAGAGAACTTGTGCAGGGGAACTCCTGTTTAAGAAACCATCAGATCTCATGAGACTTATTCACTATCTGGAGAACAGCATGGGAAAGACTTGCCCCCATGATTCAATTACCTCCCACCAGGTCCCTCCTATAACATGTGGGAATTCAAGATGAGATGTGGGTGGGAACACAGCCAAACCATATCACTCCCCATCTACATCCTTGAGCTTAATAATTATTTCTTGAAGCTACTTGCTATGTGAAGTCTAGACTTATTGATGCCATGAGTAGCTATAAACTATTCTGCCATCTTAGACAACATAATTCATAGACTGTAGTTCAACTGAAAGGAGCTGGGCACATTCCTCAGCCCCGGGCTCAAAACTCCCTGAGCCTAGTACAAACACATCCCATCCTCCCATCCCACCACATACCGCCATATATCTCTCAAACTCCCTGAGCCCAGTACAAACACCACCTGGAAAGTCTCCGATAAGGAGACAGCCATTCAAGGTTACTGAAAGCGCGGGAGCCAAAAGGAATTTCTTTGTTCCCCTGCAACTTTCGGGCTATAAAAAGCAAACGCTCACGTTGTTCGGGGCCAGGTTCGAATGGAGGGACCAGGTTCGAACTTGTAGTAAAGATCCTTGCCGCTTGGCTTTGACTCTGGACTCTGGTGGTCTTCTTTGGGGAACAAAGAGTCTGGGCATTACACAACAACATACAGCTAATCACTAATCAATGTTATTTCTGCAAACTAATGAGAATTCCTGACAACACTGGCCAACTGCTTATTCTGCTTCTTACTTTATAAACCGTATTAAAAAGGCCAAAGTTCGTATCTTAGGTAACATTCATCTGAGTCTTTCAGGAAGCTGTCCTCACCTTGGCTCAAATAAATTCTTTAAAATTTTATTTTTTGTTCCTGCTTCTTCCTTTAGATTGATATTTCTGGTGCTGTGAGCAGGATTCAAAGAGACACCCCCAGCCATCCAACATCCCTCTTGAACTCAGAAACTAGCCAATGAGAAGCCCTTGTATTCTTCCCTCTCCCCGTACATCACTGAGTGTAAGGGGTGAGTCCTACTGAATTCAAATCTCCCTAATAGTTCATGAGGTCTAGATTTTGCTTGAGCTGTTCTTTTCAACCCTCACTTTCTAGAAAAAAAGATTTCCATTTTTGGCTAAAGGTAGGAGATTTCAATTTCAGTGTTTTTTAACTGCTTTGTCTGCTTCTGTCTCAGGATAGAAAATCTGGGTCATAATATTGGCAGTCTAGCACTGGTGGTTTTACTTTTTTTGTTCTAAAATTAGGTAACATGCTTTAAAAAAAAAAAACAGCTGTTTTCTATTGCTTCTAATTTGAACTTGACTTTTTATTTGTGACCAATTCCTGTTAGCTTCAAACCAAAAGGTGCATGAGAGTGAAGTTTCTCATCCCAAAGAGAAAAGGCAATTTCTTTATCTGACTCATTTGGGTGCTCTAGGCAACTAGAGACTTTGTAGAGATGTTAGGATGATTTTCAGTGATGTGTACCAGTCTCACAGGGTCATCCCAAAAGAAAAACACCTGCAGAGACTTTTAGCTAAGCTGGAAGGTAAACATAAGCATTGCTCACCCAGCACTATAATCAGCAACTCGTGGGTTGCACCTTGAGGAGTGATGCTCATACACAGCACACTTAGACCTGGTACACTGCTCTGGCCATGATCACCTTTGAAAAGCTTCTGAATTATGGAACACTGATCATCAAAACCATTCTTTTCCTTCTAGGTAACATCCCTTAGAAATGTAAGCTGAACTTATGTATAATACTTGTGGAGCTTCACCTTGCAAATGCCTAGGTAAATGGACCAACATGACTTCAGATGACCCCAAAATGCAATGACAAAAATGAAGGTCTTTTGACATTTCTAAATTAACATCTTCCCATGCACAAATGGAAAAGGCAGGTTTTAGAATGAAATTTAATGAAAGGCCTTCTTTCTGTTTTGTCTGGCTAAATTCTAATAAGAGATTTCAAAGTAAATTTTAAGAGGGATCTTTTGCTTTCTAAAAAAACCTTTTAGATGTTCAAACTGTCTGTTTGACTTTGCTGCAGGGTTTACAATACAATACTTTAACTTTTACCAGTCTTTTCTCAGTCTCCCGGAAATGTAAATCTTACCATGTATTTGAAATGTTAACATCCAGAGAATTAGCAAAACAACATTCCAGCTGAGATCAAATTGGAAAAAATTGAAGTTTTTTAGACCAAATCTCAAAATGTTATTTCTTAGTGAATATCTCTAGCTTAAGCAAAAAAAAAAATTATATACATGATAATAATTTGTTATTATTTTATTATAACTTTTGACCTTTTGGAGTGCACATTTGTAAACCTTTCTACTCCCATAGACAGCTGTTCTTCTCCTGTTTGACCAAACATTTCCTAAAATCTTGTGTCTGGCCTTTGTGAGCAGATGGTAAGCTGAGAAGCTAAGATACTAGAAAATATGGCCTGAAAATATAGATTGCACCCCATTTGCAGTAAGTTGTTCTTAGGAGAAGTTTTCGTTATAGAATAGCTACAGTTTTTTTTTTGTTGTTCTTTCTCTGAAGTTTTAAAGCCATACAGGGTTTCTTGGATTTGGCCTCATGAATGTTTGTGTTGGTTTTTAGTCACTAGTTCAGGTGTGTCTTCAATTTAAAATTTCAGTTTATGTTTAGAGTGTAATGGAAACTTTTGTTGTTTTGTTTGTTTAGTCTTCTCTTTGGAATTAAATAAAACCATATACTGTGGTTTGGAAAAAAACAAAACTACTCAAAAATTTCAAAGAGAAATTTTTTTAATATTAAATATTTTAAATACAGCTTTAAATAATAGTTACTCTAGGCCTCCAGTAAACAAAAATGCCCCAACTCCAAAATTCCTTCTTGATGTAAATTTTAGAAAGAAAAAGACAAGAAATGTTTTCCATTTACCTGGGTAAAATCTAATTTTAAAAAATGTAAAAGCTCTATGCTCAAAAGTCCATTTATTTAAAATTGACAGTCAGGCTATATATAATACACACACACACACACACACACACACACACACACATATTATATATATATAAATTTGCAGCCTATGGTTTTCCCATATAAGGTCTTCAGTCAACTGAATTTCTCTCTCCCTAAACTGGTATCTGTATGTACCTGTTTCTTCGCTTGCTGACATGATTTTTGCCAAAGACAATGTAAAACTTTACTGGCTGTTCAAAAAATTGGCTGCTTCTCAAACTGTCTCCTCTAGAATTATTCCATTGACTTCTATCTGTCTCATCTTCCACTTGAAACCTTTTGTCACTGTGAAGGACACCTAAAGAAAATTTCTAGCAGCCTGGGACCCCTTGAAGAACACAGATAAAGCACCATAGGCTTCTCCTTCTTTGGTGGGGTACCTCTGTTTTTCCTCATGAAGCCCCCAAAGTTGTGGGTAAACAGGTTTTCTGGGGATCTGAAGCTCTACTTCCTTTTACAACGAACTCCCTCTCTAGGCCTTTTAGATACAAACATGAGTAAGTTATATGTTGTGTCTATATGTATGTATATATCTATAAATGTGTTTGTATATTATCTACGTGGTACTGAATTAACTTAAAGATAACTGCTCATGAATTAAAAAAAAAAAGCCCAAATATTTTTCAAGAATATGTGAATTGAGTAAATCTTTTGGTAAATGACTAGTTTAATTGTTGGTTTAATAAAAAAACAATGTCTTCTGACCTCTCAGCAAATATGTACATATTTAAGTTTATTGCTTTTATGATACTTGCCCAACACAGTAACATAAAAATGGATAATGGATAGTTTAACTTCAGATGAGGGTATTAGTCTAACGTTTCATGAGATTTTACAAAAACGATTAATAATAAAGCAGATGTAAATGGGACAAAAGTTTATAAACTTACAATACTAATTGTTTTGTAATGTGTTCAGTTTCTCAAATCTTTATGAAAACTATACTCTTAGAATGTTGCTAAGCTTCATTAAATAATGGCTATTCGTTAAACATCTAGATTATCTCCAAATAAGATAAAATGCTAAGATACTAATTTTTAAATATAAGTTTAAGCTAAACATTTTTGGTGTCTTCACAGAAACCAAAGATACTTAGATCTGTTTAAGTATGTCCTATTCCACACTAAAAATGTTTCCATTTAAAATCCTATGTTTCTAAAAATTATAATATATACATTTCTAAATGTTTAGTACATGACTAATAGTTAAAATTGCTTACTTCTCAGGCTTTCACTATAAATTAAGATTACTAAAAATTAAAATTCTGGCAAATATATGATAACTAAAACTATTGTTAAAGAGGGAATTTTACATACAGAGTGTACCAGGAAAATAATGTATGTTTCTTGGTGAAAAATTTTATTTCAGAAAGAGACATGAGGATGTGTTTTTTCTTAAAGGCAATTTTGCTGAGCTTAGAGGTTATTTAAAGGATACATAAAACTGAAAGAATAAAAGATAAAGAAAATGAGGTAAACTTGATATAGAAAGCTGGAGAAAGAGAATAAAGAAAATTTTAAGGGGTTACAAAAGGTTTATAGAAATCTAATCTTGTATGGTCAAAGCTGATTGACATTGAATACATCTGTTTATAAGGTTTTCTTAAAATTATCTTTAATAATAATAATACAAAAACAAAATTTGATTTTCTCTTTTAAACAAGATTTTTATGAAGAAAAAGATTTACTCCAAATTGGTTGGAAGGAACCATATTAGATTTTCTAGGCCAATACCTGTGCCGCTAAATTGAAGGCCAATGTCTTTTAGAATATTTGGTCATCGCCCTCTCTATATATAGCTCTGAGAAAACCCAGAACTGGACAAATTCTAACTTCCGCAGGCTTGGCCACCAATCTGTTTTAGATGAAGATTATTTGAAAAAAATCTGCTAATTATCTCCTTAGCTTTCAAAAAAACAGCTTCATGCATCTTATTGGAAAAAATGCTTTTGCCTTGGTGAGGTGTCCCCTCCCATGAACATATGATTAAAAATATTCATTTGTGTTTTTTAATCTTTCAAGCTCTAATGATAAAATCCATTATACAATTAATGAAAAACTAAGTTGAAATAAGTGAACATATATATTCCAAGGCGACAAACACAAGAAGCAGTGCTGACTAGAACACAGATGTAATAGACTCATGTGTCAGTCACTCGAGAGAGTCTCCCACCCCCATTCTGCTCACTAAAGTATTTCATCATCACTCTCCCAAAAGACACTGCACTTGCCCCCTGTGTGGCGGATGTGTATTTTGCTTTGCAAATTTATACACTCCCTCACTAGGGTGGATCTTTCCTGTACTTTGGGACAGTTATTCTCCTTCACAAGCCTGAGAGAAACCAGAGGGCAAGATGCATTTGTGCCTTTTCCCAATACCAGCACCTGATTGGTTGACCACCAATGTGTCTGCAAGAAATCAAAGCCAGGGTTGAGAGGAAAAAAATTACAATGTTAAAGCAGTTAGCTTTTTAGAGGAAGGGTGTATCAGGAAACTGCTCTCAGCACAAGGGCATCCAGCTGCTCCCCTGAGAGGCTCCACCCAATACCTCCGGCTCTTCTGTGAAAGGAGATGACCCAGGGGCTAGTGTTTGCTAGACACTCCAAGAGACATGGTCCTTGTGGGTGTCTTGCATCATCCCCAGAAAGTTGTAACACCTGGAACCAGGAAAATAAAAGGGAGTGGCTGAGGACACATGACCCTGCAAAGGTTCCAAAGACATTCTGGGAAGGCGCGCGTGCCTAGAGAAGATGAGAGGAGATGTGCAGAGTGTCAGGTGATTACTCTTTGCTTTCCTGTCATGTGAAATGTTCACAAACAAATATATTAAAAAGAGCCACCTACTGCTCTGTTAAACAAAAATTAACAATTAAAATGCCACGTCCGTTTTAAAATGAAATAAAGCACTAATAGCTGATAATGTGATTTGGAGAGGGATAGTTGGCATTTGGGAATGTGGGAAAGAAATTGGAAACGTAGAATTTTCTACAGTCCCTAGAACAGTTAGGCTGGGAGAAGTTTTGGATTTGAGACCCTGCTTGCCAAACATTTGAAAATTGCAGAGAAAACCAACGACGCTGTGGGGCATTAAAATAACTAAATAGCTGGCAATTAGGCTGAAGTGGGTATGGTGCTCTGGGATTCTGCCTAAGGAAACGTAACAATGTCGAAGAAATTTCTTGTAAATTACTAACTTTGAGAAAAAAAACAAAAAAAACTTAGGCTTAACCACCCACAAGCTGCCAATAAAGCTCTAATTACATAACCAGGGCATTTCCACTGGACAGGTGCAAATGCAATACGTAACTGGAACCAATTAAATATTGAATCTGGTTTGCTTCCTCATACCGCTTACAAAAGCCTTTTGTTCCAAGTCCCTCCTTTAAGCCCCCAAACAACAAACCATAGCTGGGTGTTCTCTGATCCATAAATTGCTGTTTGTGCAAATAAGTTGTTTGTATTAATCCGTTCCGGCATTATAGTAATGCCGGAACTGGGCAATTTATAAGAAAGAGGATTCACTGGCTTATGGTTCCACAGGTTGTACAGAAAGCATAATACCAACACCTGCTTCTGGAGAGGCCCCACCCAGGAAGCTTAAAATCATGGTGGAAGGTGAAGCAGGAGCTTGAAAAGGCAAGGGGGGTCGCTATACACTTTTAAATAAGAACTTCAGGGAACTCACTATTGAGAGGACAATACCGAGAAGAATGGTGCTAAATTGTTCAAGAGAAATTCGCGCCCATAATCTGACCACCTTCCACCAGGCCCCACCTCCAACATGGGAGATTACATTTAAATAGGAGGTTTGGGCTGGAAAACACATCCAAACTATCCTAAAGATGCCTCAATTTAGGCTAGAGTGGTGGCTCCTGCATGTAATCCCGGCACTTTAGGAGGCCCGAGGCGGGCAGGATCACCTGAGCTCAGGAGTTGGAGACCAGCCTAAGCAACATGGCAAAAACCTGTCTCTCCAAAACAAAAAGAAAAATACAGGCGTGGAAGCGCACCTCTCCAGTCCTAGCTACTTGCCGGGCTGGGGTGGGAGGATCATCTGAGGAGGGGGAGGCTGCAGTCAAGCAAAATCTTCCCACTGCACTTTAGCTTGGGCACAGAGTGAGACACTGTCTCAAAAAAAAAAAAAAAAAAAAAGCCACAATTTTTTATTCCTGAGACGGAGTCTCGCTCTGTCGCCCAGGTTGGAGTGCGGTGGCGCTATCTCGGCTCACTGCAACCTCCGCCTCCCGGGTTCAAGCGATTCTTCTGCCTCAGCCTCCCAAGTAGCTGGAGACTACAGGCACGCGCCACCAGGGCCAGCTAATTTTTTTTTGTATTTTAGTAGAGACAGGGTTTCACCATGTTGGCCAGGATGGTCTCATCTCCTGACCTCGTGATCCGCCCTCCTCGGCCTCTGAAAGTGCTGGGATTACAGACGTGAGCCACCGCGCCCGGCCCACAATTTTTAAAAGGAGAAAAGAGGGACTGGGGATCCTACTGCCCACTGCTTCTTCCACGGAGGAACTCCAGACCCTAAATGAGGATTCTCCTCTTATGACTCTCCCATCGTCCCCGCACAGTCTGGAGGAGACTGGGGATTGCCGCAGAGTGCCCAAAAAGGGCCCCTGGATGGGGAGAAATTGGCGCTGATGGACAAAATAAGACGCTCGGGTTCTGGCTGTTGGCTCAGCCCCTAATCTGCGACGGAGGGAAGTGAGGACTGAACTGTGCCCGTGGGGACTCAGAGCTGCAGACTCCAGAACCGACCACGAGAAGACCCAGCTCCCACCGCAGCTTGCGGTTCCGGCTGGATTCAAACAGCCTCTTCCCGCTTCTCGGAACACCCACTCCGCGCACTCACCATTCCCCAGCCTCCGGATGTTCCGTCGTCCTCCCTATGAATCTTCCAGTACCTGCAGGTCACGGGATAACAGGAATAGAGTCACCGAGGAGCTCCAGGATCGGAGAAGGTGGAATAGTGCAAACAGGAACTCGAGTCAGAGCCCTGAAGTTAGGAGAAAAAAACCCTTGCCATCTTGAAAACGCCGCCTCTTCATTTCTTGCTGCGCAGTGGATTGGACAATTTTCACACTAGCGCCATTGATTGGCTGGGGCTCTTGCCCTCACCCATTTATACCCTGATTGACAGAAGATGTAGTCAGATACTGGGCTGAATGAGGTAAGACTGACCGACTTTTTGCCTGCTGCATTTTCAGGCAGATTCCTCCCTGTGTTGGGGGCCTGGCCCTGCGTAAGGGACATTTGTATTTAACCATACCTATAAGATTATATCACTTTCTGATTATATTTACGTGTGTGCATGCGTGTGTGTGTGTATCACTTTCTGAATTATAGTTATGTGTATGCTGCAGGACCTGTCTCAGCATCCTGTCTTTCCCTTTAGCTGCAGATCAAACTCCTCCAGGAGATGCAGCTGACAATTATCACCTTCAGTCTGTGAAGCAATTTTGGGTCTCCTTCCAATTAATGGAGTGGCTCAGTAAGACTGAGAGGTGAGGGCCTAGCAGATTGGTTAGAGGGGCCACTCACCCAGGCCTCCCAAAACACCCTGTTTCTTTCCCACCAAAGCTGAGCCTGCCTGAGGACCTAAACAAGCGTAGAGAACCAAGATGGGACCCTAGTCTAGGATAGTGCTGGGCTGTGGGGTAAAGTCAGCTAGGACAGGGCCTCCAGGTGCAGGAAGGAGCCAGCCTCTACTGTAGGGCCCCGGGCAAGTCACTGCCCTCTTTCGGCCTCTGTTTTCTTATCTAAAAAATGGAGGGATGGTGAGCCTCACAGGGTAATGATGAGCTTCAAAGGAGAAGAGAAATTTGAGAGTGCTTGTGCCTGGCTCTTCCTGAGAGATGATGAGAACAATGGTGACGGTTACGTATAACTGAGTCCTCAGGAGGCCCAGTGAGGTAGGTATAGTTCCCATCACACTTTCAAGTTGAGAAACAGTCTCAGGGAGGCCTGGCTGCATGCCCAAGGTCCACACACAGTGAGTGTTGGAGCAGGGAGTGAATCTAGAATCAGAGCTTACTGGAGGTGGCAGGGGCACCGGACCAGCTTACTCACACCAGCTATCCAGGGTACCAGGTCAGTGTAACTGGGCATAACTGGATGTAGGGAGCATAGTCCCGCTGACCCTGTCCTTGACCCTGGCAGGTGAAGACATCCATGTTGGCCACCCTGGAGAAGAAACCACAGAGAGCCCAGATGACGCTAAAGCTGCAAAAAGACAGTGTCCCTGTGATGGGGAGGAGCTCCAGGGAGTCAGAAGGAAGAGGTCCTCCCTCCCAGCTGGAGGCCTCCACATCAAAAGAGCAAGGGGCCTTTCTCTCCCAGCCCTTTCCTCCTGTGGCAACAGTCCCTGAAATGCCTCTATAAGTGAAATCAGAGTAAAGGACTAGAAGAACTGGGCGAGTAGATTTGGGAAATGGTGGAGCCGGGGACCATTGTGACTTGTTAAAGTCTCACCACAGAGTTAACAAGGGGGTGCTTCATGATTTCGGAGGCCAGCTAGGAGGAGGGGAGAGAGCTGGGGATAGGCAGCTGAGTGTCTTTGGCTTTTTCAAATGGAAGATGTGGATAGGAGGGTCCAGGAGACAGGGGCTTCTGAGATTTCAGGGGACAGGCCTTGAATGGACACTCAAAAGTAGATACTCATCCCATCACCACCTGATGGCACAGGGTGTTGCCTCCATCCTGGGCACATTTTCCAGTTATCTGGTGATGGGAGACCCTGCCAGAAAGGATTATATGGATGGGAGTGAGCCTGGCATGGGCAGGGCTGGAACCGGGATCCTGAGGCTTGGGAGAAGAGAATGCAGGACTACACCCTCAGATCTCAGCACTTGGCAAACTCCTCTCATGAGAGTCTCATGGTTGCCTCTGTAAGCTGAGGCATCAGGCCCCTCTTCCCTATGAATGTTGAAGACTCCACATCAGCTGCCAGTCCCTGTTCCCTAAGTGGTGAAGCTGCAGAGCTGCCTACTTGCAAAGCTCATTATCACTGGCCATCAGAGAAATGCAAATTAAAACCACAATGAGATACCATCTCACACCAGTTAGAATGGCGATCATTAAAAAGTCGGGAAACAACAGGTGCTGGAGAGGATGTGGAGAAATAGGAACACTTTTACACTGTTGGTGGGACTGTAAACAAATGCAACCATTGTGGAAAACAGTGTGGCGATCCCTCAAGGATCTAGAACTAGAAATACCATTTGACCCAGCCATCCAATTACTCAGTATATACACAAAGGATTATAAATCATGCCACTATAAAGACACATGCACACGTATGTTTATTGTGGCACTATTCACAATAGCAAAGACTTGGAATAAACCCAAATGTCCATCAGTGACAGACTGGATTAAGAAAATGTGGCACATATACACCATGGAATACTATGCAACCATAAAAAAGGATGAGCTCGTGTCCTTTGTAGGGACATGGATGCAGCTGGAAACCATCATTTTCAGCAAACTATTGCAAGAACAGAAAATCAAATACCGCATGTTCTCACTAATAAGTGGGAATTGAACAATGAGATCACTTGGACACAGGAAGAGGAACATCACACACTGGGTCCTATTGTGGGGAGGGGGGAGGGGGGAAGGATAGCATTAGGAGATATACCTAATGTAAATGACGAGTTAATGGGTACAGCACACCAACATGGCACATGTATACGTATGTAACAAACCTGTACGTTGTTTTCATGTACCTTAGAACTTAAAGTATAATAATAGGCCAGGCGCGGTGGCTCAAGCCTGTAATCCCAGCACTTTGGGAGGCCGAGATGGGCGGATCACGAGGTCAGGAGATCGAGAGACGATCCCGGCTAACACGGTGAAACCCCGTCTCTACTAAAAAATACCAAAAAATAGCCGGGCGAGGTGGCGGGCGCCTGTAGTCCCAGCTACTCGGGAGGCTGAGGCAGGAGAATGGCGTAAACCCGGGAGGCGGAGCTTGCAGTGAGCTGAGATCCGGCCACTGCACTCCAGCCTGGGTGACAGAGCAAGACTCCGTCTCAAAAAAAAAAAAAAAAAAGTATAATAATAATAAAAAAAGAAAACCCTTAAGCTCAAATAGTCTGTTTGGCTTTGCAGCAAAATTTATAATATATCCCTTGGAGACTTACCATGTCTTTGGAGTACTCATTTTTTCATTTGTGATCTTCTCTAACCCCACGAACAGCGCTTATTTTCCTTTTTTTTTTTTTTTTCAGACAGAGTCTCTCTCTGTCATCAGGCTGGAGTACAATAGCATGATCTTGGCTAACTGCAACCTCCCCCTCCTGGGTTCAACTGATTCTCCTGCCTCAGCCTCCCAAGTAGCTGGGACTACAGGCATATGCCACTATGCCCAGCTAATTTTTATATTTTCAGTAGAGACGGGGTTTCACCATTTTGACCAGGATGGTCTCCATCTCTTGACCTCATGATCTGCCCACCTTGGCCTCTCAAAGTGTTGGGATCACAGGTGTGAGCCACTGCACCCAGCCTTGTTTTCCCATTTTACTGTCTCTTTTAGTCTTCTGTCTGGCCTTTTTGGTCAGCTGAGAAGTAAAGACTGTAGAAGATAGGGCCTGCAGATATAATGGCACCCCACTTGTAGTAAGCCGTCCTTGGGAGAGGTTTTGATTAAGAATGAGCTAAAACTTTCTGCTCTCTTTGGAGGCCCTGGTTAAAGTCTTAAAAGACTTTCTGGGTTTGGCCTCATGCATGTTTATTGCTGTTGGTTTTCAGTCCCTTATTCAGGTACACTTCTGATTTAAAATTTGGGTTTATATTTAGAGTGTAATAGCAATTCTTTGTTCTGTTTGGTTAGCCTTCTCTCCTAAGTTAAATGAAAACATATACTCAGAAAGAAAGGGAACTGTTTATTAAAACATTTCAGAGACAAACAACTTTAAATAGTGATTACCCTAGACCTCCAGTAAACAAATATGCCCCATCTCCAAACTCCCTCTTGATGTAAATTTCAGACTGGTAAAGCCAAGAAACAGTAATTTTTGCTATTTACCTGGCTAAAACCTGATTTTAATGAAATTAAGAGCTCTATAGGAAAAAGTTCACTTGATTTAAACTGATATTTAAGTTATATATGTATACATACATTGATTTGAGGTGTTTTCTAAATGACCTCAAATCAGTGTATGTGTAACTTAAATATCAGTTTTAAATATCAGTTGCTTGGCAGTCAACTGAATTCCTCTCTTCTCAAACCCCTGCTACTATATGTGCTTCCCCTGTCTGTTCCTCCTCTTGTTTACATGATTTTTGCCAAGGATAATGTAAAAACTTCATTGGCCTTTTGGAAAACAAGATCTTCTTACACTGTTAATTAAATGTGATTTAAATAATATATTTTAACGCTGTTATTATAGATGAAACAGCCTGCAAAAACTCACCCTACTTCACTTCTTCTGTAATCTTTGTCCTCCTAGTTTTTCTATTGCATCACTTCTATATTGTCAGAGTAGATAACATTTACATTCTGTTTCTCCCCAAAACCTAGGTTTGTTTAGTCTTAGTTTTGCAGTTATACACACTTGATGCCCCTGCTTGTCCCTTTGCCGAAGTTCCCTTTGCTATCCATTGGTGGGTAAAGTTTATTCATTAACAGTTTCCTCAACAAAAATATTCCCATGGGAGGCCAGACGCAGTGGCTAATGCCTATAATCCCAACAATTTGTGAGGCCGAGGCAAGCGGATCACCTGAGGTCAGGAGTTTGAGACCAGCCTGACCAACATGGAGAAGCCCCATCTCTACTAAAAATATAAAATTAGCCAGCCAGGGTGGTGTATGTAATCCCAGGTACTCGGGAGGCTGAGGCGGGAGAATCGCTTGAACCCAAGAGACAGAGGTTGCAGTGAGCCAAGATTGCACCACTGCACTCTAGCCTGGGCAACAAGAGTGAAACTTCTGTCTCTACTAAAAATTAGCCAGGCCTGGTGGTGCATGCCTGTAGTCCCAGCTATTTGGGAGGCTGAAGTGGGAGAATCACATGAGCCTGGGACGCTGAGGTTGCAGTGAGCTGAGGTTGGACCACTGCACTGCAGCCTGGGTGACAGAGACCCTGTCTAAAATAATAATAATAATAATAATAATAACAGTAATCTTGGAGACAGAGTGTTGCTCTGTCACCCCGGGTGGAGTGCAGTGGAGCAATCTCGGCTCACTGCAACCTCCATATCCCGGGCTCAAGTGATTCTCCCACCTCAGCCACCCGAGCAGCTGGGATTACAGGCTCGCACCACCACACCCAGCTAATTTTTGTATTTTTAGTAGGGATGGGGTTTTTGCCATGTTGTCCAGGCTGGTCTCGCACTCCTGACCTCAGGTGATCCGCCCGCCTAGGCAGGAGTATCACCACTACACTGTAGCCTGAGCAACAAAGTGAAACTCTGTCTTAAAAAAGAAAGAAAAAAAAAAAAAAACCAGGAGTGGTGGCCCACGCCTGTAATCCCAGCACACTGGGAGGCCGAGGCGGGCGGATCACGAGGTCAGGAGATCGAGATTGAAACCATCTGGGCTAACATGGTGAAACCCTGTCTCTATTAAAAATACAAAAAATTAGCTGGGCGTGGTGGCAGGCACCTGTAGTCCCAGCTACTAGGGAGACTGAGGCAGGAGGATGGTATGAACCTGGTAGGCAGAGCTGGGAGTGAGCCGAGATCACGCCACTGCACTCTAGCCTGGGTGACAGAGGGAGACTCCGTCTCAAAAAAAAGAAAAAGAAAAAAGAAAGAAATGGTAAAATGTTATATAGAAGAAGTAAGGGAGGCCAGGCATGGTGGCTCACACCTGTAATCCCAGCACTTTGGGAGGCCAAGGAAGGCGGATCACGAGGTCAGGAGTTTGAGATCAGCCTGGCCAACATGGTGAAACCCCTAGCTCTACTAAAAATAAAAAAATTAGCCAGGCATGGTGGCATACACCTGTAGTCCCAGCTACTCAGGAGGCTGAGGCAGGAGGATAGCTTGAACCCGGGAGGCAGAGGTTGCAGTGAGCAGAGATCACACCACTGCACTCCAACCTCAGTGACAGAGTGAGACTTCATCTCAGAAAAAGAAAAAAAAAAAAGAAGTTTCTTATGGATTAGGAAGAAAACAGTATGGGACAATGACATATATAGAGGATTCAACAATATTGGTGATGTTCTATTTCTTCTGTGTGTGTGTTTTGTTTTTTGTTTGTTTTAAGACAGGGTCTCACTCTGTGAACCTGGGTGGATTGCAGCGGCCCGATCACTGATCACAACTCGATGCAACCTCAACCTGCTAGGCTTAAGCAATCCTCCCACCTCAGGCTCCAGAGTAGCTGGGACTACAGGCATGCACCACCACCCCTGGCTGGCAATGTTTTATTTCTTAACGGTGATTGGGTGTTCTTTTAGCTTTTTTTTGAGACGTCTCGCTCTGTCACCTAGGCGGGAGTGCAGTGGTGCATTCTCGGCTCACTGCAATCTCTGCCTCATGGATTCAAGTGATTCTCCTACCTCCGTCTCCTGAGTAGCTGGGATTACAGGCGTCCAGCTAATGTTTGTGTTTTTATTTTATTTTATTTTATTTTTGTTGTTGTTGTTGTTGTTGTTGGAGACAGTTTTGCTTTGTCACCCAGGCTGGAGTGCCGTGGTGCCACCTTGGCTCACTGCAGCCTCCACCTCCCGGGTTCAAGCCATTCTCTTACCTCAGCCTCCCGAGTAGCTGGGATTACAGGCGTCCACCAACACACCTGACTAATTTTTGTATTTTTATTTTATTTTATTTTATTTTATAATTGTTGCTGGGCTGGACAAGTCTGGGTTTCCTAGTAGTATGTGTAGAGTGGGAACACCTTATATAGGTATTTCTTCTAGCATAGTTATGGGGAGTAGCAACAACAAAACAATGTACAGCATATTCATATCCAGCAAGGGTAAAAGAGGTCCTTACTTGGGAAAAAGATTGAATACAGTGACAGAACAGCAGGAAAACAGTATTGCAGGAAAACTATTAAGATTTTTAACTACATTTACTTGCTTGACGAGTCCTCAAGCTTCGGCTGTGCATAGGCTAGTCAGCTGCCTGTGTGTGACTAGAGCAGGACTTGTTATCTCCTCAAGCTTCAGCCGTGCATAGACTGGTCAGCCTCCAGAGTGACCAGAACAGGGCTGTCGTCTTCAGCAGCAGCTTGGTCTCATCTCAGGATCAGCTGGGTTGGATGATCTGCATCCTGCTGGCTGATTCACTTGTCCTGAGCTGCCAGTGTTAGCTGACTGTGGATCCAAGACACAACACCTGCAACTTTAACAGCAGTGGGAGTGGACAAGGTTACAGTATAGAGCCCATCCTATACGGGTCCTAGAAAAATTAGATTTTACTTTAAACAGAGTCACTAGATTTAAAGGGGTGTCAGGCTTATAGGCATATTTATTTATTTAATTATGAATACTTTGTATGGCTATTTTTAAAGCCTGTATTTGCTTTCTTAAGGCTAATTTCTTTAGTTTCTGGAGGTCACCTTTAATTTGACCTATGATTTGGGGGTGGCCGACCAAACAAAATCTTATAGGGTAAACACCTAGTTTGTTTGGTGGGGGTGCACCTGACTTGGAGGAGGACCATAAGCAAAAACCTGATTTTATCTTAAATGAGCAAACAAGCACTAGCATGTACAATAGTTTCCAGCACGGGGCAGTTCTGTAAAGTCTATAAGCAAGTTTTCACAAGGTATGGCTCTTTTTACTGTTTAAGTTTCTTAGAGGAGGGATTCTTCTCCCTACCCCTCCTTTGTAACTCTATATAGTGGCTTAGCCTTCAGTGTGAAATTGGAATCCAGATACGACAGAATCGCTCGCTGCTTTTAACTGCTAATATGACCATGGGCTCCTGGGAGCCTAATGAGAAGGTGCGTAGTCTGCCCTAGTCTTTACAATCTTCAGCTCCTGTCAGTCTGATCAGATCAGTATTTGGTTTCTTCAAGGTGCGGCAGCCCTTGGCTGATGGCTTCTTTGTCTTATGGCCTTGACCATTTTCTTTATTGCCTTTTGAACATTTACTCTTTTAGTGTCCTTTCTTTTTGCATCTCGCACATTAATCTCTCTAGCCTTTTCTGACTCTTGAATCCTTGCCTAACTTGACTTCTTTCACATTTACATCCACATCCATGTCCTCTCACATTGCTAATTTTTCTGTTTTTACACTTACTCTTAGTCTTTTTTTTTTTCTTTTTTTCCTGTCTTTCCCAGTTTTGTTCCTTAGTTACAGTTAACGTACATTTTGGTGGCCACTTTTATAGACTAGGTGGTATTCACGCCTGCAGCTTCTGCTTGATGTTAACCTGGGCTTGCTTTACAAATGAAGTATTCACTATATACTGATTTTCAGCAGCCTCAGGGTTAAATGGGGTATAAAGCCAGAATGCTTTATAGAGTCTCTTATAAAGCTGACTTAGGCTTTTGTCAGCTCCTTGAAGCATTTCTGGAATCTTTTTTTATATTACTTGCTTTTTTCTGCCAACTCTTAGCCTCTGCAGAAGTGCTTCTCAGTACCTCTGCAAACACTGAAGCTGAGTTGCATTCTCTGGGTGGTTTTTTTCCCCTTTTTTCCTAGAGTTTAACAGACTCTTTTCTTTATATAATTCTCCATGCACTTGGAGGGTTAAACAGGCATACCGAGAGTCAGTGTAAATGTTTACGGTCTTACCTTCACTGAGTTCTAAGGCCTGAATTAAAGCAATAAGTTCAGCTTTTTGGGCTGAAGTGCCCTGGGACAACAATCTGGCTTCAACAACAGTGTCCAGGGTTACCACTGCATACCCTGCACATCTCTCTCCTTGTGGGTTGATGAAGCTGCTCCTATCCATGTGTAGTTCCCAGTCTATGATGCCCAAGGCTGGTCCTGGGGGTCAGGTCTGCTAGAGTAAACTGAATCCAACACTTCTACACAGTCACGCTTGACAGGGCTCTCTGATACTGGGAGCAAGGTGGCGGGATTCAGGGTATTACACACTTCAATGGTTATACGGGGATTTTCACAGAGCAAACTTTGGTATTTGGTGAGTCTAGCATTCGTTAACCAATGATGTCCTTTAGTATTCATTAAAGTCACCACAGCATGGGGGGCCTTTATGTTCAAGTTTTGCCCAAGAGTCAGCAGCTTATCTGCTTCTTGTACTAGCAGGGCAGTTGCTGCCAAGGCCCTCAAACATGGGGGCCATCCTTTAGAAACCCCGTCTAGTTGTTTAGAGAGGTAGGCCACCGGCCTCAGCCAGGGCCCCACAGTTTGGGTTAAAACTCCAACTGCCATCTTTTCTCTCTTTGACACATACAATGTAAAAGGCTTTGTCAGATCAGATAGCCCAAAGGCTGGGGCTGACATAAGTTTTTCCTTTAACTCATGAAAGGCTTGCTGTTGTTGGGATCCCCATTCAAAAGGTTCCCGGTCCCCTCCTTTATGACCTCATACAAAGGCTTGGCTAATATTGCAAAGTTTGGGATCAACAGTCTATAAAATCCCACAGCTCCTAAGAATTCTCTCACCTGCCTTCTGCTCCTAGGTTCCGGTAGATTGCAAATGACCTGCTTTCTTTCTGATCCCAGACTGCGCTCCCCCTGTCGGATAGTAAATCCCAGGTAATGTACCTGCTGTCGGCAGATCTGAGCTTTTTTCTTGGACACTTTATACCCACAGTCCTCCAGGTGCCAGAGTAGGGCATCCATTCCCTTGGTGCACCCAACTGGCATGGGGTGTCCCAGCAGAAGGTCATCAACGTACTGGAGCAACACACAGCCTAGGTCTCTGGTGGGAAACTTCTGGAGGTCTCCAGCCAATGCCTCCCCGAAGATGGTGGGGGAGTTCTTGAACCCTTGGGGAAGCCAGGTCCAAGTGTACTGAGTAGTGACACCTGACTCCGGATCTTTCCACTGAAAGGCAAACAGCTTCTGGCTCTCAGGGGCTAATCTGATGCTAAAGAAAGCATCTTTCAGGTCCAAGCAGGTGAACCAGGTGTCCTCAACTGGCAGCAACCCCAACAGTGTGTACGGGTTAGGTACTGTTGGATGTAAAGTCACTGTAGCTTGATTAACCAAGCGCAAATCCTCTACTAGCCTGTAGTCCTTGGTCCCTGGCTTGGGAACTGGCAGGAGGGGAGTATTCCATGGAGACTGACACGAAACTATAATTCCAAAGGTTCTTAGGTGCTTGAGATGGACCTGGATACCTTCAAGAGCTTCTCTGGGAACCGGGTACTGTTTTTGCCTAATTGGCTGGGCCCCAGGCTTAACTTCTATAAGTACGGGGGCTTGGTTGACTGCCAACCCTGGAGGGTTGTCTTCCGCCCACACTTTTGGCCACCGCTTAGCCAGAGCTGGTCTTATCTCCTGGCCCGGCTCAGTTAAGAAAAGTTTCCATTCCTCCTCTCGGGATACCGTAAGGGTCATAATGACTCCCATTCCAGGTAAGTTTAGCAGCAAAGAGCCATGCTCTGTAAAAGAGATAGTGGCTCTCAGCTTGCTAAGCAAGTCCCTTCCCAACAAGGGCAAGGGACAGTCAGGCAGGTACAAAAACTGATGAATCACTTTATGTCCTCCTACAATATAAGTCCAAGGCAAGCAAAAAGCTTGCTTTGCTGAAACCCCCATGGCTCCAATTATGTCAATAGTCTTTTTGGATAAGGGGGCGACGGGGGTGGTTACTACAGAATGTTCAGCACCAGTATCTACAAGAAAATCAATGTCTTTACCCCTGACAGTCATCCTGACCATAGGCTCTTTGGGTGCACTTGAGCCCAGTCCCCCTCAGTCCAATAACCCTTCTGCCAGGTGGAGGCCTCCTTGTCTGGGGCCTCGTGCTTGGAGTCTCCTTGTTTTCCTTTTAACTGAGGGCATTTGTTCTTCCAATGTCCCATTTCTTTACAATAAGCACACTGGTTACTCTCAGGGGCATTTGTACCCCAGTTTTGGGTCATAAACGAGCTGCCAAGGGAGGGGTTTCTCCCGAGGCTTCACCTCCTCTCTTGTCTACTCTGGGTGGCCTAGGGATATGTTTGTCTTGCAGAGGCACAAGCACTCTGGGCTCAAGAGTGGGGAGCCTTTCTTCCTCGTAAGGGGAGGGCACCACTGGGATCACTGGTGACATCTCCTGTAATGGATCTTCCGATGTTGGGTAGAACAGAACTTCAGGAGTTGATTTCCCTCAGCGAGTGGAGCAGGATCCTTCCTGGCTATCTGTCCCTTTGCTACTAGCACTGCTGCTCCCTGCTCTCTTAGCCACTGTGGGGGGGTCTAGCACCAGCTGTAACCAAATGTCTATGTATGGGAACTGGTCTGAGTGTCCTGACTCGCCAGTTACCTTGTGCCATACCTTAGAAACAAGGGACCTGTCCAGGCTTCCTTCTGATGGCCAACCCACTTCTTATGTTGGCCAATCTATTTCACACAAAGTTCTAAGTTTTCCTGGTGTCATAGTAACCCCACAGTCTCCATTAAATCCCTTCTTAAAATTTTTCAACATAGTTCCTAGCGGAGTGGGCTTACTTTGTGTCTGACCCATGTTTCCTCGAGACAAAACACCATGCTCACACCACACGCACACCACAAAACAAAGAACGGGTAAAAAGGGTGCACACACACCTTTTCAGTTTTTACCAAACCAGAATCAAAACCAAAATCAGAGTATCCAGAAATCTGAGCCAGGTCAAAACCAAAACCAAAGTATCAAACAATTCAAGTCAAGTCAAAAACGAAGACCAAAGTGCCGGTACAGGCACACCGTGGGTGATCAGGCCATGCTTCCACTCAAATGGAGTGGGCAAGTTCCAAAGACTAGTCTTACTAAGTTTCAGATGTCTGGACTTAAAGTGCCAGTTCCTTCCTGGTGTTCAGCCACTGTGTTGATCCGCCACGGGGGCCTGCTGTGCACTGCTATGATGAGGTGTTCCATTGGGGCAAATGCCTACCTGGGAGCACTCTCAGGATCCGCATTGCTCAAGCTCGCCAGAGTCCCCTGCAGGGATGCTCTACAGGGCAAGCATAAACTGCCTAAGGGGCTGCCTCAATCATCTGTTAATCACCTTGCTTCCCGGTCAGGGAACCAAGAAATGTAGCAGGAGGAGCCGCAGACAAAACTCCTCAGACACCGGATTAAAGAAGGAAGAGGCTTTTTATTCAGGTGGGAGCATCAGCAGACTCACGTCTTAAGAGCTGAGCTCCCCAAGAAAGAAATACTTGGCCTTTTTAAAGGCTTACAACTTTAAGGGGTCCACGTGAAAGGGTCGTGATAAATCGAGCAAGCATGGGAAACGTGACTGGGGGCTACATGCATCAGCTAACAGAACAGAAAGTTTTACAATGCTTTTTTTCATACAATATCTGGAATTTACAGATAACACAAGTAGTTTAGGCCAGGGGTTGATGTTATTATTATTACTTTGTTTAATTCCTAGGGCCTGGTGGTGGTGCCAAGGTTGTCTGGCTATTTATCTTACTTTTGTTTCCTTCTGTCTTTCCTCCTGTCTTGTGAACTAGGCAAGGTGGGGGTGGGGGGAGGAGGGCAGCAGGAGTAGTAGTGGTCTCCTTCCTTACAACCTCTTCCTCCCAGTCTCAAGTGATTCTCCTGTCTCAGCCTCCCGAGTAACTAGGATTACAGGCACTTACCACCACACCCGGTTAATTTTTGTATTTTTTTTAGTAGAGATGGGATTTCACCATGTTGGCCAGGCTGGTCTCGAATTCCTCACCTCAGGTCGTCCGCCTGCCTCAGTCAGGAATGGCCTGTTTCGATCATTTACACTGAAGTTCTATACGCCTTGCCTATTTGCCTGGTGTTCTTGCTGGATTTTACTAATTTTGTGACTGATACACCAGAGGCTAACCCTGACTATGCAAGCTTAGTAGTTAAGTTAGTTATGAAGTGGCCATCTGTGTTTTCTGCTTAAGCCATTGAGAGCAGTTCAAAGATAGAAGAGACCTCAAGGGCACCGAGTCCACCTACCGATGCGAGGGGTGGACTCTGTTAACTCTATTAAGTGATTCCTCAACCTTTACAAGTACCCAAAGTAATAAGAAACTACCTCAAAACAGTATGTAGTAGGCTGTTTCCTCCTCCCCTCTATCCAACAGTCCTATTTTCATTCCTTAAAACCTGAGATGTCAAGTCAAAAACACTCTTCTTTAACCTCTCATATATCTGTCAGTAATAGTTTAGAGCCCATAGAATAAAATAAATAGCTATAAGTTCATACTAATATAACAAATAATTGAATGAATGGGACAAAATGACAGCACTTTTTTTTTACAGTAGAATTTTCATTAATAGATGTAAAAGGAATGGTAGAAACATAAAATGACTATTTGGTAAACACCACATTAATAAGTGTTGGAGGCAAAGTAGACGTTAAATATGATTAAAAGACTTACGTAGTCTCCAAGTATCTCCCCACAATATATTAATATTTGTTAATTACAAAGAGAAACAGCAGTTTTACAGAGGTGAAACCTGGCCAAGGATTTCTACAAAACTCTTAAGCCAAGAGATCAAAGTTAACCCAGGTAATGTGATTTTTCTGACATGATACACAGAGGATGGCACCTAGCTCCTGTGGATTACTGCCAAACATGCATATCCTAAGTTTAATCATGAGGAAGTACCAAACAAGCCTAATTTCAGTAGCCAGGCACAGTAGCTCAAGCCTGTAACCCTAGCACACTGGGAGGCTAGGGTGGGAGGGTCCCTTGAGGCAAAGAGTTTGAACCAATTTGGGCAACACGGTGAGAACCTGTCTCTACAAAAATTTTCTTAAAAACCAATTTCAGGGACATTCTACAAAATAAAGGATGAGGATTCTTTAAAACTACCAATGTCATGAAAGGCAAATACTGAGAAATTATGTTGAAAGAGAACAGTGGAACCGTTCAACACTGAGGAGCTGTGTGGAACTCCATGGAAATCAAGGAGAAATGACAACTAAATGCAATGAGGGGCCTGGCACGGTGGCTCATGCCTATAATCCCAGCACTTTGGGAGGCCGAAGCAGGCAGATCAACTGAGGTTAGGAATTTGAGACCAGCCTGGCCAACATGGCGAAACCATCTCTACTAAAACAAACAAACAAACAAAAATACAAAAATTAGTTGGGACTGGTGGCAGTCACCTGTAATCCCAGGTACTCAGGAGGCTGAGGCAGGAGAATTGTTAGAACCCAGGAGGTACAGACTACAGTGAGCCGAGATCATGCCACTGTACTCCATCCAGTCTGGGCAACAGAACGAGGCCCTGTCAAAAGAAGGAGGGAGGGAGGGAGAAGGAAAGGGAAGGAAATGCAATGAGGTATCCTGCATTGAATCAGGCTGAAAGTGTTGGCCTGGGAACACCCACTCAGTGAAGCAGAGGCAACTTGAGTGTGAACAGGGAAACTGTCAGCTTTCCATGGGTGGGGCCTGACTGTGAGGGGCGGGGCTCTGGATGGAGATGCACAGGGCCTGGCTGGCAATGGGTGGAGCTCTGATAGGGTGGGTGGGACTCTGAATGAGAATGGGTGGGGCTCTGGCTGGGAGTGGGTGTGGATCTGGATGGGGATGCACAAGGCCCAGAATGGGGATGACTGGAGCTCTGGATAGGGTGGGCAGGGCTCTGGATAAGAATTGGTGGTGCCCTGGATGATAATGGGCGTGGCTCTGAATGAGGATTCACAGGGCCTGACTGGATTGGGTGGGGCTCTGGATGAGAGTGGGTGGGTCTCTGGCTGGGGGTGGGCAGGGCTCTGGATGAGAAATGGTGGTGCTTTGAGAGGAGTTGGACGGTGCCCTGGATAGGGGTGTGCAGGGACATGCATGGGTGCAGATCTGGACCTGTCAGCAGTGGTTGGAAGACTGGTAATGGGAGGACAAACGGGGGCTGTGGGAGAAAGTGTGAAAGTGTGGTCAGGGAGAGGCCATGGCTTCTGAACCTAGAATCTAGCTTTGCTGCTTGTCAGTTGCATAAGATGGAAAAGTCCTTTGCCCCAGTCTCCTCATCAGCAACCGTCACCTCATGCAGATCAAATGGAAAGCTGCCTGTGGGGCACTCACATGGTGCCTGGCACACGGCCTTTCAAAAGAGGAAAAAGGAGGATCCCCACGTCCTGGGAGATGCCTTCAGGGGTCTGTATGCACAAACACTCCAAACAGGGGTGTCTTAGTCAGCTCAGACTGCCATAACAAAATAGCATAGTCTGGGTGGCTTGAACAACTGAAATTTGTCTTCTCATGGTTCTGGAGGATGGAAGTCCAAGATTAGGGTACAGCTTCTGTTGAGAGCTCTTTTCCTGGCTTGCAAGCAGCCACTTTCTCATTGTGTCCTCAAGGTGGGGAGAGAGGGAGAGAGAGAGCTTGCTGGTCTTGTAAGGACACTAATCCCATCATGGGGACCCTACCCCAAGACCTCATCAAACCCTAATTATCTCCCAAAGGCCCCACTTCCAGATGCCATTATATCATGAGATAGGGCTTCACCCTATAAATTTTGGAGGTACAGAAACATTCAGTCCATAGCAGAGGGGTGGAGAATCATTGGGTAGCCAGAAAGGGAAGACTGAACATAACATGGCAATGACCTTTGGTAGTCACTGACAGTTTGCTATGTGTTAAGCGTTGTGCTCAGTGTCCCATATGTATCAGCTGCCATCACTTTTGGGGCCCACGGTGGGATTTCTCTCCCACACCTTGCACCCTCTGAACAAACACAGCCACCCCAACTGAGCACCCCAATTTTCCAAATAACTCAGTGTGGTTCCCTTTAAGTCACAGACTTCCCTGCTGCATTTAAAATGATTCCATTTAGCAAAATCAATTGACCAACAACTTTTCCAGGAATACAAATATTAGCTAATGCAAAAGACGAACAGAAAGGGATCTTTTATCTCCTTGCCTAACTAGCTCAATAGTTTTCTTTTACCTCCCCGGAGAGGAAGCAGAGTTACATAAGTCAAGCTTTGGTGTCTCAGGATGTGTGAAGTCACTGATAGCAAATGCTTAGTTCTAAGAACCAGTGAGCCATGAAATTCACTTTGTTAGTGGCAAAACAAGCAGGTTGGTAATCAACAAGCATCCATTTCTTTTAGGATCTGTGTACTCTTCACTTTTGGGGTGGGGGTCCCCACTCTCCTTGAGTTTGCCCTTTGAACACAATTAATCAGCATGTCTTTGTCCAAACTGAGGCAGGCGAGGTACTCACAGACAATTGATCACCTATTGGGATCCTGATTTGTGTGTGCATTTGCCATATGTTTTTTTCCTGCAGGTTCCATTATAAGTTTAGCTGTGTCCTCTGTATCAGTGATCCCCAACCTTTTTGGCACCAGGGACCGGCTTAGGGGAAGACAATTTTTCCATAGACAGAG
Source organism: Macaca nemestrina (assembly GCF_043159975.1). Taxonomy (NCBI): domain Eukaryota; kingdom Metazoa; phylum Chordata; class Mammalia; order Primates; family Cercopithecidae; genus Macaca; species Macaca nemestrina. The sequence continues at coordinate 131,983,768 of NC_092128.1, forward strand.
GCAAGAGATGGTTGTGGGATGACTCAAGCCCATTCCATTTATTGTGCACTTTATTTCTACTATTATTACATTGTAATAGATAATGAAGTAATTGTACAACTCACCATCATGTAGAATCAGTAGGAGCCCTGAGTTTGTTTTCCTGCAACTAGATGGTCCCATCGGGGGTGGAGTGATGGGAGACAGTGACAGATCATCAGCCATTAGATTCTCATAAGGAGGGTGCAACCAAGATCCCTCACATGCACAGTTCACAACAGAGTTTGAGCTCCTACGAGAATCTAACGCTGCTGCTGATCTGCAGGAGGCAGAGCTCAGGCCATAATGTGAGTGATGGGGAGTGGCCGTAAATACAGATGAAGCTTCTCTTGCTTGCCAGCCACTCACCTTCTGGGGTGCAGCTCGGTTCCTAACAGCTACAGACTGCTACCTGTCTGTGGCCGGGGGACTGCGGACCCCTGCCCTACACCTCCCTGAGTCCCCAAATTCATATGTGAAAGCTCCCAGTACTTCAGAAAGTGACTCATCTGGAAATAGAGTCTTTATGGAGGCAACAAGATGAAACAAGGTTATTAGAGTGGTCCGTAATCCAATATGACTGGTGTCCTTATAAAAAGGGGAAATTTCACCACAGAGACACGCATAGAGGGAAGATGGTGTGAAGATGCAGAAAGAAGACAGCCATCTACATACGAGCCAAGGAGAGAAGCCCGGAGCAGATTCTCCCTAACAGCACTGGGAAGGAACTAACCCTGCCCACACCTTGATCTTGGACTTGTGGCCTCCAGAAGGGTGAGATAGTAAATCTCTGTTGTTTAAACCACCTAGTTCATGGTACTTTGTTATAGTGGCCCCAGGAAACCCAAACTAAATTATTTGCATTTCCTGGCTTTGAGGAATTTACAAAATGCAGTGTAGAAAATTGCATTATTGCTGTCTTTGTAAAACTCTATTATCATAGAAGAGAGGTGCTTGGTGTTCCAGAAAGGGAGGGTGGGAGACATGGTTTTGGGGCTGGGGAGAGGAGGTGTGTGTATTTGTGGGTGGGGGTAGGGATCCTACTTGCAGGATCCAGGGAAGGGGCATCCAGCTCTATGGGGACTTTGCCAACACTTGGTGACAGGGCTTCAGGGCTGCTGCTGGTGCAGGTAGAAGAATGGGCATGGAAAACGGGGTCTCCCAGGTAGGAAAAGATCTCTACATCCTGGAAAGATGGCCACCTCCAAAGACAGAGCTGACAATGAATGAAGCTGCCCTGACCATAATGGGGTGGCTCCACTCACCCTTAGATCCCGCCCCATCCTTCCTTTGAAGTGACCAGCATGCTCAGGACCTGACCATCATGCAGGTTTGTGTGGATGGCACTTGGGTCTCATTTCTGGGCTCAGTTGGGTGTGTGACCAGTGCAGTTTCATGGAGCCCCGTGCTTGGAAAGGCCCTTCTCTTGGGGTTTAATGCTCTGTGGTCGCCATCTTGAAATTCTCCTAGTTTCATCTTTGCAGTTGTGTCTTGTAAGTGAAGTCCGATGGGACACCGAAGCTACCCCACAGTGTCCCCAGAACAGGTTCGCCCCCTCCCATACACCTGGTCCTCCAGATGCCTAGTGCTGCCCTCTGTTCCTGGTGGGGCCTGGGGATAGGCATGGGCTGGGATGGGGGTGTTCTGTTGTCCTATTCCTGTTACACACTTGGGGCTGCATGAAGCACCCTGATGTGGAGTCCAAGGCGTTGTCATATCTGCTCCCTGCACACCCAGTGATATGCCTGCGTGTGGCCCTCTCTGCAGGCAAATCCCATGATGCCCATTCACTTTCTTCACTTGGGCTGGAAATAAGTGGGACTTTCAGAGGAAGGACATCATCTCCTCTGATGGGAGCAGCCTGTGCACCCCTAGCCTGAACATCAGGCTCAGGCAGACTGTGGCTGCAAACAGTGAAGGGTTATCTCAAATTTTGTGGCAGCCCCAGGACATGGGAGTCCATGGATAGGAGAAGGCAGGGGGCTGGTGGGCCACGGGAGGCTGGTGGATGGGGTCTAGGGGGACTTCTCTTAGGGATGAAGCCTCCATGGGCCACAGGTCAATGCCACCCCTGCCTCATTCTGGCACAGGCTCTTGGGGGACCAATATTTTTTTTTTGAGACAGGATCTCACTCCATTACTGAGGCTGGAGTTCAGTGTTGCAATTATAGCTCACTGCAGCCTCAACCTTCTGGACTCAAGTGATCCTCCTGTCTCAACCTTCTGAGTAGCTGGGACTAGCAGGTGTGTACCACCATGCTCAGCTGGGATTAATAAATTGCCTCAGCTGTGCCCAGGCTGTTCTATGGCCTCTGCTCTCTCTCTCTCTCTTTCTGTCTCCCTCTCTCTCTCTCTCTCTATATATATATATATATTTTTTTGTTGTTTGTTTGTTTGTTTGTTTGTTTTGTTTTGTTTTTGAGACAGGGTCTCACTCGTTGCTCAGGCTGGAGTGCAGTGGCATGATCTCAGCTCATTGCAGCCTCCGCCTCCCGGGTTCAAGTGATTCTCCTGGCTTAGCCTCCCTAGTAGCTAGGATTACAGGCATGTGCCACCACATCTGGCTAATTTTTGTTTTTAGTAGAAACAAAGTTTCATCATGTTGGCCAGGCTGGTCTCGAACCCTTGACCTCAGGTGATCTGCCTGCCTTGGCCTCCCAAAGTGCTGGGATTACAGGCATGAGCCGCCGTGCCTGGCCTTTTCTATATATTTTTGACATATTTATCTTTTTAGTATACAAAAATACAAACCCACACGTAAAGGAGAGAGTCTTGTAGTTAATGAAGGAGGCCCATGATCTCATCTCCTTGCTTCAACAGTTCGTTGACAGTTCGTTGATTAGTTCCCCATCCCCTCTCCTCCCCTACCTACCACCACCAGGACTATTTTGAAACAAATCCTTATCCGTATATCATTTCATCGGCAATTGGGAATAGGGATTGCTTTTTTTTTTTTTTTTTTTTTTGAGACAGGGTCTTGCTGTCACCCAGGCTGAAGTGCAGTGGCACGATCATGGCTTACTGCAGCCTCAAGCAATCCTCCTGCCTCAGTCTCCCAAGTATTTGGGACTACAGATGTGCACCACCATGCCCAGCTTATTTATTTACTTTTTTGTATGTTTTGTAGAAATAAGGTCTTGCTGTGTTGCTCAGGCTGGTCTCTAACTCCTGGGCTTAAGTAATGTGCCCGCCTCGGCCTCCCGCAAAATGCTGGGATTAGAGGCACGAGCCACCATACCCTGCCAGGACTGCATTGTTAAGAAAATATAAATACAAATGCAATACCATCATCTCACTTAAAAAAAAAATCTGTTAATCTCCAATATGGGTAAGTAACTTGTCAGGATTCACATCATTTTTCTCCCCCTTCTTCTTCCAAAAAGGAAACTTCCTAGGGCCAACGTAACCTATTACCACAATCTGGATGGCTTAAGGCAACAAAAATTGATTCTTTCACAGTCTGGAGGCCAGAAGTCCAAAATCCAGGCATCAACAGGACTGGTTCCTTCTAGAAGCTCTGAGGGACTGTCATCTTCTGCTTCTCTCCAGCTCCTGGGGTGGCCGGCGGTCTTGGCGTTCCTTGGTTTGTAGTTGCATCACTCTAGTCTCTGCCTCCACCTCCAGCGGCCTTCTCCTTTGTGTGTGTGTGACTCTGTGTCTCTTCTTCTGGGGACACCAGTCCTTGGATTAGAGCTCACCCTAATCCAACACAACTTCATTTTAACTTGATTAATGACCTCTGCAAAGACCCTATTTCCAAACAAGATCACATGCACAGGTTTTGGGGGTTGAGACTTCTACATGTCTTTTTGGGTTCAACCCCCAGTGGGGCCATACTTTGGGATCAGTGGGCATGAAGGTGCTGCTTTGAGCGCTGGTGCCTACAGCCATGGTGGCCGAGGGCCTCTCTTCCTCCTGGGAGTAGAGGGGAAGAGCTACCTTCCACTCCAGAGGCAGCCTGTGGGTATAAACCCTCCTCAACTCCTTGCTTCACAGCAGGACAGCTCTGTAGGGCAATTTTCTCACCACAGACCCCTTAAATCCCATCTTGCTGTGCCCTGAGGTCACATCCTTTCTGAACTTCCCCTGTGCCCCATCTTGCCCCGGCCTCCATCAATAAATTGTGTCCTCTCCAATTCCCAACTCAGGCTTTGCTTCCTGGGACCTGACCTAAGGAAATATCTCTCTTAATAGGTTCACCCTTGATGGTTTTAACATTTTAATTTAATTTAATTTTTTAAAGAAACTAGGTCATTTGTCCTGCAGAGCCCCCCTTGGCTGGATTTGGCTGATCGTACCCTGGGGTGCAGTTGGCTTTTGCTGCCAACCTCTCTCATGCTCTGATTCACCCTTTGAGGTCTGCAGCCCCTGCCCGTGATGCAGATAGGGCACAGGTGCCATGGATTCATCTCCCAGACAGCCCCCAGCCCCCAGGTCCCCAGCCATGTGGATGATCAAGTAGAGTTCTGTTCAAAAGCAACCCCAATAGGCCAGGCATGGTGGCTCATGCCTGTAATCCCAGCACTTTGGGAGGTGAGGCAGGTGGATCACCTGAGGTCAGGAGTTCAAGACCCACCTGACTAACATGGTGAAATGCCATCTCTACTAAATACAAAAAATGAGCTGGGCATGGTGGCACATGCCTGTAATCCCAGACACTTGGGAGGCTGAGGCAGGAGAATCGCTTGAACCCAGGAGGTGGAGGTTACAGTGAGCTGAGATTGTGCCAGTGCACTCTAGGCTGGGCAATAAGAGTGAAACTCCATCTAAAATAAAGAGAGAGAGAGAGAGAGAGAGAGAGAGAGAGAGAGAGAGAGAGAGAGAGAGAGAGAAAGAAAGAAAGAGAAAGAAAGAAAGAAAGAAAGAAAGAAAGAGAGAGAAAGATGAAAGAAAGAAAGAAAGAGAGAGAGAAAGAGAGAGAAAGAAAGAAAGAAAGAAAGAGAAACAAGCACAACAAATCCTGTAAAATATTCCAAAATGTTTATTACAAGCCAGTATGAGTAACCATGGCCCTTGGAACTGCCTCAAAAGGTCCCGAGAAAGTGTACCTATGGGCCAGGTGTGGTGCTCATGCCTGTAATCCCACCACTTTGGGAGGCTGAAGATGGTGGATCATAGGAGGTCAGGAGTTCGAGACCAGACTGTCCAACATGGTGAAACTCTGCCTCTACTAAAAATACAAAAATTAGCCAGGTGTGGTGGCAGGAGCCTGTATTCCCACCACTTAGGAGGCTGAGGTAAAAGAATCACTTGAACCCAGGAGGCAGAGGTTGCCTCCTGAGTTCAAGCGGTCCCTAGTCCCAATTATAATTTTACCTACAATTCCTGCTACCCTAAAATGTATAAAACCAACCTGTAACTCAACCCCCTTAGGTACACTTTCTTTCTTTCTTTTTCTTTTTTTCTTTTTTGAGACAGTCTCACTCTGTCACCCAGGCAGAAATGCAGTGGCGCAATCTTGGCTCATTGCAACCTCTGCCTCCCAGGTTCAAGTGATTTTCCTGCCTCAGTCTCCCGAGTAGCTGGGATTACAGGTGCCTGCCACCACGACTGACTAATTTTTTGTATTTTTAGTAGTGACAGGGTGTGAAACCCTGTCATTTGGCCAGGCTGGTTTTAAACTACTGACCTCAGGTGATCTGCCCACCTTTGCCTCTCATAGTGTTGGGGATTACAGGCGTGAGCCACCTCTCCCAGCAGGTATTTCTTTATAGTAGTGTAAGAATGAACTGATACACAGGCGTTGTGGACACCAAGGCTTTTGTTATGTAGATGAAGGGTGGCAGCCCTCAGAGAAAAGAGGTAGAAAATGTCCCTTTTCTGACCTTAAAAGGTGTCAGACTCTGAGTTGATCTCTCCTAGATCTGGGAAAGTCCTGGCTTCGTTAATGGAGATTCTCTAATGATGCAAATTTCCACCAGCAAAGATGGCTTTGCAGGGCCATTTCAAAATATGTCAAAGAAATGTATTTTGGGGTAAAATATTTTGATGTCCTTCAGAGTCCAGTATCTGTCATGTGATGCTATACCAGAGTCAAGTTGGAATTTGAGATCTTATTGCCACAAAGTCTGTCCCGTCAGTCTTATGATTTCTATTTTAGTGTTAATGCTGGCCAGTTGTGCCTGAATCCCAAGAGGGAGGGGGTATAACGAGACATGTCCAACCTCCCTTCTTATCATGGCTGAAAATTCAGTTTTTCAGGTTTCTCTGGGGTCTTCTTGGCAGGAGTCAGGCTGAACTGCAAGGTGGGAGCGGCCTCTCAGGACTGGCTATGGTCACTGTGGGACTTTGACATGAGGCTGTTTACAGTTCCTGAACTACTTCTCGGCCGTTCCTGTCTTACTTGGTGAGGTCTTGTGAAGTAGTGAGATTTCTCCAGTGGGCAATAGGAAACCAGGGGTTTCATGCACACCTTGCATTGTTCTGGGGGAGTATTTATCTCTAGTAGCCAGCAGCGGATGGCATCAGGTACCAAAGGCATGAGCCTGGTCCAAGGGAGCAGAGAGCTTTGCAGATTTGGAAGAGGTCAAGGTCAAGTTCCCCCATGCCCCACCACTCCCTGTGCCCCACCACAGTTCTCTGGCCTCACCACCATGCACCATGATAGCTAGAAATGAGACTCGAAGATTTTTCTCCAAATACCCTCCAGTCCTTCACTTGGGGTGGGCATGTGGCTGTGGATGTACTATGTCTGTGGTTGGCTTGAGCAGAAGTGAGAGTAAAGGTGATGAAGCCGCTTGTCCATGTGCACCCAAGGCTATTTTGCCAGGCACACATTTTGGGCCTCTCATGGGGCAAACACTATCACCCAGGTTTTAAAATCAGGCGTGACCCTGGAAGTCCTTTCTCTTGCCACCGAGAGATACAGCACTCCTGAGATGAATCAGCCCCCTCTAGCATGGACCTTCCACCAAAATTCTCCGCATGAGGCCGTTTGTTCTTTCTTTCTCATCTTTTCCTTTTTCTGGCTGGGATTCTGGCACCACAGCTGCCAGCCTGGTCCCAAATCACACAGCAAGGCTGCCGCCCTGAGAGGCTAATTTTGTCAGGACCTTATTGGGTTGCAAGCCAACTGGACGTCGTCTTAGACAAGGGCATGCTGCTCTGAGATTAAATTATTCCATGGAGATGGGGCCCTGTCTTTCCTCATAAAACATGAGCTTCTGTGAAAGTTGGTGCCCTTGGATCTGAGGGGAACTCTGCTGTGGAGCCTGTGGGACAGGGACAAGGAGATGACAAAGACACTGCTCTCTGGGACTGCCTGCCTCTTAGGGGAGAGACCCCAGGTATGTGGGGAGTGAGTTCTGGGTTGGAATTCTTAGCTTCTCATCCTACTGGCTGGGTGGCTTTAGGTACTTCATTTTGCCAGCCAGAGCCCCAGGGTCTGTACCTGGGAGATGGGTCACAGCGTAAGGTTGTGGTGCAAATGTAATCAGAGAAGGCACAGGGCCTGGCACATACTTTGTGGTCAAGCTGTGTTTGTTCTCTCTGCTCCCAATATCTTCCCCCAGAGTCAGAAATTCCTACTTTTCAGTTAAAGCAAGCACAATACACTCTTCTGGGGTTATCACTTGAGTTTAAATGGATTAAGCAAGATATGAGCCCTCAGTCTGTTTTAATGTGGATGCTATATTCTTTTTTCCCTTTTCTTCACTCCATCAAAAAATGTCAGTCTAGCCGGGTGCAGTGGCTTATGCCTATAATCCCAGCACTGTGGGAGGCCAAGGCAGGAGGATCACTTGAGGCCAGAAGTTTGAGACCAGCCTGGGTAACACAGAAAGGCTGCATCTCTAGAAGTATGTATAAAAAATTAACCTGGCATGGTGGTGTGCACCTGTAGTCCCATCTACTTGGGAGGCTGAGGTGGGAAGATCAGTTGAGCCCAGAAGGTCAAGGCTGCAGTGAGCTATGATTGTGCCACTGTACTCCAGCCTGGGTGGCAGAGTGAGACCCATCTGAAAAAAAGAAAAAAAATAATGTCAGCCCGGTCTAAGGTAGGAGTGAGGTGTCTGGTGGGCAGGATCTTTCTCCCTGACCTGACCATCAGCTGCAAACCCTTCCTCTGCCTGCCTGGTCACATCTGTAGTCCTGTCTCCTGGCTCCTGTAGTATCGTGGCTTTGGTGGAGGCTCTGTCCTCAGTGGCTACCAGAGTGTGCCCTGCTAGGAAAGAAGATGCTTTCTGGTGTCAGGAAGAAAATTGTGTGCAACTGGGGAGGGGGTTTGCTGCCTGGTAGTGTTCTAGGTGCTTGGGACACAACAGTGTAGAGTCAGCCAGCCCTCCTTCCTGGGCTCATGTTCCAGTGGGAGAGAACCAGTAAACAGAAAGCATAATGCTTAAAAAGATTCTGCAGCAGCCGAGTGTGGTGGCTCACGCCTGTAATCCCAGCGCTTTGAGAAGCCAAGGGGGGCAGGTCATGAGGTCAGGAGTTTGAGACCAGCCTGGCCAACATAGTGAAAGCTCATCTCTGCTAAAAATACAAAAAATCAGCCAGGGGTGGTGGCAAGCACCTGTAATCCCAGCTACTCGGGAAGCTGAGGCAGGAGAATCGCTTGAATCTGGGAGGCGGAGGTGGCAGTGAGCTGAGATGTGCCACTGCACTCCAGCCCAGCCGACAGTGCAAGAATCTGTCTCAAAAAAGAAAAAAAAAAAAAAGATTCTGCAGCATGCTAGAGGGTACCAAGCATCATGGGAAAAGGAAGTATCAAGCTGGGTAAGGGGCTGTGAGTATAGGTAAGGAGTGAGAGGTAGCTCCTGGGGAGGGGTTGCAAATCCTATAAGGCTGCTGGAAGATGGGCTCAGTCAGAAGGTGACTTATTTTTTATTTATTACTGTTTTTAAAATTTTTATTTATTTATTTTAGAGAAAGTGTCTCACTCTGTCAGCTGGAGAGCAACGGAATGATCATAGCTCACTGCAGCCTCAATCCCCTGGGTTCAAGGGATCCTCCTGCCACAGCTTCCCGAGTAGATGGGACCACAGGTGGCACCCACCACCATACGCAGCTAATTTTTTTCCTTACTTTCTGTGAAGATGGGGTCTCACTATGTTGCCTAGGCTGGTCTGGAACTCCTGGCCTCAAGGCATCCTTCCACCTTGCCCTCCCCAAATGCTAGGATTACACCGGTGTGAGCCAGCACACTTGGCCTGAAGGTGACTTTTAAAGACTTGCATTACACAAGAGGAGTAGTCAACTGGAGATCTAGGGGAAGAGCATCCAGTCAGAGAGAACAGTCTGTGCCAACACCCTGGGGCAGGAGTGTGCCTGGTGTGTTTCAGGCACAGAGGCAGGAGATAAGTGAAGCCATGAAAGGATTTTGGGTTTTACTCTGAATGAGATGGAGAGGTACTACAGGTTTTTTGTTTTGTTTTGAAACGAAGTCTTGCTCTGCCACCCAGGCTGGAGTGAAATAGTGTGATCTCGGCTCACTGCAACCTCTGCCTCCTGGGTTCAAGTGATTCTCCTCTCTCAGCCTCCTGAGTAGCTGGGATTACAGGCACCCAGCTGATTTTTGTATTTTTAGTGGAGACAGGGTTTCACCATATTGCCAGGCTGGTCTCACTACAAAGAAATAAGTGCATGAGGTGATGGACATGCTATCTACCCTGATATGATTTTATGATTATTATGCAACATATTTATGTATCAAAACATCAAATTGTACACCATAAATATGTGCAATTACAATGTGTCAATTTAAAAAAAAATTTTTTAAGACAGTCTCACTGTGTTGTCCAGGCTGGAGTGCAGTGGCATTATCACAGCTCACTGCAGCCTTGAAATCCTGAGTTCTCATGATCCTCCTGCCTCAGCCTCCTGAGTAGCTAGGATTACTACTACTAGGCATGCCAGAGTAATACTTTTAAAC